>NC_139229.1:160870997-161470997 GCF_977018435.1 Lepisma saccharinum | reverse complement strand
TTTGAAAAAATGTCGTCTACCGGAACATGATGTCGTAGTCCCCCCGGCAAAGAAATCTCGCATTGATGTGCATGAAGGCGGCGGTGCTTTAAATAAAAGTGCACGCATCATGACGTATAAATCTAGAGGTGACGAAAAGTGTGACTCGAGCACCTTCCTCGACAACGTGAAATCCCTAGTAGTCGATCAATTACGTGATTGCATTGTTAATGTTGGAGTTAAAATTCATCTCGTCTTGACCCTGCTGTATGAGAAAGTTGTTTCGTCCAAGACGAGCACTTTCAGCTTTTACGTAGGGTGTGAAGGCTTACACGAAGGCAATCACGAGGATCTTGACGAGATAGTGACACGGCTTTTTGAGCATCTGGGAGAAAAACAAGAAGACTTTGAAGGTAGAGGAAGTGGATGGAGTCTTTGCGGACACAGCCACGTGTTAGAGCTTCGAGTGTGCAACTTCAACCCCTTACGCAGCGCTCAAAAAAAAAAAAAAAAAAAAAAAAAGCAAAATGCAGTGTTAAACATACAAAGTAATGATCAGAAGAGTTTCCTATGGTCTGTCATCGCCGCATTACACCCAGCTAATAATGTTAACCCCGAACGCCTGTCCAATTACAAACGATACGAGAAGAAATACAAGAATGTCATGCGAGGAATTTCCTATCCTGTGCCCCTGAATGAGATCAATCAATTTTTAAAAAACTATAAAGAGGAAAAAAGAGAAGATATCGATATTTCTGTGTTTGGGGTTGACGATTGCGACAACATTCGTGTGTTAAGACCTGCTAGAAGCCAGCATAATGTAATTCGACTCTTGCTTGTAGATGGCCGTTACAGTTTGATACGGAATTTCTCACGATTAGTAGGAAGACAGATCAGCAAGGATCACGATAAGATCGACATTTGCGATCGATGCTTGAGAATTTTTCGCGTGGGAAAGAAGACGAAAGAACAGCACAAATGTTTTGGCTCCGTGAATGCAGAACCCGAAGATGTCATGCCGGAACCCGGAACCAAGATGAAATTTCAGAAACACCAGGCTCTTCTCCACCATCCCGCTATCCTTTATGCCGACTTTGAAAGCTTCCAAGTTCCCATGACGTCTTGCGACCCTGATCCCTCTACCTCAAGCACGATCCAAATTTTTCATCACGAGCCTTGCAGTTTCTCCATCTGCGGAGAAAAATTGAATGATGTCATCTTGTATTGCGGACCCGATGCGGCAAAACATTTTGTTAAGAAGATAGCGGAATGCGCGAGAGAACTTGCACCCAGCCTGAAAGGCTCTTATGTTTCTCCACCTGCTCTCACGACGGAACAACAGCGGAGACATGACACGGCGACAAGATGCGCGGAGTGTGACCAGGCTTTCACCCCGAAAATCACAAGGTCGTGCACCATGACCACCAGAATGGATTATTCCTGAACACGATCTGTAATTTGTGCAATCTCAAGATTAAGGAGTCGCATTTCGTTGCCGTGTTTCTGCACTACACGGAGAAGTACGATACGCATCTGTTCGTCAAAGAGCTCTACAACATAACTTCTCGAATCAGCATCATTCCGAGAACGAGCGAGAAGTACATCGCGGTGAGAGTGTGGATCCCTCTCGAAGAAGGAGGAAGTGTGGAAGTTAGAATCCTGGACTCCTATAATTTCCTGTCCTCCAGCCTCGCCACTCTTGCATCTCAACTTGGGGGCGAAGATCTTGTGGCCACCAAGCAAAAGTGTTCTTCGGGAGGAGATGAAAATTTGAATCTGTTGCGTCGCAAGGGTGTCTACCCCTACGAGTACGTCAACGATTTTGACAAATTTGACGAGACGGAACTTCCACCCCGGGAGGCATTTTATTCTCATCTCACGGAGGACGTCTGTTCCGAAGAGGACTACGAACACGCTCGTAGTGTGTGGACGGCCTTCAATTGCCAAACTTTTCGTGATTATCACGACCTGTATTTGAAATTGGACGTGACTCTCCTCATGGACATTTTCGAGTCGTTTCGCAAGAGATGCATCTCGATCTACAAGTTGGATCCTGCCTATTTCTTCACGACGCCGGGATTGACTTGGGAATCGATGATGAAATACACCAATGTGGAACTGGGACTCATCGCAGAGAAGGAACAGTATGCCTTCATGGAGAGTGCGATACGCGGTGGCATCGTCCAATGTCCCCGAAGGCATGCTCAGGCAAATAATCCTCGTATGCCTGGTTACGATGCATCGAAGCCCAACGCCTACATTGTCTACTGGGATGTCAACAACCTGTACGGCCACTCCATGTCCCAGTGTCTTCCCATCAGCGACTACGCGTGGATGACCGAAGAGGAACTCTCCTGCGAGGATTTTTTTCTCAACTGGAGCGAAGATAACGAATGGGGCTGTTTCTTGGAAGTGGATCTCGATTATCCCGAAACGCTGCATGAGAAACATCACGGATTGGCCCTGGCCCCTACCAAAGAGAAGCCACCTGGAGGATCATCGGAGCCAAAACTCATACTAAGCATGGAGAACAAGACGAATTACGTTCTGCACTACCGACTCCTCCAATTTTACGTGCGTCACGGCTTGCAGCTGAAGAAAGTACACAGAGGATTGAAATTTAGGCAGAGTAGGTGGCTGGAACCCTACATAGCCGAGAACACACGATGCAGAGCGCAATCGACATCGCCTGCAGACAAGGATCTGTACAAACTGTTCAATAACGCCATCTACGGCAAGACGATGGAGAACGTGCGTAATTACATCGACGCAACGTTGGTCACGGACGAAAAGAAATTCGAAAAGATTGTCGCGTCACCCTACTTCAAAAACTTCACTATTTTCGACGAGAATCTAGTATTCGTCGAGAAGAACAAGAAGCAAGTGGTGCTCAACAAGCCGATTGCCATAGGTGCCACCGTCCTTGAACTATCAAAATTGCACATGTACCAATCGTACTACGACCGGTTTCAACCTTTTTATGGAGATAACATCCAAATATGTTACATTGACACGGATAGCTTCATTTTTCTAATCCAAAACACACCCAGCCTCGAACATGATCTGACTAAGATGAAGCATCTGTTTGATTTCAGTAACTTACCATCAGGCCATCACCTGCATTCGACGGAAAACAAAATGACCATAGGAAAGTTCAAAGACGAAGCGGCTGGTAATTACATCAGCGAATTTGCGGGGCTTCGTGCCAAAATGTACTGCGTCAAGATTGCAGATAAGAAAGAGATCAAGAAAGCGAAAGGGGTAGGAAAAATAAGTACCAGCAAATTCAACATGCAAGACTACAAAGAATGCCTGTTTCAAGGTGAAAGAAAACTCAGCACAGATCATCGCATTGCGAATAAATTACACGAGCTGTACACGACGCGCGTAACCAAGGTCGCATTGGATGCAAGAGACAACAAGTTACGTGTTCTCGATTGTCAAATCCACACGAGAGAGTGGGGCCACTGCAATGGAAGCAATAAATGTGACGTGTGTTAACTGTAACCCCATAGCCATGAAGTCCGCTGTGTCTTTTCCTCTCCAAACACAGACGGAGGAAAAGAGGGGCCCTCAGGCGATGAAAAGTTGAAACTCGTTATTATGTCGTTAAGGCTCGCTCTAAACACGAGGGTCATTAAATTCAAGTCTTACTTTTTCTTCTTCCTCGTAATATAATGACATAATTACATGTTCTCGAGCCTTTTGAATTGCGGACCGCTGCAGATAAAATCTTCTCTTTTCTTCATTCGATCTACGAAGGGGCATCTCATGTAGAAATTTAATTTAAATAACAGGGACAATGAATCTTTTTGGTTTCCGGAAACAAGGCAACATGGAAACTCCACTATCAAATTCCAATAACCTCTTACCTTCCGTGTTACCTAAACTCAAGGGTCTGTTGGTCATTCATCTCAATAGTATCTGGACGAAACTAAATGATGATGTGGGCAAGATATTTTATGTTTTTAATAACAATTTACATTTCTACGAGATTCCGATCGACGGGAAACTTCAAATCACCGTGAATCCGGAGAACGAAGGGCAAAATATTAAAATTTCTAGCGGCAAGAACATTTTTCGAATCAAGCACGACAAGATGCTTTCTAACATTACGTACAATGTTTCCGTAGGAGATTACCTGTACGTGGAACTCCTCGGAGATTACGACAAACTCATTCCTCTCTTCGTAGAATTACGAATCACCTATCCTATTATAAATAACCGTTAACCAAAAATGCCTAACGACATTTTCGGCCACACCAAGCGTGTAGACCACGCAGAAGAGATTCTCATGTTGGATATTCGTGTTAAGAAGTTGAGGAGCGATTTGATCTCTTTGCAGGAGACCTTAAACAAAAGTTTAGAGTCGGAGATCGCTACGCTCCAAACCCAATGTCTCGATCCTATTCTGAAAATCGATTCCGAACTGAAAACGCTCATAAAAAATTACGTCGACGTACCTTCTTACGACAACATTCAAAATATACAGTTGAGCGTGGATTCGCTTCAAAATGATTTGGCCAAATTACAGCAATTTCAATCGAAAAATGAAGATTTGGAAAAATTGAAACTCGAAATCGAAGAACGAACTTCGGCAATCGAAAAGAATTTCTCTGAACTTCAAACCGTCGTGAAGGATATAGATGTAGAACGCTTGCATGTCGTCGTTTCCAAATTACAAGAAGAATTCACCGGCACGTTGGAAGAAATTAAATCCAAGTTACAGACTTTGGAAGATACAATGACGAACCTACCTTCATCAGACGAACTGCAGGTCATCGGTAAAAGCGTCGCGAACATAAAAATTCAATTGGAGGCTTATCAAGATTTCGAACACATTCAAACCACCGTCGCTACGCTTCAGGCGTCTCTGGAGTTGATCAACGAAGAAATTAAAAATATTCACGCCGAAGCGAGCGCGTTGACGAGCATTCAAGACACGTTAAGCACGGTCCAGCAGAAGATCGAATATTTAGAAAATTTGAACGTCGAAACGAATCTTGCTCATTTTCATCACGTACTGGACAACATACAGGGTGACTTGGAATCGTTACGGACGAGCGTGCCTTCGAGCGAAGATTTGGAAAAATTGAAAACGGCCGTGACGGCACTATCCGAATCGAGCGACATCAAAAGTTCGTTAAGCGATCTCGAGAGTAGGGTGGGCAATCTCCCCACCTCCAAAGAATTGCATGCTTTGAAAAGGAACATATCACGTATGCTGAAACGACTGGAAACGGAAACGGCGAACGTGGAACAGATTCGAGACGCTGGTTCGCTGGTGTCGACGCTGCCCACTTCGCAGAGCGTCGCGGATCTTCACACGCAGTTTACCGAGATGCGAAGCATCGTGAACGATCTTACCGAGAAGAGTTCGAAATTGAATCAAGTCGAGAACCTTCAGAACATCCTCGTCAACATCAGAGATCAAGTTGGAGTGCTGGAATCCACGCAGGAATCGACGCTGGCCTCTTTCGGTGCCAAGTTACAAGAACTCAACGAAAACTACAAGCAGTTGAACGTGGAAGTGAAAATCAAACCGTCGTTTTCTGCCGTAACGAATACCATAGTCGAACATTTGTTGCCCGTACAAAATACACTGGGACAGCTTCACAGCAACCTCGTTAGCGTCGACACTAAATTCGCTAAACTGCATTCTCTGCAAGCCATCGAAATCAACAGCGTTCCCAATCAACAGAGAATCTCCACGTTCGTCGAAGGTAACAAACTGTACATGTTGCATCCCTATCATCCGTACCACAAGTTTCTCCTCGATGGCACGATTCAGATAAACGAATTTTCGTACTGGTCTCACGGTAGAAAAGCTAGCGTCCCCACCATGACTTTGATATCGAATCGTGGTGTCCAGAAAGCAGGAAACATTCCTCTGGCACGTTGGAACGAAACGCGCAACATATATGAAATACACGAAGACGAAGATCTTACAGTTTTCGACGTGAGTGCCGGCGATAAGCTGATCATTCAAAACACGAGCGAGGTGCCACCTTCTTTGAATCCCATCACGCTGGTGCTTCTCTTCAAACGTAATCTCTAAAAAAAAAAAAAATGTCTAGGCAAGCCATAGTCCAAGAATTGCATAAACCTGCGCGCCGCAACTACAAACGTTTGGCGGTGGTGACCAAGGCCATCGATGACCTCTGGGAAAGTGACCTCGTGGAGATGAGCAGCGGCAAGTTAAAAAACGTGCATAAATTGAACAAGGGCAACAAGTACCTCCTCACCGTCATAGACACATTTTCGAAATTCGCATGGGCTCTACCTTTGAAGGCGAAAACGGGAACCTGCGTCACGGAAGCATTCAAGACAATTTTTCGCGAAAGCGGCGGCAGACGACCTAGGTTTCTGCACACTGACAAGGGGAAGGAATTTTACAATGCCGTATTCCAAAAGTTTATTCAAAAACATGGCATTCGACATTACTCGACCTTCAGTGACGTCAAGGCCAGCATCGTGGAAAGATTCAATCGCACTCTGAAATCGCGCATGTGCTCACGCTTCACGCTTCAGGGAAGCTACAAGTGGGTCACCATTCTTCCGGAACTCGTTAACGACTATAATCACACGGTGCACGGAACGATAGGCATGAAGCCAGCTGACGTTACCAAGGCCGACGAGCAACGATTAATTTCCAGCGTTTACTGTCCAAAGTACACGCCCACGACAAAAAAACCTAAATACAAAATTGGAGACCAGGTGAGGGTCAGTAAATTGAAGCGAACGTTTGACAGGGGTTTTACACGAAACTGGAGCACGGAACTTTTTACCGTGGTTCGAGTTCTACCCGGCAACCGCCACACGTATATAATAAAGGACAGTGGCGGTGAAATTTTATTGGGGCGCTTCTACGAGGAGGAACTCTCTAAAACGAAACACCCCGACACGTACCTCATCGAGAAAGTATTGCGTAGGAAAGGTGACAAACTGTTTGTCAAATGGCTGGGACTTCCGGAAAAGAGTTGGATCGACGCGAACGAAGTGATCTTGTGAGTACGTGGAACGTGGTGAAACGTCTACCTGATTCGGAAAGTCAAACGAAGAAAAAAAACGGCGAGTTGCTCCCCGACAGCATCCGCTGTCTGATCGTAGGTCCTTCAGGGTGTGGAAAAACAACACTGCTCGTGGACAATTTTCTCCTCGCACCTAATTGGTTAGATTGGAAGAACAGGCATCTGTACGTGTTCTCGAAAAGTTTGGAGCAATCCAAATACCAGCAACTGATGAAACTGTATGATGGTCTGGACATTGCAACGTTCGCTTCGGAAATAAAACCACTCGACGATTGTCGTGAAAATTCAGTCGTTGTGTTCGACGATGTCATCCTGGAAAATCAAAATGAAATTCGCAACTTTTTCACGCAGGGTCGTCACAAAGAAATAGATTGCTTTTACCTAGCTCAAACGTTTTCCAAAATTCCAAAACAGTTAGTACGCGACAACGCTAATTTCATATGTTTGTTTCGCCAAGATAACACCAACCTCAAGCACGCATACGATGACTACGTAGGCGGAGACATGAGCTACAATCAATTTTCGGAATGCTGCTGCTCTTCTTGCTGGAACAGTGACGATTTCGGATTTGCGACGATCGACATGACGAAGAAACCCAACGACGGAAAATACAGAAACAAAATCAACGACTTTCTAAACGTTGCAACGTTGTGAGAAACGACGTATATAAATAACGTTATGACGAAACGAAAAATCGAAGACGAAAATCTCAAGCTTCGCGATTACCTCGCGAAGCGCTTCAAAGGTTGGAAATCCGAGAATCGCGGATTCTACGAAGAGAAGAAACGTCAAGATCAACCTGTGATCGATGCCATCAGCGATCTAGGTAAAGAAATTAAAGGTGTCACGGAACAAAATAAAAATTTGATCAACGAACTCGTACACTTGCAGCTAAAAGTTACACCGTACCCACGCCCATTTCGAGCATTCCTTCGACGCCGTTCGAACTGAAGGAAGTACCACAACGTCAAGCCATAAGCAGCACGTCGTCTTCGGATAAAATCGAGTTGGGACCTTTGGCACGAGACTACCTGAGCACGGGCAAGTTCGACAAGGATGAAGTGTTCGGATTGTATCCGAGCATGGAAACCAACGAGGGTGTGGTGTGGAAGATTGGGAAATCGAAGGTGACCTTCGAAGGCAACGACATTAAAGTCAATTTAGGCGATAAGGATAGCTGGAACAGGTATCCGGGTACGGTGGGACTGTGGGAACTCGTTGCCAAAAAGCAGCCGAAGGATTACACCGACGAAGATTACCAGAGTTACAAGGAAATTTTGATCATGACGGATGCCTTGTACCAAAACAACGACGCCTCGCAGAATAGGGTGAAATCGAGCAGCGGCGAGAAGTACAGGAATCTCATCAAACCGATATGGAACCAGGTCAAAACAGGCAGCGGCGTCAAACTCTACAACACGTTACCCAAAGAATTCGTTTGGGTGGACAACGTGCGCAAGCTCATAGACAGGTTGTTGGTTATTGCAGGAGAGGAGAATGCTGGCAATCGTAATTTCTACAACGAGAAGGTTGGCATCGTGGACATGATCAGCACCAAACTTTCCAATTTCATCGTAAACGATGACAAGGGTATAGGGTACCTCATCAAAATCATCAACACGCTGCCTCCGAGATTCTGGAACGTGGCCGAAGGAAAGGGACTCGTGAACGACATCATCAACAAGTTACCTTTCGAGATGCATCTACCTGGCTACCAGTACTGCGGACCGGGTACCAAACTCGAGAAAAGATTGGAGAGAGGGGACAAGGGTGTGAATCCGTTGGACGCCGCATGCAAAGATCACGACATCGCTTACAACACCACTCGCACGGATCTGGATGCACGTCACGAAGCAGACAAGAAATTGGAACATGCAGCTTTCGAAAGATTCGTTAGCAGAGACGCTTCGCTGGGAGAAAGAATTGCCGCACTGGGCACCACCATCGCCATGAACACGAAACAAAAACTTGGGTGGGGTATATAAATAACATAGAGTAAAAAACAACATGTCTCGTATAACCGATTTGCCGCACGAGCTGCTATGTCAAATATTCCAACAGGCAGTAAACAGAGATGTTAATAAACTTTTAATCATAGCAAGATCAACGCCGGAATTTCGCATCCCTTGTGAAATGGCTATCAAGGACGGTCTTCGGGAGATCAATGGCATGAGGTGCGGTGATCTCGACACTCTTTTTTCGGCTGCAGGGGAAAAATTAAACAAGAGAATGGACGAACTGCACGAGGCGAGGCAGGGAAGAAGACGATACACAGATGATTGGCGTAAGTCGAAGCAGAAAACTGAAGAAATCATCACGCACATCATCGCGTTTTCCGAAGCACGAACTTTCTTCCTCCGTTAAAAAAATAAATAATAATATATATACGTGTCAAAACTTGATATATAAATAATACACATCGTGAAAAAAGTATATATAAATAACACACACTGAAATTTCTTTGATATGACGACTGAAAAAATGAGTGACCTCCAAGCATTAAAACAAATGCTAAATTTGTCAGTAGAGTATGTAAAAATTCAGGAATTGGAAGTCGGTAAACCTTACGCGATAACTTCCGGTACAATTGTTTCTACCCAGTATGGTCCCAGGGTGCGTCTGTTGCTCAACGCACAATACAGTCTATTTTTACCAGATCGATATGCTAACATGTTATCCGACGAGAAGCTATCTATTTTAATCGAAAACAAAACTCGAATTGTGTACAAGGGTACAAAGGAACTTCTTGGTAAGAAAACAAAGCACGTAATAGAATTTGTTTAACAACGCTGCGCGGAGTATATCCTTGAAAAAAAATTACACGAAACAAAAAAAATCTCGGAACATTTATATATAAATAACATACCGTGAAAAAAAATTACACGAGAAAAATCTCAGAACATTTATATATATAAATAACATACCGTGAAAAAAACAACAACATGAAGCCCAAGGGTGTTGTGTACCAGATACCATACTCCAATCTGAAAAATCTAGGTGCCCTAGATGGGTTACTCACCAAGAAACAACGCGAGAAGAAACGTTCTTGCTTGACGAAAGGACACGGAATGAAATTACTTCTCAGCACACCTCAATTGAGACGCTTGCAGCGTTCGCGGAAACAGCAAAAGATCGGAGGTTTCATATTCAGCATCCCGGCCATCCTGGCAGCATTGGGGGCCGTTGGAAGTTTGGCCGGCGGAAGCGCCGCCATCGCGAAAACCGTCATCGACTCGAAGAAGAACAAGGCGGAATTGGAAGAACAGAAACGTCACAACCTGACCATGGAAAAGAAAGAGGGGAAGGGCGTGATGAAAAAACAAAAAAGCAACCTCGATGCTTTGAAGAAATATAAAAAAAAGAAGAAGCCCTGTCCAACTTCGATATTGAATCTCTGATCGAACTGTTGGGAATAAGAAACTTCAGGGGTGTTTTCATGTCCGATTCTCTACCCTCTGCTGTGAAGAAAAAGGAGTATGGCGTGGTCAACCTGGACAGTTACAAAAATCCTGGTACACATTGGATATGCTACCTCAAAATTGACGATAAAAATGCATTTGTTTTCGATTCGTTCGGTGGCACACCACCTGCCAGGTTGGTAAAGTATCTCAGTGTTGCCAACCTCTACTACAATGACAAACCCATCCAGGGTTTCACCGATGTTAACTGCGGCCACCTATGCCTTTCCGTTCTCGCATACATGTCTAAAATAAATAACCCGTCGGTGGAACATTTTCAGAAAGCATTGTGGAACCTCAAACACGATGGGCGTGTTCCATCTCACGAGCGAATCTTCGATCTTGAAACTCACGCTGCACGATGACATCGTCTATCCTAAATCCGTGGCTCTGCGTGCATTCTACAGCATGTACCTCATACCTAACGTCACGCAGCACAACAACAAAATTAGCGTCGGAAGCGAACACGTCGTCGTCACGCCAGGTCAATACAATCTTTCCACTTTGCAAGCTCAATTACCCAAAGGCACGTACTTTTCTCAAAATTCGGTCACGCACAGAGTGGAAATCCTATCGGCAACGGAGACCGTGGACCTGGGCACCATGGGGGAACTTTTAGGTTTCGAGAACGACACAAAACTTGAAGCTGGCATCAAGCACACGGCAGCAAACATTCCTAAATTCTTGGCCATCGAGACTCTGAACGTACACTGCAACGTGGCGGAAGGCATGATCACGAAATCTTCGGACGGATTGTTAGGAAGTCACAAGCAGACGGGGATCATCGCCACCTTCAAACCCAGTTCCGAATTCATGGAACCGATCATCTACACACCCTCTTCGCCGATCTATTTTCCAGTATGTCGCAACCGCATAGACGACATAGAGTTGGTGGTGACGAACGAGAAAGGAGACGTGGTGGATTTCGCAGGTGCAACGACCACTGCCATCGTAGAGATCAATGTATAATAAATAACACACATAGTAAAAATGGAGCAAATCGAAAGTTACGAATTGCAATCTTTTCCTCCCAACCGTCGCACGTTCGCCAATCTCAACGAAGCGAACAGGGAGATCGAATACGACGTGGACGTAGGCGACGGGTTCGTTCATCCTCACAGAGCGGACCTCTACCTTCAATTCGACGTGGTGAAGAAGGAAAGCGGAGACGCGTTTCCGCCCAATGCAAATTTGAAACTCGTGGACAACTTCGTGCCTCACCTGTTCTCGCAGGTGGAGGTGAGGAAACACAACACCGTCATAGACAGAATAGACTATCCAGGCATCACGTCAACGGCAGTGGGAACATTGAAATTATCCAAAACGGACGCAACATACTATCAAGCGGGAGGATTCGAAGCGGGGACCAAAATATCGACGAGAAGTCACACGGCGCTCTTTCCCATGCGTCTGCTGCCGGGATTCTTCTCGGACTACAAGGAGATCATGTGGAAGGGAGGACTGCGCGTCACCTTTCGAAGAGCGGCCAACGACAACGACGCACTGATGCGATAGACCAACTTGAACGCCGACGGCACGCCGATAGCCAACACTTTACCCGAAGCGGCGAAATGCGTCATCCGGAGCATGGAGTTGAGGATGCCGATCGTGGAATACGAAACAAACTACGCCCTCAAGTACAAAGCGGAGATCTTGAAGAGTCCGCAGGTGTCGATTCACTTTCACGGTTACCACTGCGTGCAGAAGTTGGCGTCGGGAAGTCACATGGAATTCGACGTGACGACGCAGTTCAACAACATACAGTTCGACATGCCAGATTTCGTCGTAGTGCTCTTTCAGACCGGACGCGACAAGAATCAAGAAAAAGATTCCAGCAAATTCGACGACTGCAAGATCAAAAACATTTATCTGAAGAATGGAAGAAACGAAGTGTTCCCGCACGAGAATTACAACCTCGACATGACCAAAGACGATTACCTCAAACTTTACGAAGCTTACACCTCTTTCAAACGCGTGACCGAGGGAAACGTGGACATGTACTACACGCCCAGCGAATTCATAACCCACAGACCCATGTCCGTCATCAATACCACGAAGAGGAAGCAAGTGGTGGTCAACGATCGCACCAACATCAAGGTCGTCTGCGAGTTCAACAGTCCGTTGCCCGAGGACACCGTATGCAGTGTCATCCTGGTCGCCGAGAAGTCCTTCGTCCACGACGTGAAGAACGAGAGGGTCACAGAGCAGTTTTAACAAGTTTTTAACATTTTTTCTTGCACAATAAGAAATTTTTGTACTAGCACAATCAGTTTCAATAGCACAATACGAAAATTTTCACTAGTTCAAGATCAGTTACAATATCAATTTCATCAGTTATCAGTTACAATATCTTTTTCTCATCAGTTTTTGCACTATAGCACGAGACAATCAGAATTTTTGCACAAAAATTTTGATGTTGTTGTTTTTACACGAGAAAATTAACAACAAAATTCTTTTTTTTATCGTTTCAGATGCTGTCGAACATCAAAAACACATACACACACACTAAGAAAAAAGCATGCAACTTTATTTGTAACACACGTATACATTCTCCATCTTCATCAAGAAAATATTATAATAAACATAATTATTTTTATCTATCTCACAATAAAACTCTATATCCAAAAATATTACAACATCAAAATAACACTAGAGTCGTTAGTACACGTTGCATGCATTACGGAGGTCCTCTGTAGGGTTTCATGGAAGTTTGAGGGGAAAAAAAAAACACGTGAAACTCTACAGAGGTGTGGTTATCTACAACCGCAGCCGTTAGAACCTTTTTACTTTTTTGGTTGGGCACCACGCACCCTGGCGAGGTTATAGGGGCCAGGAATCCTAAAAAAAAAAAAAAAACAATTATTTATTTGTTTGTTTGTCTCACAATACGGAAAAATTAATAAGAGGCGTCAGCACGCGCGCATATGTGTGTGTGTGTGTGTGTGTGTGTGTGTGTGTGGCACATCGTGTTCCCCCGAGAGAGGTTTACAAAGCTCACGATATATAAACATTTGGTCCCCCCCCAGGGACTTGGAAAATTACAATAAGGTGCATTCATCCTCGAAGGATGAGAGGATGAGAGCTCATCTTTCGCTCATCACGACTTTTCTGCGCCGTAAAACATCGTCAGCGTAATAAATGAGGCGCGGAACAGGGAGAGAAAGTGAGTTTTTGAGCTTTTGGCGGTCGTTTGGTCAAGAAATCAGAATTGCAGTCAAAGGCATATTTTGACTACTACTCATATGACAGACTAAATTATGCACGCCACCTCCCGGACTACTATGCACAGATGTGTCAACTGGCAACTACACACCCAGTTGTCACTCTGAATTCAAGCGAGGAGGATTTTCAGTTCAACTCAGCTCCACCAACACTTTTGGTCCAATCTCCGTTGACCAAATAATTGAAGAAACTGTGAAGAAAGATACCAATATACCAGGAGGGACAAGGGGGTTCAGTTTGAAGGAAGTTGTTGTGGCCAGGTATTACCTTACAGCTGAGTACAAAAGCATTTATATGAAGCAGCTTAGAGACATGATAGGTCAAAGCAAGTCCATATAATCCCATCCAGATCTACAAAGACCAAGGATCAGGAGAGACGAAGCAGATGTGAAGTCTCTCGTTGATCTCATGGAGAACAGCTGGCTGAACCCTATGTCTCCTCATGAGGGCTGACGTATTTAGTCTGTCCACTGGCAGCATGGCCACACCAGATGTAGTCAAGGATCTCCTGAGGACTCTTGAAGTCGGAGAGGAAGCCTACCAGACATTTAAGCAAGGAGGTTAGATGAAGATCCATTCACCTTCGGTGAAATTTCATGATAACATAGCGAGGAAAAACCTGAAGACATTCTCCAATGTCTGCACAAATGTCCATAGATCAAAATCAGAAGAAGTGGTTCTGAAGGCAGACCGAAACCTCTTTAGTCACATGATCCTGTAGGAACCTAAACATGAAAGAGGTTCTGGACC
The DNA here is from genome assembly GCF_977018435.1 of Lepisma saccharinum. Lineage (NCBI taxonomy): Eukaryota > Metazoa > Arthropoda > Insecta > Zygentoma > Lepismatidae > Lepisma > Lepisma saccharinum. Next base: position 161,456,557 of record NC_139229.1, on the reverse strand, counting down.
ACCAACTGGGCCCATTAATATGGCCTCTGGCAAACGATGATGGTTCCCTTCGAAAGACAAAGAAGGCCGCATTTACCAGAGAGCTCGAAAAGAATGTTGCCTTTGCTGAAGATGTTCCAGGATCATCAAGCACCATCATTGATGGGATGAACCTTGTAACGATCTTGCGAGATCGCCACACGTTACACATTCGTTATTTTTATTGTCATTGTTGAATAGCATTGTGCAATCTTATCTATTTTGTTATCGCTTCTGCATAGGATTTCACTGCTATGCTTGGTAGAGAACGTAGTTCTACCATATCTCACTAGGAAGCGTTATTGTTTATAATAGTTCATTGTTAATCTGTATAGATGGCACCTCATGTTAAGCAGCGCTCTCGTAGTTCACGAGAATCCACTAGAGGCGCTAGCGCTGCGCTCGGAATTGTATATAAGCAGCGACACTGCCCCGGCCAGTGAGTTCTGTGTTGACTCTTCGGCGACTCATGGTCGAGCTCTGCTCCCGCAAATAGCCCAGCATTGCAAGCACACGGGTGCTTAGGGATACAAGAGGGCTTCTTACAGTGTGGCCTACTCTGGTAGATTATACGAGAAGTAGCAATATTTCTCGGCCTACCGGGTAGAATATACGCATTGTTTCAAGCTCAACCTCCTACAGTGTGGCCTGCCTGTAGAACAGAAACGTACTCCTTATGCGGCCTACAGGTAGATTATACGCATTGTATTGGGTTACGGTTTAGCTCGTGGACATATTTACTGTTGGGAGACGGCCTACTAGTAGATTATACGAAGGGTATCCGTATTCTTTGGCCTACTAGTAGATTATACATTTCACAACAGTCGATGCAGAAATGACGTCATCTTTTGGCCTACTGTGGTAGATTATACGAGCGATAGCAATATTTCTTGGCCTACCAGGTAGAAAATACGAAGGGTGATGTTCATCGTTAGTTAATTTTTCATTAAGGGAAAAACGAGCAGTGTTTTATTACTGCCTACAGCTTAGCATTATTCAAGTAATTAATTAAAGTAAAAAAAAAAGTTTAACTAAGCATTATCCTTTGTAAGCTTATAGTAAATTTCCGTTGCTATGTTGATATTACTCTTTACTAGGAAAGCAGATTTAAATGTTCCTTGAGTCGTTTAATTAATGCCCTATTGTCCCCATGTCAGCACAGCGGCGACCCAATGCCCTAAAAGAAAAATAAGGTCCTTTATTCCCCACTTGAGAAAAATTGAATGGTCCCTGTCCACCCTCTCCAAGACATCTGCAAAGGAGATTCGAACCTGGACTTCAAGAACGACAAAAGTGCTGTGAAATCTTATCAGGAGATATTGTGACTGTTTTGTGCGGATATCTAATTTCACCCCAGTGTAATAAACTGTTTACGTCGACGCTAATTTTCATTATATATATATATATACCCGAACCCTGAGTGTATAAGAACCTCATATCTCCGGCTAGAAAAGAGCTACCTTCATGGGTAAAACTGAATAATGTTCCCCGTCACAACGTCGAACCCGGTACGTTGCAGTCAAGTACTATTCTGAGAAACTGCAACGTTGTGCCGTGAGGGCGTGTGTGAGGATCGAACCCGGGGCGTTTCAGTTATTTGGCGCCCAACGTGGGGCCCGAAGATTGTTGGCGCTCGTTGTGTCCCAAAGACTTAGAACTGTGAAACTTGGTGTGCAGAACGGTGGAACTTTAGTGTTGATGCCTGAAAGACTTGAAACTTGACGTGTGAAGTATTCCCGCGGGTGTAATGAACAGTGAGTTTAGTGGAAGAGTTCTGAGGAGTAGATCAAAGAAAATCATGGAGCCTCAAAATAAGTACGCTTGCTGTGAGGAAAGGGGTGACGAGACAGATCATTTCCAGTGTTGCCGATGTTCGTTACACTGTCACTTTACTTGTGATGAACAAGAGGTAGCCACGGAGGAAGTTGATGTCATATATAAGGCATGCAGGTCTGCATCCAACCCTGAAGCAGAACCTATTGCTACCAGCACGCCCTCTATCGGTGATCTGATGAAATATTTTCAGTCACAAGAAGTGAAACGAAAGGAAGACTTAGATTCTGTGCTTCAGTCTCTAGAAAGGAGACTCGATAAACAGAAGGCAGATGATGAAGATAGACGAAGGAAAGAGAAACAAGATGATGAAGATAGACGAATGAAAGAGAAACAAGATGATGAAGATAAACGAAAGAAAGATTTAGATTCTGTGCTTCAGTCCCTAGAAAGGAGACTCGATAAACAGAAGGCAGATGATGAAGATAGACGAATGAAAGAGAAACAAGATGATGAAGATAAACGAGAAAAGGAGAAACAATCTCTGCTTGAGTATCTAGCCAATGAGCGGAAGAAAGAAAAAGATGAGGAGAGAAAACAGAAGGCAGATGATGAAAATAGACGAATGAAAGAGAAAGAAGAAGAAGAAAAGAAGCTTCAGGACAGGTTGGACTCTCTTAGCTCTAACATAAAGAAATTCTGTGAAACCGGGATGGCTGACTTTATGCAAGAAAAGCTGAAACCCGTAATCGAGAGGGTAGTGGTGATTGAGGAGTCAGTGAAAGCCTACACAGAAAAGATTCAAGCTGTAGAGCAAAAGGAGAATATGTTGGAGACTCAGATGGAAAAGGTTGAAGAAAGTTTGCAAAGTATCTCTATATCCCACAAGAAGATGGCTGATGACACCATTGGAAAGGTGGGTCTACTAGAAAGGACGCTTAGAAGGGAGATGGCGGACCAAACAGGTTTAGTGGTTCGGAGAGTAAGCGAGTTACAAGAACGTTTTGAACAACTTCAAGTCCGTCCAGAGGCTTCAGTCATTGTGGAGTCCTCTCACTCGTCTCCAGAGCGACGTAATTTGAATCCAGATGCTCCTGAGTTTGGACCACCTAATTTATCCTGTGGAGAACCTCATACAAGGGAGATAACTTCGGTAGAAAATAGAAAGAGGACTCGGGAGAGAGACAGTTCTAGTGAGTCTCCACCAAGGAGGCGAGCAGGATTTAAGATGCCCAGGATGGCAGACATTGCTCATATCCCTAAGTTCAAAGGGGACATTGAGGCGCAGTCTGCAGAAAAGTACTTGCGAGAACTGAACGTAAGTTTTGAACTGATGCAAGTTCCTGAACATTATCGTCTAGAACTATTACCCCGGGTTTTCTCTGGAAAGGCAGAGCATTGGCTGACGGCTAACATAGATAACTTCCAGAATTACGCAGACTTTTGCAAGAAGTTCCGTGAAGAATTTGCTTCCAAGAAAGCCAAGCAGCGACAATTGGCGGCAGTACGAAACAGGAGGTACTCTCGGCTGATCCATGAGAATATGGAGAGTTATGCTTGGAACGTGTATGCAGCATACCGAAACCTGGCCGATCACTTCAGTGAAGAGGAAGTGATAAACTTAATTGTTGGGCAATTGCCTTATAAGATACGAAACCTTTCTTTTGCTCACGAACCCAAGTCAATAGATGATCTCGCTCACTTCCTCAAGAACTTCGATATTTACGATGATCCTGAAGCGTGGAAGAATAGGGAAGAATTCAAGAACAAAGAAGCAAATGGGCAGAAAAACTTTAAGGTTAGAAATATCCAGAACAGGGAGAGAAGATCTGGTGGGAATTCACCCAGGCCTAGACGAAATAGCGACGGAGAAAATCCCCAGAGAAGAAATTCTTGGAGGCCTAGATGGAATTTTAACAGAAATTCTAATGAAAGTCAGAGAAATAGAGATTCGAGGGGAGGAAATTCAGGGAGGAACAGCCAATCTCCTTCCAGAAGGAACTTTCCTCGAAACCGATCCAGATCTATGGAACCTTCAGAGGCCAGAAATCGTGAGCTCACGTCTGAACAAGAAGAAGCTGTTGCTGCGGCGCGTGAGTTTCATCAGCGGTCCAGGTCTCCTTCACCGCAAACAAACTAAGACCTTGTCTGGATGTGCCGTTCCCGTTTAGGCAAGGCTCACTACAGGAACGAGCCTGCGCGGAAGATATCCAAGAGTTACAGGTAAACTTCCACATGACCGAAACAGAAGAAAAGAAGCTGAAAATTGATCTGCAGTCTGCTAGGGAGTCAAGAAGAAGATATAAATCTCCCATAGTTTATGCTAAATTATTAGACATTCCTGTAACTTGTGTGATAGACACTGGAAGTGAGTGTTCGATCTTAAGTCATGCCGTTTGGAAGAAGTTATCCATGAAGCTACCTGGGATGAAGATCCAGAAGGTACCCGAGGTGAGACTTGTTGATTTCTCTGGGATTCTTAAGAAGAGAGTTTGTGGGAGCCGACAAGTAGAATTGGAAATTGAAGGAACGCGGTTCAGCACAGAAGTTTTTATTCTGAAAGGATTTGGCACAGACCTTTTACTAGGAATGCCTTTCTTGGAGCAGCATGGAGCGGAAATCAGTTTCCGTGAAAACAAAGTAAGTTTGTACTTTGGAAAGTCTCAAGGAAGCGAGGATGGGAGTCCCCTTAGCATTGAAATTGTGAGGTACGTCCAGCGAATTCAGGAAGAAGAAGATGAATGGACTTGTACCTTCGCTGACCTAAAGGATAAGGTCAGTACCGTCGAATTGTTGACAGATTCCCAACGCTCGAAGCTATTAGATATGCTGTCTAAGTATCGTGAAGGCTTTTCAGAAAAGCCAGGAACCATGACTGGCGTAGAATGTGAAATACTGCTAACTAGTGCCGAACCAGTTTACAGAGCGCCGTATCCAGTACCTCTCTCCAAAAGAAGAGCTCTCGAGAAGGAATTAAATCTATGGAAGGATTGGAACATTATCCAGCCATCGGTCTCTCCATACCTCAATCCTCTCTTGGTTGTTGATAAACCAGACGGCAGTGCTAGGCCTTGTTTAGACTTCAGAAAGCTCAATGCAATTATGATAGTGCCTAAGAGTTCAGTACCACCGATCGACGAATCACTTCAAAGGTTCAAAGGATCTAAATTCTTCACCAGTTTGGACCTTGCATCAGGCTACCTGCAGATCCCTTTGAAGCCTGACTGTAGAAAATATACAGCTTTCTCGTACAAAGGCAGACAATACGAGTTCCTCAAGATGCCTTACGGCTTGTCCAATGCAGTGTCAACATTTGTTTCAGTGATGCACAAAGTTTTCGGACCAGAAACAGAAGAATATTTGACTGTTTACATTGATGACTTGTTGATTTTTGATTCAGATTTTGAAATTCATCTAAAGCACATTGAAGAAGTCCTGTGGAAGTTAAATGAAGTTGGTCTTAAAGTTAAATTGCGGAAGTGTGATTTCGTGAAAGGAGAATTGATCTATCTAGGACACCTTATATCTGGTGACAAAATAAGAGTTGACCCCAAGAAAAATGAAGCCATATTAAAATACCCTCAACCGAAATGCAAGAAGGATGTGAGGAAGTTTCTAGGACTGGCGAACTGGAGGAGAAAGTTCATCAGAGATTTTGCTACCAAAACAGAGCCATTAGTAAAAATGTTGTGCAAATCTGTGAAGTGGAATTGGGGAGAAGAACAGGAAGCCTCCTTTCAAAGAATGAAGACTGAACTAGTTTGCGCTCCCGCACTAGCACAGCCTGATCTGAATAAGGACTTCTGTCTGCAGTGTGATGCATCTCTCAAAGGCTTAGGGTCTATGTTATTTCAAGAAAATGGAGAAGATAAAACTGTGGTACAGTATGCAAGTAGGAAGCTGAAAGAAAATGAAAAGCATTATTCCATTCACGAGTTAGAGTGCCTTGCGATACTGTTCGGAGTGAACAAATTTGATGTCTACTTGAAAGGCAGACGTTTCAAAATTTATACAGATCACAGAGGACTTGTTTGGATTCAGAACTCTAAGAATTGGAACTGCCGACTAACCAGGTGGTCCTTGAAGCTTCAGTCTTACTCGTATGAAATCATTTATATAAAAGGGAAGGATAACATTGTGCCTGACATTCTAAGTAGATATCCCATCGAGGATTCCCAACGATGCATAGATCCGGTGACGTTCCATGTAAATTTTATCTGGCAAGAGAGAGAAGAAACTAAGGAGGTCACAGAATGGGTAGAAGCCCAGCAGAAAGATAGTTTCTGTAAACCTATTTTTGAAGTAATGGCACAAAGACCTGAAGATATGTCTTTGATGGAGGCTAAAGTTCAGAAACTGTACAAAGTTCACGGAGGATTACTTTTCAGGAGAACTGCTGGAGACGAAATATCTTGGAAACTGTGCGTCCCTTTCAAGTTCAGGCAGAAGGTCCTTGAGGACAACCATTGTAACTTAGGACATTTTGGTATGGGAAAAACCCTCAAGAGACTTAAGATGAGATACTATTGGCCCTCCTTGAAACGAGATGTCTCTGGGTTTATTCGGGACTGCTTGACTTGTGCTAAAACAAAGATGGATAAGTTGGGTATAATAAAGGAGAAACTGAACATCAACCAGAAGAAACCCCATGAACTTCTATCTGTCGACTTGATTGGGAAATGACCTATTTCTCAAGGGTACCAATACATCATGTCACTGGTGGATGTAGGAACTAAATTTACATTAGTTTACCCACTTAGAAGAGGCACTGCTAAAGAAATAGTCAACCTTATGGAAAAAGGTTATTTCGCTCACTATCCTAAAGTGAAGGCTATCCTGTCAGACCGAGGAACGCAGTTTACTTCCCAGATGTGGAAAAGTTACTTGGACAGGAAGAGTATTAAGTATTTTTATACTACTGCATATCATCCGAGTAGCAACACAGTAGAGCGTATGAATCAGGAAATAGTGAGGCTGCTACGATTATTCTGTCACCATGAACACCAGAGTTGGTCCAAATATTTAATAGACATAAGTTGGCTCCTCAACAACTCTATATCAGAAGCAACAGGGTTTGCTCCATCCGAGCTATTCTTTAACCGTCCCATACCAGACCAAGTTATGGATCACTTCGACTGGCCTGTTAATGAAGAGGACTCTGATTCCACGAAATGGGAATTTAAATTATTCCAGGCAAAGTCTAGAGAGCGAGAGCGAAACAAGAAGAAGAAGTTTAAGGTTAAAGGAAATGCATTCGTTCTAAAGGAAGGTGATTTGGTTTTAGTGAAGAACCATAAACTTAGTTCGAAGAAAAACAAGACGATAGCCAAGTTGTTTGAAGTGTATATAGGACCTTATATAGCAACCCAGCTTAGAAACAACACGGCTATGATAGTGCATCCCAATACGAAGCGGCCTGTCGACAGGGTAAATTTTGACAATTTAAAAGTGTTTAATTGTTCCCCAGATCGAAAGCAGGAACTGGTAGGTGACTTGAAGAACTAAATTGTGGACTCTTAGTGTATAAAGAAGAACCTAGTGTTGAGCGATATTTGAAAAGACTGATACTTACAGTATAAACAAAGGTTTAGTGGACTTTCCTTATTTACAGGACTGTGAGTGAACTTATATAAAGATGATATTATTTAGTGGACTATGGTGAAATATTGTTTTGAAAAATTTTTCAAGATTTTCTTGTAAATTTAAAATTTAGTCGATCTCTCAAAATTTTTCCCCAAGAGAGGGGCAATTGTAACGATCTTGCGAGATCGCCACAAGTTACACATTCGTTATTTTTATTGTCATTGTTGAATAGCATTGTGCAATCTTATCTATTTTGTTATCGCTTCTGCATAGGATTTCACTGCTATGCTTGGTAGAGAACGTAGTTCTACCATATCTCACTAGGAAGCGTTATTGTTTATAATAGTTCATTGTTAATCTGTATAGATGGCACCTCATGTTAAGCAGCGCTCTCGTAGTTCACGAGAATCCACTAGAGGCGCTAGCGCTGCGCTCGAAATTGTATATAAGCAGCGACACTGCTCCGGCCAGTGAGTTCTGTGTTGACTCTTCGGCGACTCATGGTCGAGCTCTGCTCCCGCAAATAGCCCAGCATTGCAAGCACACGGGTGCTTAGGGATACAAGAGGGCTTCTTACAGTGTGGCCTACTCTGGTAGATTATACGAGAAGTAGCAATATTTCTCGGCCTACCGGGTAGAATATACGCATTGTTTCAAGCTCAACCTCCTACAGTGTGGCCTGCCTGTAGAACAGAAACGTACTCCTTGTGCGGCCTACAGGTAGATTATACGCATTGTATTGGGTTACGGTTTAGCTCGTGGACATATTTACTGTTGGGAGACGGCCTACTAGTAGATTATACGAAGGGTATCCGTATTCTTTGGCCTACTAGTAGATTATACATTTCACAACAGTCGATGCAGAAATGACGTCATCTTTAGGCCTACTGTGGTAGATTATACGAGCGATAGCAATATTTCTTGGCCTACCAGGTAGAAAATACGAAGGGTGATGTTCATCGTTAGTTAATTTTTCATTAAGGGAAAAACGAGCAGTGTTTTATTACTGCCTACAGCTTAGCATTATTCAAGTAATTAATTAAAGTAAAAAAAAAAAGTTTAACTAAGCATTATCCTTTGTAAGCTTATAGTAAATTTCCGTTGCTATGTTGATATTACTCTTTACTAGGAAAGCAGATTTAAATGTTCCTTGAGTCATTTAATTAATGCCCTATTGTCCCCATGTCAGCACAGCGGCGACCCAATGCCCTAAAAGAAAAATAAGGTCCTTTATTCCCCACTTGAGAAAAATTGAATGGTCCCTGTCCACCCTCTCCAAGACATCTGCAAAGGAGATTCGAACCTGGACTTCAAGAACGACAAAAGTGCTGTGAAATCTTATCAGGAGATATTGTGACTGTTTTGTGCGGATATCTAATTTCACCCCAGTGTAATAAACTGTTTACGTCGACGCTAATTTTCATTATATATATATATACCCGAACCCTGAGTGTATAAGAACCTCATATCTCCGGCTAGAAAAGAGCTACCTTCATGGGTAAAACTGAATAATGTTCCCCGTCACAACGTCGAACCCGGTACGTTGCAGTCAAGTACTATTCTGAGAAACTGCAACGTTGTGCCGTGAGGGCGTGTGTGAGGATCGAACCCGGGGCGTTTCAACCTTGTGCAAAAAATGATAGGAAACAACAAAACCTTCGCACAGCAGGCAGTGTTGGCTTTCACCAGGGTCCTCCATGAGGGAGCACAGAGTGATGTAGGTAGATGTTGTCTTTGATGTCTACCGCCAGCGTTCAATCATGGTGCTGAAATGTTGAACAGGGGTTTATCCACAACTCTCCAATATAGTAGCATTGCAGAAGGACATCACATCAGCAGTGGAGATAAATTCTTGTATAGTTCTCTAAATAAGACCAGCCTTATTAAGTTCTTAATAGAAGAGTGGAAATCCCAGCGATGTAGAAAAATGGTGAATGCCAAAGTCCTGTACGTGACCTGCGAAGAGACCTGTTACAAGATAACGGAGAGTGAGTGGGAAGAAGGGAGTTGCGGTCCACACAAGAGGAAGCCGACACTCGTCTGTTCCTACATGCTTTGCATGCTGCAAATGCTGGGTCAAAGACAATCGTGATTACGGCTGAAGATACCGATGTCATGGTTCTTTGTCTCGAGTTCCAAAATAAGATATCCTGTCCTATTTGCCAGAAGCATGAGACTCAGAATAGGACACACTTGGTTGACATCAGAAAGCTAGCAAGTTCAATCGGACAAACCATTGGCTTACATGCCTTCACAGGTTGTGACACTGTCGGTGCCTTTGCGGGTCGTGGGAAGCTCATAGCTTTGAAGCTGGTTAAAAGAGACCGTTCCTACCAGGAAATCTTTATTCAGCTTGGCCAGTCATGGGACGTCAGTGATGAAGACTTCCATAAAATCGAGAAGTTTATGTGCTGCATGTATGTTGCCACTGGCAACGCGGACAAGGTAAATGAACTTCGCTATCAACTATTCTATACCAAGAGGGATGAGGTTGAATACAGTCACCTACCACCATGCAGGGACTGTCTCTTCATGCACGTTCTACGAGCCAACTACCAGGTAGCAATAAGGAAGTGTTTCTTGCAGGCAACCCCTACGGTGCCAAGCCCTACAGAATATGGATGGACCAATGGTGAAAATGACAACCTTGTCTTTAAGTGTTTGCGTTCTCATTATGCACCTTATGTGGTTTTGGAACTCTTAGCATGTAATTGTGTGCGTTTCTGCAAATTGCCAAACTGCACTTGCCTGTCCAATTGACTCAAGTGCACATACATGTGCAAGTTAGAAACCTGTAGTAACCAGAAACTACAGGAAGATGAAAAATCTGATTTTCAACTTGAGGACTCAGACGATGATATATGTGAGAAGTATGATGATTGATTGTTGTAACGTTTTACCGTGGTGATGATCCTAATTTAAATTGTAATAATAAGTAAGAAAACTGTCGAGGTTAACCATTAACAATAAAACAATGTGTACGTTTCATGTTAGTCATTATACTTGCCGAACCTCAACCTGTTTAAAGTAGCCTACTAGGCCTAAAACTAATAACTACAAGAGTTTATTGCATTGCATATTACCATGTGTAATTAACTTTTGCTAAAAGAAAGTAATGTAAATAATTGTGTAGCTTATGTTGCTTAGAATTAAGTTCTTTCTGAAAATTGTCTTTTTTGTCATTCCGAAAAGCCTTTCACGGATATAGTGACAAAACTGGTTATAACTCCCCTTAAGCTACCGCTCTGCTCAGGTTATCACATCAGAAAATTTCCCTCACACATGGAGCATTACAAAAATGATTACTAGAACTTGCCACTCCAGGTGGTAAGAACAAGTGAAATTTTTAGCCATAGTTCATGGACCAATGATAAAGGTTATGTTCATCATTTACAATTTTGAAACTAACGCCCTGAGAAAGTTGCAAGTAAATTAAAATCACATTTTATAGCATTGACGGAGTGTGAAACTCGATGGACTATTCCTGGAGCAACACAAGCCTTGTCTCGAGTTTCCTTCAACACAGCCAATAAGTACTTTCGAGGTTATTTTCTTGAACTCGTCTAGGTTTGTTTATTGGCTAAGATGAATTACAAAAAACTTGATATTGAGAACATAGATAAGTTTTAAATACGATATAATAAGAAAATTCTCGAGGTTGCTGTGAAAAGATTTCTGAGAGGATCTTTAATTTCTGGAAAATCCAAACAACGTCACCATAATTCGAGGCGGATATCAATTCTCAAATATTGATTGATTTGCGAGATTGTGTTGAATCCCTTTTATTTTAAGAAAAAGTCTATGGGAGGTAAATGTCAGAAGTTTTTAAGTCTAGCATACCACTCAAAACGTTTTTGTTTTGTTGATTATTATGTTATTTTTAGCTAATTTGACCTCATAATACGTGTTGTTCCCTTTGTAGGTTTCACATCAAAGTTGCATTGAAAACTATAGCAGAAAGCAGTGTGTGGGTTTATATATTCCCATACACAATCTCTTTGGAGACTACGTAGTAGAAAATGGCATATGGATTGCAGACGTTAAACCCCACGCAGAATGATCGAGACGTAGAAATACAGAAATAAAAGCCTTTGATAAAGAAAACTTTTTTTAAAAATGCGAACAAAGCGGTTAATTACCTTCGCATTGGAACATCCACGCTCGCCCGTGACGAATACAATGGCTCCACTTTGGTAGAGCAAAGTTCCTTTTCATGTAGCGTCACTCTAAATATAAACCGAGCGCTCAGCGTTTTCCAATGCCTGACTGTTTTCTCCCGAAACAAAAGGCTCCCGCGGCGAAAGAAATATGCACCAGGCCACTTTACGTGACCCTTTTTTGTGCAGACTTTAAGCGTCAGGAACCCGCAAGAATGCTGTATTGTTAATCAATCTGAACATTCGCCGCTGCCTCTCTTCCCCACGCTTTAATAGCGTTAATAATCTAGCCACTTCTAGGAATTCTCTGCTGTGTTGGATGGTACTGATGGAAACAGCTTGCCCTTCGTTAGTCGGGGACCGTGGTAATAAAAATAAGAGGTTTATTGTGCAAATAAAGCAGGTATGGATAATATGTTGCTTACTTCATTGAAAAAATACAAATACTTAAACGTGACACAAAAGATGATGGAGAAATTGTTCGATAGTCGTCCTGGACTTAGCTCAAATGATATAATATCTTTGTTCTCTAAAACTATGCAAGAAAGTCAATGAATAAGTGAATTCGAAATGGACGTGCGTTGGACTGAAAAACATTAATTACACTTTCTGCGTATAGAAGCTAATCGTTATGGAGAGTTTGGCCTCCCCGCTGGCGGAGTGGTTGCGTCGTCGCCTTGTAATCAAGTTGTCCCGGGTTCGATACCCGTTGGAGGCACATAGTGGTTCGGATTCCACTTTAGACTGTAGGTCCAGTGTCGATTAGCCTTACTGGACTTAAAACAACAACTCAGTCAATGAATCAATCAACCTTATGGATAATTTAAAGTAGAATAATGAGACGATTAACATGTGTCCCACCAAGAATAGAACTCGGAATCACTTGGTTACAATGCAACAACATTATTTAATAGGTTATCAGAAAGGATCTTCTCAATAAAAAATGGGTTATTTTCCACCCGTTATTTTAGTCGTGCTCATGTAAAATGCAAAGTAAGAAATTATCAGGCACAATATTTAATCAATAAACATATAAAAGCCATTAGAATGACAAGAGGGTTGTAAGATTACATTATCTTTACGTTCGCACAACAAACAATAAATACAAGAGAATAAACTTACAAACTGAATATTCACTATTGAAGATGTACTCACCAAGCTTTCGAGGACGAGGAAACAGGATATTCAAACTGAAATAAAGAAAACTCGCATTAAAATTTGTCCTGTGGTCTTGGGGTAATAAATTAGATTTAACAAGAAAATCTATCTTAGATCAGGTCTATCAAGCAAGGCATTTTCTTGAATATTATTTTGTGTGTGAAAGAGCCCAAAATGTGACTGGCGTCTGCACTACCTCGTATCGGAATTCTTATTAACATAAGGCTTTACGGTGTGGTACTCTGCCTATGCATTCCGAGACTCATAAGCTATCGTCTAAATATGATTGCCCAACTAGCAAATCTCTTACGGAATGTTGTTCAAGAAACTCCATGGGCGGATTCCGTTAACATGAAATTTACAACCCAGGTTGTAATTAAATCAATCTTAAGAGCTGACTGAAACGGAAATTCCTCCAGTGCTGCAGGGTGTAACGAATAATACGTGGGCATACGTACCAAACCGTGAACCACATTAATTCTCTACGTGGATGAATGGCCTCATTTGGACTATGTTTATTGGGTGTGATAAGGACGCATGACGCTGTCTTGGAAAACTGATTGGAAACGGTTCGCTATTTCTCTGATAATGCATTCGATTTCAAACACTATATGGCCGTTTCCAGGACTTCCAGTGGCACACACGGACAATTATTTCCCTTCTACTAGAATTTTTTTAAGAAGTTCTCCCATTCTTGTTTTGAGAGCTTCACTCTCAAGATGGTACTTAGGAACTGGAGGATGTTTCGAGATAGGAATTGTGCCATCTGAAGCTGCTATGGTTACTGAGTGTAATTAAGATCAAGACGAAATATTTACAGGAATAATAAGGACATTGCAAGACCGAAAAATACTCTTTCCTGAGGCAAGATACCGTGCGCAAGGAACATATGCCAGTTTATGTAAAGACGAAGAAGTAATACGTTATAATAAAGCACAATTTTTATTTCCAAATTTTGTTCATATATATTTCATCCTCTCTGAAAGAACTGGAATATGTTCCTTGCGCAATGTATCTTGCCTCGGAAAGAAGTATCCTTTCGTCTTGCCAAGCCCTGTCAAAGCACAAAGAATAGAAGTTCTTGAACACCCGCCGACCTCCAGAGCAGAGTGGTTAGCATCGCGTGCAATGACGCCAGGTGTCCCGTGATTGAATACCTGCTTGGAATGGTTGTGTCTCTTCATCAATATCATCATAGCATCATTCATCCTTATCGTCGCGATTAGCCAAAAGTTGAAGAAAAGGAAAGCTAATTAACAAAAATTAAATAGAATCAAAATCCAGAATTCCTCACAGAAGTTGAATGCGATGGAGGAAACACAGTGAATGCGCCATTTGGAGAAGAAGGGACAGTGCGTGTGCTGAGTCCAAGATCTATACTATGTCACCATGGCACGTGATCCTTGACTATGAAGGAAGGGAGAAACTAGGGCCCTTAAACTACTTGTATAAGTGGATTGACACAACAATTTTGCTCGTTATCGGTGTCCTCAAGAAAGCCACGTTCCTATTCAAGCGGTAACCAGGTTGCAAACTTATAAGGAAATAGATTGGGACTTCTCGTCTCATATTATCCTTTCAACTGCTTCAGAATCTCGCAGATGAATATCGAACTGACTCTCCACCTGTAATCATCCAGGTTCGTCTTCTACAGTATATTTTTCGAGACGTATTTTGTTGTCTTGCTTGCTCATGAACGCCCGACAACATATTCAAACTAAATCGTAAGTGTGCATTTAGCCAAGATCATCCATCAACACGGAAAGCTAGTTTCAAAATATTTTTTCATTTCCTTTTTAGTTTGTCAAGTACCTCATAAAGTTGCACTCTTAATTTCTAGGAGCAAAAATCGCAAAATACACGAGATGTAATGCTTTATAGAATATAAACCAGAATGTATTTAGCGGAACAACATTGCAACTGGCACAAAGCTTGTACTGTGGTGTACTGTAACAAATTCAGGCGCTTCATTCTAAAATGCTCACATTTAATTGATTCCATTTAAACCGAATAATAATGCCAGCAGAAGTAAATAATACTGTAGTGAAATATGATTCAGCATGCAATTCTATAACTTTGAAAGCAAGGTACTATTTCCCGTGAGATAATATTATAATATTTCGGATACAGTTTTCCGTAGATACCATTATCCTATCTGAACTTAAACTGACCTGGAAACGAACTTTGATGCAGAACATTGTAGTATTTAGAGACACAGCATGTCTTCGTGATCGTGCGTTATACAAAAGGCTGCATGTAACGCATAGTAAAGTTTGTCTGGCAAAGTTTATTTTGAGTCACTTTATGCACATATAGGCTAATCGGGACTGGATCTACAATTTGAGCTAGGATCCGAACCACGATGAACCAATATTCGAAAATACCCACAGACAAAGTGCTATGAAACATTAATGCATTATATCACTTGAGATATTTTATTTTTAGTGCTGATATATATCATCTTAAATGACTGGTCGGTTGATTGATTTAGTTTATTTTACTTCGCTTTTCTGCTACATTTTGGCTAATCGCGAAATATTTAAATTACTGAGCAATATGTTGAACTCTTATTGTAAAATTTCGCATTTCAAAATAAACAATATTAGCATGTTTTTATTTTTTTATAATTTATTATTCACTACAAAAGTGCTAATAATGCATTAGGAACCGAATGGTTCGAAAGTGTAAAGGGAGGTCTAGTTTCAAACATTACTGCATACCTCCACTGGGGATCGAACCATCGTACTATAGGGAAGAAGGTTCCGTCTGTTTCGATACAGACCCTATGAGACGAGTAACCTGGTTTCCTTTGTTCCCTTTCCTACCTCAGTTGCCTGCACAATATTCTTGCAGCGACGGAAATTGGAGATGTGTTGCGGGTTCGAGAACTCGCGGCGGAAGTTGAAGTTGCAATATCCTGGTCCGTCCTAGTCGCGATCGGAGCTAATAGAAATCCAATGAGGTGCTTAATGAGGCTGTTCGCCATTGTGTAGATTCCGAAGAACAAGCGCTCCCTTGTCTCCTTCGTTAGACGGAGCAGAGGAAGCATCTGGTCGGGTCGTCCGATTTAGGATGCTCTACTCACTCGCCTTACTGAAACAGCGACTTTCGACGGACGACGATCATTCCTTAGAACCAAATGCTGTGTAATACTTACTAGAAACTTCTAAAATGAGAGTAAAGTACGCATTGATGGCAGAAGTAGTCGCTAAAATATAGAAGTGACATTTTGTAAACACTGATTAGGATGAAACACAATCGTGTATCAACTCTCTTACATTAATGAAATTCTAATGGAAACAATTTTATACAGTACAGGTCGACCGATCTATTGTGATCACTAATTGTGAAACTACCAAGAAAAATAAATCTTTGAGATAAAGTTTAATTCTGTACACTTTATTTCTACAGTTGTACTAAAATTATAAATATCGTGACCAACCCACAAACTAAAGTGGACAGCCATTAGTTTCTCTGCAGATGAAAATGTTCTCTCTTCGCTTCGACAGCATTAAATATTTCGTCTCTGCTTTCGCTGAATACGGTTTCGTCCTTCATGATGATAAAAACATTTGGCACTGAATAAAAGTGGTGAATACGTGTTGAAGAACGTCGCAGGATTGCATGGTAATCAGCTGATTGCATCACCCACGCCCCTTTCGCTCGCTTAGGGTTGAATATTCGACGACAGCATCAGAGGGTCTTTCTCTTTTGGGTAGAGCAATAATGTGTTGCCAGCATGTAATCCGTCACGATAAGAATTTCACAGGTAAAGGACAAACAAACCTTAACCAAGATTCAAGAACCTCGATTTCCGAATACACACTGTCGACTGCAAATAAGAAAAATTGGAATTCTGTTCAATCTCCGTCTGTTCATTTTCGGAAAGCTCCTCCACGCTTTACAATGTAACCGATGCGTGAGGAATGAACGAAGAGATTCGGGTAGAAAATTACAGCTTCACTCTTAGCTTCACATTCGATTTTTTATCCTCTCGAATAACGTATTGTTGAAGAGAGCGTTTACTTCGAGACACCCTTTCAAAAGAAAATCTTCACGCACGCGCATTTGATCACAACTTGTTCATTTTCCTAATGAGTTGTCACCCTCGTGTCACGGCCAACAACAGAAGTTTTCACATTTTTATCTCCTCGAACTTTCCACAGTACGCATAAGTGTATACGAGTACTTTTTTATGAGCTATGAGTAGGAAAAGAACAAAACTCAAAAAATATATCAATTTCTAGATTAGTAGTGACGATAATACTGCAAGAATACGAGACGAGACTTGACAAAACTTCTCGTCTATTGAATGAAGAAGCTTGTCTAATGTTAAAAATTCATATTTCCTTCTCGGTTTCTTCTCGATTTCAAAACACCAGTCTCGTTCGCGTCTCGGTCTCTTCTCAAGTCTCAAAATATAAAAAGTAAAAGATACTTATTAACATTAAAACCTAACTTTTTCACATAATCAGGAAACTGCTCCCGTGGTATATCTGAATATTTTGCATAATAAAGCAGTTTTGTTTTCGTGTCAAAATTTTCACATACTTTATATTCTAATCAATTAAAGTTTCGAAGGCACGTCTCAATCTCGTTTCGATTCTATCGCGATATGAGTCTCGACTATTCTCGTAAGATTTCTCGAGTCGAGACAGAGGTTTGTCTCATCTAGGTACCATTTCTGATTAGTAATAAAGTATTCTGTAAGAAAACACAAATTAATTATTTTGGTACTTGCGACTATCTAAACAACTTTCTCTAAAGTACTCGATTAAGCATGATACTTCAACTAGATTATGGTTTTGTATATACGCTCCAGGCAATTATCTATATTGGTTATAATGGGTTCTCTTCTGTTGAGTTCTAGTTAGAACAGGTAACCATTATAGCTAATTATTCTCTCTATAAAACAAACTGAAGCTGTTCTTTACATCTCAAAGATTGTCAGGTGGATAATACTCCAGGCGTAAAGCTGCTTGACATAGGTAGTGACTACAATATTACCCAAGACTGATTATGGAAACTGATCTTGATAAACTAAAGTGGCATTATTTCAGTGAGGTTTTGAAAAACGCAATTACCATTACAAGTTGATATTCCCACGCACTGTTACTGCTTTGTAACAATCTGCAGGACTTGATACTCTTCCAAGGAACCATCTTTTTGTAAATCAATACATTATCTCCCCAGATTTGTTATTGTACAAGCCGATAAGCACACGGTAAACAAAAAAATAGTTTTATCCAGTTCCATTAGGGGAATAGGGAACGAGGAATATCAAATTTTGTTGATGATGTTTACGAGAGACGTCTCGATTCACGCTTCTTGATACAATGGACGTCATGTTCTCTTTTGAAAGCAAACGTTTTGCGAGTCAACAAAACCACACACCAGATAGCAGAGGATAAGAGGGTTTAATTTGCTTAAGTCCATTTTGTTTCCTATAACATCTCTTCGCTCAACTCCTTCCGCTTATCAACTTTTGATCGGTGTAGATAAAGTAACCATCTCCAGTATTGCCAACTAAGAATGAAGTTTATTCCTACATAAATACTTATATTTTCCCCGGATAGAATAATATTAGGCTATCTGCAACGGAGTTGACAATCTTTTCGTTGTAGTTTTTCTTGAATCAATTGCAAGTCTGATTAGGGCACTGGGTGGTCCATAGAACACTCAAGATTCAGCTCTCACAATCCTCTATTTATTTTATCGCTTCATTCATTCGCCTCTTATCTCCAAGGCCTCCACTACATCACGTAGCCATCTTAATCTTCATCTATTCATACGTTCGATTTCAATATCCTTTTAAGCATTGCAGTTTCTCCCATTCTTTATACATGATAAATCCAAATCAACCCATATACGAATTTACAAATTTTACTGAGTCTGGCGAATAGATTCTCTCTGGCTATCAATGATGTTTCCAAATCCTTCCAGAACTCAGCTGGTCGATATCCAAAGAGAATCTACTCATCATTCGTCGCCAGGAAAGCTTCAAGTCCTTTTAACTTGTATTATTCTGCTACACCACTCGTTAGCCTTTCTTGAAGCGCTTTAGTAAAATTTCTTTATTAACTCTGTAACTTTTTTGATAGACAATGATTAGGAAATAATAAAAAATATTACCAGAACCTTACTAGTCTACTAAAATGTTTTATTAAAGTATAACCCCCACCACAAAATTTTACACTACACGAACTTTATGTAAATATTTTAATTTAGAAATTACAGGTTTAAAATCCTTGTACCTTTCGCCTGAGTTTGCAACAGCGGCAGGTATCTGTGAATCTGTCAAATAAACTTATTAAATCTACCCGAAGCTTTATAGCAACAGACATAGGGAAGTAATTAATACATTTTCCCAAAAGTGTAAAAGAAAACCTGCTCACTTGATTCATTGATTGATTTGCTTTATTTTTACTTTGCTTTTGTGACACTTTTGGCTAATTTGTGTGACGATATGATGAAATTGATGAATGGACACTCACAAATGTGTATGCCAGGCCGGGATTCGAATCCGGGATCCCTGCCGTCGTAACGCGATGTGCTAACCACTCCGCCATGGGGACCGGCAACTGCTCACTTGAAGTTTAGTACTGCTGAACTTCTCAGATATACTAATAAAACATTGGATTTACATTTAGATGTTTCTGAACTCTGCCACAATTCAGCTAGGAGGAGGATGAAACCACTGAAATTAATTTCCTGAGCGTTCGAGCCTCTGTTTCTGGGTTCCAAATCAATATAGCTGTTATTACTTTGCGTTATCGAATAACACATTTTAAAAAGTTAATATACCAAATAGCGGAATAATTTAAGTTGGGTTATGAAAGTTACTTTCATAAATAAGAAAATTATTGTTAGTTGCTTACTTCAAAAGTAAATGTTGCTTGGATTTTATGCTTGCATATAACATGGTATGTTCATGTTCATTTTCTTATGTTCAAAAAGTACTTCGTAAACTAATTATCAAACATTGCTCTGGAGTTTTCTTTTAATAAAGGTTGCTGAAAATGTACAACCAATGATCCATCATAGTGTAAAACTTCTGTTGTTCTTCTTTTAATAATTTTAGCTGTTGTAAATTTTACCTCTTTAAGTTAAAGGCGATAACTTTGAATGATGAGGTGACGAAGGACGAGAAACTCCAGTATACTATAGTTTTGCAGTGTGTTAATGCTAACCGATAAGCCACGTGGGTTCGACAAAACTACGAAGACAAATGCAACGGCATAATGTCCATCCTTCACTACCGGTCGTAGAATAACCTGATTGGCAATCCTGAAGGATGCAGGACTAACAAAGAGGTCGCTTGTTGGTGCAAGTCTCGACACACAAAGATCGCTCATTTCCTGATTTCGTAGCTGCCGGGAGCGTGTTTGTGGAAGTCTCCTTCAGACGGGCTTCTTTTGTTTGCATCCTGCTATCGGGTAACAGCGCGGACGGGGGAAGGCGAAAGCATTTGGGTGTATTAAAATGGACTCGGTGCTTTTTCGAACCAAGCTTGATCGCAAGATGTAAGAAATGCCATGCCTGCATATTTTTTAATCGCACGACTCCTTGTGAGTTTTCTTTGATTTCTTGATGAATCCTTTAGCTAAGAATCATGTAACTTCCTTTACAGTTAGTACTTTCCATGCTACATTTTCTCATCCTATTATTCAATGTGTGTGTGTGGAAATAATGAACCGTAGTCCAGTAGCTATGGCGTCTGACTGCCGCACAGGAGATCCGGGTTCGACTTTCGAGATGAGATAACTTAAGAGAAAAATTTTCCAGCAATGTACCTGCATGGAGGCCAGCCTCTAATAAGTAGGTACCGGGGGGCAACCCTGGCGGTTAAAGTCAACGGGAGTATGGTACTGATCACATGACAACAAATGGACGAGATTGTGTATGTGTGGAGCCCTTCTATCACATCCCCCAAATCCTTTCACGACATATTTCAACGTGGAAGGGACAAGCTTTACTTTCATCTATACACACACACTCATATATGCACACATATTTCTGTGTGCATGCGAGCGCAGTAGGCTCTTACTTGCAATTATCCGGCCTTGGCCGATGAGGTTAGGCTTCCTTTGGAAAGTCATCTTGTCCTCTTCCCAAGAGAGAACAATGGAGTGACGTCACAAGCGTATGGCGGGAAAAATAATAATGCGAAATTTTATTTTTAGACCAGTTGAATTGTGACTGCACGCCGGACACACTTTACATTTAGTAGCGCGGGAAAAGTAGTCTACGAGATGTGCTTGCTTCGAAAAATAAAGCATGTCACGTTATAAACTGACGCGAAAATTCAAAATTTAGAGAAGATAACTTCTCTATACTTTTTAAATACACTCCGTAGTGTCGAATGTCAAAAAAGTTGTTAAAAAAGAACAAGTGATAAACGACATGATGGTGAAATTTTTGCAACGACAGGAATCGATACAAAGGAAGCTAAATAATATGAATGAAATTATACCTTTAATACGTTTCACATTAACCAGCACATAAACCTGTATGTCTACCCGAAAAGTGATTCTGGCGATACAAACGAAACGTTGTTCATTGAATTCTGAATCGATGAGCTGTGTAACGAGAAAAAATATCTTGTGATACGTCGAACAGCTCTACTTTGCATCGTGAGATTTGAATAAAAAATGTATCCTTGACCCTAAAGGTCCGGACCCCATGCGTGTGTTTGCAGTAACCGAATCTCTCTACCTGGGAAGTCAGTTTTCGTTCAATTTTCCCTCCACCTTTCCTGTCCAGCGCCCGCATGTCACTTCCACGAATCTAGCCTTGAGGAACATCAAGAGGAGAACAAGCGGAAGCAACCAGGGAGGACAAGGGAACTATCTCTCTCTCTCTCTCTCTCTTCCCCCTCCAGTCTTCCTAGGCACCTGTAAGGAGCAGTGGCGAACAGTAAAGAGCTTATTTGAGAGATGGATGTGGTGGAATATGAAACTTGTGTGTGTGGAAAAAGAGAACCGTGGTCCAGTAGCTGTGGTGTCTGACTGCCGCACAGGAGATCCGGATTCGACTTTAGAGGTTCCCTATTAGAGTGGAGCGACAAAAATGAAAATTGGACAATTTAAATCCAATACGTGCGACAGCTGTATCTGTTATTGCTTGTAATTTGAATTTTTACTGCATAATGTTCTACATTTTCCATCACTTAAGTTAAGGCATGAAAATACACCAAACATAAAAATACAAACATACGAGGGTGGTTCAATAATTATTGTCCCTGACATATAAGCAGTATTATTTTTCCACAAAGTCCCCCTTCACAGTAATGCACTTCTTCCACCTATGCTGTAAAGCCACTATGCCAGTTTCAAAGAATGTCTGTGGCTGAGCCGTGAGCCATTCTTCCGCAGCGTCCATAACAGCAGCATTTGAGGGAAAATGCGTCCCCTTGAGGTGCTCCTTCAACTTCGGGAACAAATGAAAGTCACTAGGGGCGAGGTCGGGTGAGTAGGGAGGGTGTTCCAACACATGGAAACCAGCAGCATGGATTGCGGCACCAGTAACATGGCTTCTGTGTGCTGGAGCATTATCGTGGTGAAACAGCACTTTTCGCCGCAACATCCCACGCCCTTTCTCCTTCATTGCTTCGCGTAACTTAGGGATTAGGGCTGCATAATAGTCCCCAGTAACAGTGTGTCCCACCAGGTAGTCAATAAGGAGCACACCCTTCGCATCCCAAAAAATTGTGGCCATAACCTTGCGTGCTGATGCTTGCACCCTGAATTTGCGGGGGGGAGGTGAATTTCTGTGCCGCCACTCCATACTCTGTCGTTTGGACTCGGGATCATAGTGGTGGAGCCATGTCTCATCCACTGTCACAAATCTATCACAGAACTGCTTCAGGTCTGCCCCTATCAGCTCCAAACCAGCCCTTGAACATTGAACTCTGTCTTTCTGTTGTTCACGGGATAACATTTTGGGGACCCATCGCGCTGACACCTTTCTGAATCCCAAGTGTTCATGCACAATGGTTTCCACTGAGCCTACAGAGATGTGCATGATGTCTGCTAACTGTTGCACCGTGATTCTTCTGTCAGCCATAATCATGTCATGCACAGCATCAATGTTTTCTGGGGTGGATGCTGTTGTTGGAGGACCAGCACCAGGGGCCTGTTGACAGCTTTCCCTGCGGCAACGGAAATCGCGGCACCAGTTTTTTACCACCTGGTAGGTAGGAGCCCCATCACTCAACACACTGACCATGTCCTCATGATCTCCTTTGGGCTTAGCCCCTTTTTCTGGAGGTACTTGATAACAGCTCGTTGTTCGGTTTTCTCCATTTTTCAAACTAAGTGCCACCTCTCACACCTAAAACGAGAAAAACAAATTTACTATAGCACCTACGGTTCTGAAATTTTGCATATAGGCATCTAAGACATTAGGCTACAATATCCCCATCATTCATTGCAATTCATATACTTTAAGTATGCCGGGGACAATAATTATTGAATCGCCTATGTATTTTGTTTCAGCTTATTGATTCACTCTTCTGTACTAACAGACAGCAATACTACTATAGATTATTGTATTTCACGTCACACTGAACTAGCACTTAACAGAGACTAAATCTCTCTGCCTTACACCGGCCACCTAGATACCGTCCGCAACAAGACAGTGTCATATTTTGGTGTGCATTTTAGCTAATTATCCGTCGTCTGGACTGAGGAAAAAGTGACTAATGACTATACGAACATTAAATACCACAATTAATGACATAAACTTTTGTCGTATTTTTGTTACCTTACATCGCTTTCTTTCACTTTTTTCTAATCGCGACGATGAGGACGAGTGATGATTAGCTTAAATTGATGAAAGGATACTCACTAGGAACGCCCCTTTCCCGGGCCAGGATTCAAGCCCGGAACTTCGGTATCGAGATCAAAAGTGGTGCACGGACACCGAGTTGGAAATAACAATATAAACTGAGCTCTTTTAAAATCCAACGATTCTCTATGAAATATTGGATTTTCCAGTAAAACCAATAACCCTGGGAAGGCAGAAGTCAAAGATATTTTACTGTATGACGCTTGCACGGCATTAAATCTAATTATCGCAATTTTAATTCTTGAAAACAAATTATACATAATCAGAGTTACTCCAAGTTTCAACTCCGTTGGGAGGCAGGAGAAACTTCCGTAAATCTACATATTTATAAAATGTATTTTATATAT
Organism: Lepisma saccharinum; assembly: GCF_977018435.1. Classification (NCBI taxonomy): domain Eukaryota; kingdom Metazoa; phylum Arthropoda; class Insecta; order Zygentoma; family Lepismatidae; genus Lepisma; species Lepisma saccharinum. Next base: position 161,432,673 of record NC_139229.1, on the reverse strand, counting down.
ATATTGGAATTACAAGAAACAGCAACTTTTGTGCATTATTGGATTTAAAACTTTCTCCACAGTTATTTCAGATAAATACCTGGATGACACAATCTTGTATATACTTACTTGTGCTATAGATTCATGCTGTAATTGCATCTGATAGTCGAAAGATAAAAATTATCAAAATATGGGAGACGAGGAAAGAAACAAGATGCACCGGAGGAAAACAAGAAATGAAAAGTGAAAGATAGGAGAATGAGCACGAAATGAAAAGAGGTAAAAAAATATATCTGGGAATACAAGAGAGAAAATATGAGAAAGAAAAGAGTGAAAGTGAAAATAATAAACGACAGGAGAAGTATGAAAAGAAATTACAAGATGAAGCAATGAAAAGATAAATATGAATAACAAAATAAAGAAGAATACAAAGAGAGAGTTAATAACTGAATAATTAATTGAACAAATCGGCAGTAAGTGCTAATTTTCAAAACAAATGAATTCACTTTATTAGGCCTCCCCGATGGCGCAGTGGTAGCGTCGAGGCCTTGTAATCAAGGGGTCCCGGGTTCGATACCCGGTGGAGGTACAAGTGGTTCGGATCCCACTTTAAACTGTAGGTCGAGTCCCGATTAGCCTTACTGTGCATAAAGTGGACATAAAACACCAACTCAAGAATTCACTTTATTATAATCTTGTTGTTTTTCATGACATAATAGTTCATTAAACGATAACAAGTCTATTGTGAAAAACTCAATATGGTGACCAAGGCAGAAATGTGAGTTTTTCGTATCATGGAAACAAGGCTTAATGGTGTTATAAGTCTATTGTGCAACAAAAATATTGTTACAAGTACTTTACATGTTCAATTTATTTTGGAGTTTTTCATTTATATCTTCTCGAGAGATAATTTTCTGATAATAACGCATAGAAAATTAATTTCTCAACACACTAGTTTAAGAGAATTATTTTTTTGCCGGTATAGGACAATATATGACTGAAAATGTTAAATGTTCTTATGTACACTGTACAACACAGAAATTCAGTGACATGATCAGTTTTCTTTCTGCAAGCACTATTGATTTTTTCCCAAGAAGCATTGGGGTGGTTTTATTAAGGGCTTATTCTCTATTTGTGGATTCCACGCCTACACAAAACAAGAAGCCAGAATCTAATTGTATGTTAGACATTATGGTTCATATAACATGGATACAACTCGGTGGTGAACCGAAGCGAAACGCTGTTGCAAATTAAGCCTTAGAAAAAGAAGAGGGTGGAACCCGTGCATCACGGCTGTTGGTGTTTGCCAGAGGAGACGTTCGCCTCAATAACGTCTGTGGTTTTGATTGCGCTGCACAATGATTGTGTCAGTCACGTTCCCCATGCGTTGACACAGGCGGATGAGCATAAGCCCTCTTAGTCAGCGACCTCGTACCCCGGCGACCTCAAGGTTCACCAGGGTCACTTACTCATCAGCTTCTAATCGATCACCGTCTCCACCTGCAAAGGGAAAACATCATGAAAACATGTTGAAGTGTAAATTCCGTGTTTTCCCAATATCCACTTTTCCCTGCTCCGAACAAATTTCATGCAACGTCTTAACGCATAATGATTTTAATCTTGTGGAGCCATATACACTCAAATTGAATTATATAAAATACAGTTCTAACAATGCCCTATCATAATTCATGGTCCAGTGACACTTTTGTCACCAATTTGTTCCTGCTGAATATCTCCTATGAGGAATAATGTACACGTTTGCACTCTTGTGAATACAGCATCGCTGTGGTCACAAGTTACTGCGTTGTGACGAACAATCCGCGCAATTCGAGCTCTGTAGCTCAGGAAAGAGAAAGATGGCACAATAAGTTATATGGATTAAGTCCACGGTGTGGCCACATAATTCATTCAATTTCTAGAGAACTACTACTGTTTAGTCAATTCTAAATCATAAATGCTTCTTATAAATCATTTCCTTCTATGAAGAAAAATTATATGAAGTTCATGTTTATATACAATTCTAAGAAATTCTGCAAAATCACAAAACAGATGGCTTAAAATTTATTTTATGTACTTGGTTACTGGTAGTAAATTCACAACTCTCGTGACAATTAACTGCAAATAAGTAAGGGACTGGGTGAAATAGAGCTCAAACAACATACACACGGACGGATACACTGAATCAATTATTTACACCAACATGCATCAGACTCACAACCAATCCAGTCCTTCGTTTCTTTCCCCTAATTTTTTCCAAGATAACTTTAATCATATTTTCTGTCAGCAGCCGAAGTATAAATACTTCTATACGCATACGCAAGGCCTCCCGAAAGAAATACAGAAAAACATGCCGGAACCCGTCGTATGGTAACGTTCTGTGGATTGTGTAATTTAAAGGGGGTTTGAACTGTTTCTGGTGATTGTGTGTGTTCGTAGGCAAAATTAGTAATTACTGTCGATACATAAGTTGCTTTGTGGGATAGTTTTTGGACAATTTCTAAAGAATTATCATGTTATTATTATCATGTTCTGTATCAAATGACACGTTTACGGGACCAATACATTCAAATTGAAGTTTCCATTGTTTTTGAAGCTAGTATTGAATACTCCATAATTTTAAAACAAATTCTTTTGAGATCTAATGTTTGGGGGCGATACAACTCGAATACACATTGTATGATGGTTAACATCAGACTAAACTTCAGATCCAACCCACATAGACCTATCTGAGTGTAAACTGGACTTTAAAAAACAAATTTTACGATGTAACCTGAAAATCGTTTTCAGAAACTATGTCGATATTTTAAATTCAATGAAAATCATACGTGTGTGGAGTTCTTCGTAGAGAATGTAAGGGAAGATAGGAATGAATTACATTCCTTTGCATAGGCACCTGAAATGGTTTTATGGCACTGTAATCTTATTGAATATTACAAATATCTAAACAAGTACAATAGCATCTAGTAGTGGTATTGGTAACCATTGCTCCGTGATATTCAGAAAGATTAATTTCTATATGTAAGTACGAGAAAGCAACATATAATTGTTGGACTATCTCTCCAGTAACTAATTATGTTGAGATAAAACACCACCCAAGAAATTTAGATGCATTCCACAAAGACAAAAACACTCAGAAACGGCCTCCAATTAAAAAAGAGGAGGTAGAGAATGTGGAATCGAACGAATCCTGTAAGTTGTCCTGCGAGAATAAAGCTTTTAATTGTTTTTCCAACTCGTGTTGTTTGTTACGCTTCTCGGCGGACATAACGACATCCGTTCCCGGGTTCCACCTAGCGCCAAAGTGAGTTAGCATTCGCTAAAGTGGGTAAATATAATTTTATAGCGCCCTTGGATTCTTGAAATTGCCGAACGTGTATGCGCCAAAATGAACAAGGTTAGGCTCGAGTGTACGATGGTTTCGTACTCACATATAAGCGTGGAATGTCGATAAATGTAGAAGAGCGGCGATGCACGAAACGACATGCCTCATGAGTGTTAGCTAAACTGGTTCTTTATGACAACAATTGGAGATAATAACAGGGTTGGAAGTTTTTCTGCAATTGTGATAACGGAACCAAATATTCATAGTCAGTGTTGATGCAAAACGGAACCTCACATCCAAAGCATACTGTAGAGACAACTTTATTTCAGTGATTTATTATACTTTCTCTAAATTCATTGCGATAGCGATAATGAGTAATGACAAAAGTTCAGGTGAACTTTGTTTGGAAGTTTACTAAACACACAGATACAAATCAAACCTTGATCCTCAACCTGAAGTGATGGTATCACAACCGTTAATTTATGTCCTCGCCAGACAGTGAACAGGAAAATCCCTTGATATCATGGAGACAAATAATGGTTAATAAATTAATAAAATATCTGAAAGAACAAGGTTATATTTGTCACGTATCTTTCAGCTACCTTCTGGACAAACAGTATTATCTAAATCATAATAACAGATACACATTTATATTAAGACATTGAGAATTTTCTTCTTCTCTTCAATTTAATCTAATCATTTTATGCTCATCAACGTATTAACCCGTAACTAGTCAGTAGAATTCAAGAGTTGAAGACCAAGTACATTTGATGTGATTGTATAATACACAATGTATGCTTGTATCCCTTCCTATCTTTGTGTCTCTTTTCTTCAACTTTTGGCTAATAGCGATGAGAATGATGAAATTGACAAAAGGAAATTCACAATTAACACTCATAATAAACAGGCCGAACAAATCAAAAACTTCCTTGCTGAAATCGTGCGTCGAACACCCAACTCGGCGACCAAGCAGACTAGTAGACGAAATTCATACTCTTACATAAAGCCAGTGATAAATTGAATAATACATAAATGTATTTTTCAATTATTAAATGTTATATTCAAAAATAATATATTCCAGTGTTGAAATTTTCTTATGAAACTCATTACAACAAGCTGATCTATTGCGAGAAAGAATGCTGAACGTTCTCGTTCCTTGGAACAAGCACAAAATGTTCTAAGCGATCCTTTCTATAGGAAACGTTTTATACTTTTCTTTATTGGCGAAGTGAATACCTGTACCTACATGTGCAAATTTCACACATACACATCTCATGTGTATATATTGATTTCCACTCCTCTTGAAGGAAGTCAAGCTCAGCAAAGCATTCCAATCAACACTTTATCGACCTCAAAAAACAGTGCAACCTTTTTGGTCGGGTTCTTGTAGTCATTTCGAAGAGTTATCTTTTATCTTGTTGGACACGTATAAAAAGGATTAGTTGTCGCCTCATTTGCCTATTTCGTTGCTATGCAATATAAATGCAGCCTTAATAGGGTTAAAATTCATTTTAGGTTGAGTTCATTTCGATAATACATTTCAGACTTAAATCATGTATTTTATACTGTTTTTCATAATCTAAAAGATTCATCCCATATTTATATGATTTCTTCTTTAATTAGTATCATGGTCGGTTGTCGTTACAAACATGAAAGTAAACAACAGACAATACTTGTGTTCTAAAATGAATGCCCTTTCTTACCAATTCTCTTCTAGTTTTGATCATGCATTGTCACATATCTACATATAGTGACATTGCACATAAGTGTAAACATCCATCTATTGAACAGGAGAGAAGGCGTAAATTTCCACTTACATTTGTAATTTTATGGAAATTATTCATTGTTTATTTTACCCTTTACCTACGCCAACACTGTTTTGAGACACCATTTATTTTTCATTTACAGCTGAAATATTTTTCTTTTCTTGATCAAACTTACAACACTTCCATCTAGTAGGAATGCATAGGGATCTGTCGTAGATTCGATCCCAACCGTGAGTAAAAGGAGTATAAAAGTTCACCTGACGACGGTAGAAGATGTGTTAGCTGGAAATGTAGAAGTACAGGGAAGCTATGACCAAAGACATTGTCGCTAACATTCAAACAAGCATGCACTTGCATGAATGACAACTCGCCCTCACTTAGCCACCACAGCGATTAATCAGCTGCCTCTATGTCTGTACGCAGAACTCACAATCTCGCCACCTACGGTTCCAAGTTCGAGGTCTGGGCATAGGTCTTCCCTTGTGTGTCTCCCTTTATCAGTTTCATCTTATCATTCATCCTCGATCTCCCGTGTACTCTTAAAGTTAGCATTCTCGTCTTTGGTGCTGGTGGTTCCGGATTCAATCCCCGACGGGAGCTTTAACATGGCATTGTTGATCTAACACAGCGAGGACAACATATTACTACTATATAGCAATAATAGCGGAATTAGGGGTCGAGAGCCATAAAACAGCGGCAATGTGCATCACCGAGATACTACAAGGCGACAATGTTACCACCACGTCATGAGGGAGGCCACTACAATGTAAAATAACAAAGAGAAAAACATAAATACCAAAAAGGTTAACCTTTAGGTAGAAACGAAAACAAACAAAAGCATCTTCGTTTAGGTTTAGAGCAACCCAAGCAATTATGGGTGTGTGGTATCTTTCTTTGAGATCTACCAGACCTTGAGGACGCCCGCTACAAGAGATCAAGACAGTCAGCGTAATCCACGAAAGAGAAGGGGGAAAAAACGTGCCAAGGTTGAAACTTCCCCTGCTAGTGGTATGGCGATTTCAATTATAAGCTTATTGATAACGTGCCGTAGTTCGGATGCCGCAAACCTATTTAGGCTGCGCTGGTCACACGACGCTTCGAGCTTGACAACTCTGAGAACGTGTCCCGGCGCGGTGAATGCTGGATTAGTTGCACACGGAAACTCTGTTGAAATGAAACGCGGAAAGTGGGAAGAAATCAAACACCGCGCTCACGAAAAACAATAAAAGGTGTGGTCAAAATGCATTTCTACAATCACTACATGTGATGCTTACAATCTATTTCTGTTTTGTGGCTTTGTTTATTTATCGCCTTTGATTGTTACATACCAAAAGGTTGGCCGTGATGGAGGAATATATGGTTCTTTATGTGGTAATTGCATATCGAATGCTTTGATCTGTGTCTTGCTGACACACTGTGGTTCGATAACCTTTCGAAAGTCGATGCCAGTCAGACGTATTTCTTTTTCTCGGGAGGTCATGGGTTCAAACACCGAGATCGAACGTGGTGATGTTTCTTCGTGCATCTAAGAAGTCAACCCACGCGAATGCCGGAATGGTTTGTGATGTACCTTATTTGCCTATTTATAGTCGAATTCTACTTATACATTTATATAACTATATGCTATAAGCCACTATATGTTGAAAGTTAATGGGTATTATATGCCTTTTTACATTTCAGTGCTTTTTAGTGCCTATTTCCCACATTTTTGGTGCTAAATTAGCGATCTCTGCAGTTGTGTATGTGACGTGATTTGTATCGTGCTCTGGTCGCCTTTGTCCCCAGCGCTGGTTTTGGATACACAAGGACGACAGAGTTGCGGTAACCCTAGAGAGGCTTACTCAGGAACATCAGCGAGGAAAAACTCACAGTCTCAGTTTTCGAGCTCGAGGTCTTCATATTCCAAAACAATTACTTCCTTGTATGGCGCGTCGTCGTCGTCGTATTCTTTGTTTGACACACACCGCCTACTAGCGATTTCCTGTCAGAGGTCCTAGTTGTGAGCAGTCAACTCTTCTCGTAGGAACATCTAATCTTTGGTAACACTCTTCTTCTTCTGATACCATGTCACGAAACTCGTGCGTGTTTTTTTTTATCTGAAAGTTTGTTTACGGTACGAGTTGTTCCGTGCAGAGCTGTACAATATCCACATGACGTCAGTCCGTGATTCGTAAGGTAGGGTCGAAAGGGACATCGAAAATGGGATATCCACGCGTTGTAATTGTTTATAAAGAGTATTGCGATGTTGTTGCCGAAGTGGGCATTGGAGAAACAAATGGGTGATTTATTGTCTAGGTTCTCCACACTAACAGGAAGCTGCAGGCACTGTATATGAACTGGGGTGCATTATGACGTGCCCGGTAAACACCAATACTGCTCGGGGTAGATTCATGTTTTGAAACTAAGGACGTTTGTTTCCGACTTTTGCATACCACTTAAAAGTAGTGGTATGTTGTATTTGTTGGGTGCACCAATCGTCCCATTGTTTTTCTAATTTGACTTTTTGACCCGTGGGAGGAGGTCAGGGTACGGCAGGCGTAGAGCGGTGACTTGTTTTCTCGTTCTCGCTTGTTTAGCCATGACTTCTACTCGATCGTGATATTTATTTAGGTCACTGTGTGCTCCGATATATGTGACGGTCGCTGACAGACTTTTTTATTGTAGATGGTAGCTCTATGATGGTTACCAAACTTGCAATTTAATATTTGCTATCGAAGTTCATCGAAGTAAAGTTAGGCAACACTGAACCTTATTCTTCCCTTCCTATGTGGTCATATCAACTACTTTACAACATATCTAGGCACGCTTCTGATTCCACACGTGACTACATTTAGCATCACTCCCTCGAAACACTCCTTGCCCCTTTTCTCTAGCCTTAAAGCACAACAACAAAAAGAAGGAAACAACTCAGCAATGTATCTTTTATGGGAAATATATAAACTTACTTTTGTTTCACCTTAATCTAGCTCTACACTGTATAGTTGATTCATTCTGTGCCTCCTCACGTCTATGGGAAATCTCGTCTTCCCGCAGGACTTTTTGGAAAGCTTTTCGCTCTGTTTTCGTCACACGTCAACCGTAATCTCGTCAGGGGAACTTATTACACGACATCTAATCCCAATGATTGCTTTCCTCAGCAGAAAAACCGATGAGGTGTGGCCAAGAGGCTTTATGGGCTGACAATTATGGGAAATCGCTTATTATGTCTCTGGTTTTTATTCCAATCGTGCGAGTGCAAGGGATTACATATATACTCCCTCACACTCGCACCATTGAAAATAAATAATCTGCCTTAACCCTGCTGTAGTGTTTAAATTTTGCTTACGTTTGTAGTGTTCGGGTAAATGTGACCCGAGTGACATATTTCTTATTTCTTTAAAGAAATATGGCAACATTTGCTTTTCATAGCTTTCATTTTGTATTTCTTAAATTTTTGTGTCATGTTGTTTTTTTTTTCGTAATTTTATTAGTAATAATAATACATTTATATATACATTCTCTTCTGTAGTGTTTAAATTTTGCTTACATGTGTAGTATTCGGGTCAATATGACCCGAGTGCCATATTTCTTTAAAAAAATATGGCAACATTTGCATTCATAGCTTTTATTTTTCATTTTTGTTAAAGTTTTTTTGTTTCGTAATTTTATTTGTAATAATAATATATTTATTCCAGTTCATATAACGAATTCGGGTCATATTGACCCGAACACATCATTAAGGGTATGTAGTGATAATAAAAAAAATCCTATACCCATATATATATATATATATATATATATATATATATATATATATATATATATATATATATATATATACATATACATATATTCTTTTGAATAACCAAGCAACCCACATAAACATAAAATCACGGGAGTACAGCTTTGTGCAAAAATTAATACAAGAAATATATACACATAAAATATAGTTTCGGGTCAATATGACCCAAACACAACAGCAGGGTTAAATAACGACAAACTTTCATAGACATTAGACGGCATCAAAATAAACAACTTTTCCTATTAGGAAAGGTATCGAGACAAGATTAGACTTGGCAGTGGTCTCGTCTCGAGTTGAAAATGCTTGTCTCGTCCCGTATCGAGCCTCGAAATAGACAGAATAAAAAAATATTACCGCACAAACTTTCACAGAATATAGAGATCATGAAGGCAAAAATCCTGTTTTACTACCAAAAAAAGCCGGAATTATATCCTGAATATATGCAAGCACGCATCACAGACTCAAAATTGACTAACTTTGCAATTACTTAGTGATCAAAGTTTATCCTTAAGCCAGGGATTCTGATGTCTAGTGGAAGAAATCCTCGTTAATTCACACCTTGCTCGTTTTATATGTACATATATATGTATCTAGAGAACTCTGTACAAATATTTGGTCTGAAATAACATAGTCACTACTATTGAGATAGGAAAACGAAAGAACGTTTTGGTAATTAAATACATTTTAAAAAAATACCTGCCTGAAGTAATATCGTGCTATCTCAACGCCAACTCTTGCCATTAAAGTTATTCATGAAAATGCAAACAGTAAAAGCAAAATTCATTCGACCATGCATTCGAGCTGCATTCCTTGCCTTAACGCCTCGTATCTAAATTTACACACATTAGGATTTACTATCACAATCTTAATCCAACTATCCCTAGTTTACGTGAAACAGTAAAATAATTAATGTCATCTTGATTTTTCTTCCGAACTTGGATTCAAACCCGGGATCCCTTGCGTCGTAGCGCGCTGTGGAAACCTCTCCGCCTCAGAAGTTGGCAGGAACAACACGGGGAAAGAGATAGTAGGCTAAGGAAATTGCAAGAACGTATACTTTTTACACTAGTTCGCGTCGAAGGAAAGGCATTTCATATCGATTACATTCTTTCCTTTGAGACAACCTGGAAACAAGGCTTAATGGTGTTATAACCTGAATCACATCACAATAATGGCAATTCCTCTTCCATCCTAATACTATTTCTTAAAAATCTGGAACCTGCCATTAACTTCGAAAACCAAGGTGCTTAGTTTACTGAAGTTTCGGATACTCTTTATTATATTTTCCTGGAGTAAGTGTTTACTTTATAACTTAATTTTGCGTTCGGGAGTGATGTGATGTCCACCACCGACTAATTATGTAGAATCTCTTGAGCATAGAACCTTCAACTTCCAATGCTTATTGACCGAAAGGCGGTCCCCCATCGCAGCAACAACGCCAGATAATGTCGTTATCTTTCTATTTAACGTGAAGATGAGGCTTAGAGTGGGACCGAAATAACCCTGAGGCCCTTCATCCCGTGACAAAAAAAGATGGATTTTCATGAGATTAACGGCTTTCTCTTCCCAGGATGGGTAAAGCGAGACATCTGCCGGGAATGAAACGAATCAAACTTGAGCTCGCGTCACTTTAACCTTCTGAGTGCGGAAATTCCATTGGATCTTCTCATACGTTACGCCACACAACATTCACGTTCTGGTTAGATTGTGTAATCATAAACTTGACCTCCACTGTGATATTAGGTGTTGGTTTAGATTTCCGCATTGTACAGTCGCGGACACTTCTAGGTTAGTATGGTCCCATTGAATTTCAGTGGAATCGTTACAATCCAGAAGAGTCCGTGACTATACCTGAGTATTATGCTAACAAAATACTAAATTTTAACCATTGAGGCCGACCTCTGTGGCGGAGTGGTTATCAATGCATGCTACGACGCCAGGGATCCCGGTTTCGAATCCCTTCATCATATCATCACTCATCCTCATCGTATCTATGAGCCAAGAAGTGTCATAAATGCGAAGTAAAATAAACTAAATCAATCAATCATGTGAACCATTGAAGGATACCTCTTTCGACTACAAATGCAACCGAATGAGACGTGAGGGAACTCTACGAAGGATATCTTGTCACACGATCGGATTTTTACCGAGGATCAAATTCCCTCCCGCCCAGTGGCGGATTATCGACTTTCTCGCGTGGGGGTCGAATGACAGTTTATTTAACAGCCGCTCTATAGATTCACCGAAAGTTTATTATTAACCGAAGATGTCGCTTCTGTGGTGACGTAAAGGGAAAGGTCACCATTTACTGTTATGTAAGTTGATAATCGAGGTAACTTTTCTAAGGATTAAGCCAACTCGTAAGTATAACCTTCCGCTAAAAGAGCCTTGAAAGGCAGTCACGTCCACTGTTATTTCATTTTTAGTTAACATCGGAATATGAAACAGGAGAAAGGTCATTTGAAGATTCCTAAACGAGTGCATTTCAAAGAAAATCGGATCTTTTAAAAGACAGTCGTATATGTAAATCAGAAACAGCCAATTCCATAAAGAAATCCGGTTCAAATTGAGAGAAGTATACGGTTGCCTTCGATATTAGACCCATAAATGTATTGTTACTTTTATTCTTAGTGAAGTCCTCGCTCTTTTATACATCAAAGGTCGCGATTGATACCTCTTTAATGTGGAGGGGATGACATATCTAGAAAATGGATGCGTTTTTTTGTAAAAGGACAGTAGGTTTACTTTTACGTTAAGTATGGACTTATTTTAAGTTTTACACGTGGGGGTGCCCTCGTCTCCTTTATTCACCCATGCCCCGACATGCTTTACAAAATTTATGAAATATTTTCATGTTTCTTATGTGCGCAACATATTTATAATGGACATTATCGAAACCATCAATGGATAAATCGTACACCAACTTTCTATTCATCGGATCTTTCCATTTATGTACAAAGCTTTTTGCGTGCAGCAAATATCATGAGAGTTATGGTAATTCACCTTCCCCCACCTCGAGGGACAGCGTCTTCGGCACCAAAGGTTCTGGGTTGAAGTCATGTACTGGTAATGGGCAATTCTTCATTTTCGTTCTCCAATCAATTTTCATCTAATATTCATTTATTAGAAATTCTTTATTCTTTATTCATGGGCGAAGTTCAGTCTGTGGCTGCTCTACCACTCTACCAATAAGTGTAACCTAAACGGGCGAGTAGCATATAGAGGCAGAAAACGAAGTTAAATAACTAAAAAATATAAATGAACATTTAATTATATTTTTGTTCAGTTGAGACAATGACAATATTTCATGTAAATTTTGTCCTTAAGTACTTAATGTATTTTTTTACTATTACTTGTGATATTTATTACACTATTACTTGTGATATTTATTACACGAACGATATCAAAGTCAGTGCTTTCATTGTATATAGTATGCTCTAAGGGGAGACAAATATTCCATACAGCAATCAGCAAGTGAAAGAATTATTTAAAAATGATCATGTAGTGCTTCATAATACTATAAAAGCCTCATATATAAATTAGTTCTTCACCTGACACCCATTACGACAAGGTTCCCGGGGGAAAAGGTCACATTGTCTCACATTGACATTTATTCTCTTCAACGTACTTTTCCTCCATGTGTTTCACGATAAATACAATATAATTTTAAAAATGAGAGGGTGGAGAGATCGTCCTTTTGAACATACCCGTAGGCAGATCCGTAAACGTTACACCATTTATCAATTCGTTCCGCCCTTGATTGCTTGCTCTTGGAAATGGCTGGTTGAATATTTATGTCGAGTATCTAACCTTGCTTCTGCACTTCTGCATGTAATTGCGACGGCAAGGATGATTGATAATTTGACGAAATAAACACAATGATTACTCATGTTCTGGTAGAGATTCGAATCCAACAAACTTCAGAGACGGGAATCATGACCATTGGAAGCGCTCGACCAAAGAGGTTCCAATTGTTTTGTGGATTCTAATCCAAAAGTTAAATATATCGTTTGAGACCGAACTCAAATCTTGTTTTGCTTTTAGGCTTTAAAGAAACGTCAATGTCAAATCAAAGTTTCTTTTAAGTTCATTTTACACAGACAAGGCTAATCAGGACTGGATTAGTAGTAGTAGTAGTCCTCGGTAGTTTCTCCTAAAATCATCTCTACCGTTTCTTTGAAAATTACCTCTACTATTTCCTGAGAAATTACCACCGCGATAATCTTCATAACCTCGTTGTGATCTAAAAGTAAACCTCTGACCTCTAAAATTCCCTCTATTGTTACCCCTTGAATAGAACCTATAATTTGATCTGTTACTACCGATGTCCCTTGGGTACTCACGAGCCCTGTCTCTATCATTGAAATTGTGAGTTGTTGTTACCCCCAATTTAAACGTTAGCTGATCCATCTGTTGCTGAAGTGAAGAAATAGCATTTTCACTTGCTACATGTTTTCTCTTTTTCTTGATCTTCTAGAAATTTGAGAAATAGAAAATGATACAAACGAGGAAGATATTGAAATAGAAGTAGAAAAAAAGGAATAGAGATTGAAGAAAGAGAAATAGGAAGAAAGAAAGAGATAGTTAAAAGAGAGACGAGAAATGAAAGAGAGAGAAACGAAGAAGGAAAGATAAAGAGATAGAAAGGTAAAAAAGAAGGAAAGACAGAGAGAGAGAGAGAGAGAGAGAGAGAGAGAGAGAGAGATTAAATAAATAAAGTGAGAATCTAAGTAGAAAGCATACCTTACCAGAGAATATTTCATGCACACTTAAGCCCACCCGAAGAATATTCTTTGGCCGAATATGAAGAATTAATTCAACACCAACTTATTTTTTACGTAACTATAATTTATGTATCTCACACAAACACTCTACTGATATACGTATTTCTACCTAGAAATTTATTTCATTCATTATATTTATATTAGGTAAATATACTTGCCATATAACTGGTCTTTATCACAATATGATCTAAGCGAAAATTAAGGAAATGTAATAAACTATTGTTAGTTTTCCACTAAGATATGTTTTTTTTTCCTTTCTCCTGCTTGTCAAAACATAGCACAGTACATTTCAGAGGAGCATGAGAATAGTAAATTTTTAGGGAACTTTCAGGCCAAAGGAACAGACGACAGACTACAAGCGCCTTCAGACAACCGTTTGTACCGAAGCGACACGACAAGCTGCACGAGTCGCTTGTCGCTTTGCGTTCGCTCGGTCTGGGCCTTTTTCTCAATATCGTCCATCGTGTGGCCTAAGTCTGGTGTGAAATAGTTTTCCACAGACAGTTTTCTGTCACTTTGGTTTATAAAAAGAAACCGTATCGCTTCGGTCTGAAAGCTCCCTTAAGCAATGCGACGAAATAGAATTGTGTGGAGAATCATAATTGAAAACTTATATAAGAACATTATGATGATTTATTGTATTGTGTTTCCTTAGCGTCTAAGCAAGAGAACCATTATTGCCTGATGTAGTAAATATGAATGCGGACAAATATTCCTTCCCCAGATAGGTCAGTTATGGGTTGTAAATAATGGGAAATTACGGAAATTGCACTTGCATATTAGTATGCGAATTGTTAATCAGAATAAGCTGGAAGATTAAACACCGCACAAATGTCAATTTGCATATCAAAGTTGACGTTTAGATAAACGAAACAATAAAGTCCTGAAGACTTCAAATCAAGAACGAAGGTTACACCACACACATGCCACGCGCCGGGGCTACTTTCCCTTTAAACCGTCTCCACGTTTCTGTTCCTACACGACGGTCTACTTTGAGGACACCTAATTGGGTAACTTAGGTAACTTACCTAATATGAACTTTTGTTTTTAGGAAAATTTGTTTGACTATAGGCATGGTAGGGTCGTATTTTAGCACAAGGGTTTGTTTATCCCTAACGTACGAGGAAACTGCCCCGTTCTCCTTTTGGAGTCTAAATCTGACTTTATCCTCAATTTGGAGAATATCTAACGGTCCCGTAAATTCTTGGATAAACTTCTCTTTTAATCGTCTGTATGTAAAGGGGTTGTCGGCCTTGGCTTGCACAAACGCCTGGTACCATTTGAGGGCTGCTCCGTACAGCAGGGCTGGTAACTTTTACCGTTTCTTTTCTTCCTCCCAGATTTTGAGGATAATCGCGCTTTCGAACTTTTCTATTTAAGTTTCGGGATCTTCGGAGGACGTCCAGTAGAACTGTATCGAGTCAAATAATGATGGGTGAATTAAATGTGGCCTCGCCATTGTTTGTGATTCAGTTCTGTCCTCCTCTTGACGCGTCTGAGCTAGTCTAGTCTGGCTTCGTGTTACCACCCTGTGCACTAGTGTGGAAGTAGCTACAGGGATAGGTATAACACCTGTGGAATACCCCTTTCTGCTAAATTTCTAATTAAATTTAGAGACCGATGTAGTTCGTCGCTATCGTTACCTGACATATAATTTAATACAGTGCACTATCACCAAGCTAAACATATATAAAAAGTATGTATGAAATGCATGTTCTTGTGTTAATAATTACATAAGTCGGGGATAGTAAAGAATTCCTGACATCATCACCATGTTAAATTAGATAAATTGTTCATTGAGGGACGTAACATTCGAGTAGCATGTACAGTCATGTACAAAAGCTACAAAAGAATCCCGCATCTGCACCACGTAGTCTTCCTAGAAATAAGGAAGGGCTGCGAGAGGTAATTAACGTCGACTAATAGGGAATGAAATAGGTTGATGTTCATCCTTGGCAAAGGAAACGAACATACGCCTACGAATTTAAGTAGTCGAATTATAAAATACAAATTTATTCCCACATATCTAATTACTTGTACAACGACAGACATTTTCACATTTAGGTGCTAGGTTGGTATAATTTACCTGGGATGACTGAGAACCTTCTCCTGAAATGGACGCTATTCCGTTGCCGGCTCTAATTCAACTCCTCTACCCTCGTTTTCTTTTCCACCAAAACTACGATCATTCACTTCGCTACGTCAACACCCTTACCACATCTTGCACTCGCATCATTCCGCATTCTAGCTCGTGCTGACGCTTACACTTCCTCGTTCCTCATTCTTTCCAAACATGGCAATCTGCACCGGGTATCGAACCGGGTCCCTTTCATTACAAGACAATAGCGTTACCACCACGTCATAGAGGAAGACCCTTCAAGAAACGTAAGACTAACGTATCACAGATCACACTTTAAGTCGAATATCTACTGTTGTTCGCGGCGATGAGGATGAATGATGATTATGTGAAACTGATGAAGATACACTCACAAAGGAACGCCCACGTAAAGACTGGTACTCGAACCTCGAACCTTCGGTGAAGAGATCGTGTATCGCCCACACAACGCCCACCAGCAAAATGATGCGGTAGAGATTAGTTACAGCCGCTGATGCTTTAATACGTAATATTACTATTTCGGATAAGATAGTATATGACCGTAGTACGTTGATCCCAATTTCCTCTAAGCCGAGAAGGTAGCATTTGCAGAAAAGGAACTCCAGAAGGAAGGAAGAAGAAACGAAAGAGAGAAATAGATTTTATGAGCTCCATAGCTTTTGGTTTCCAATATCCCAGTCCCTTCTTGAAGTCAGTCAATGACTTGTCCTGACAGCTGCTATCCCTGAGGAAGTGACACTCTATCCCAAGGGAGCATCTCGAAATAAGGCAATTCGAGAAATCGATGGCGGAGAGACGAGTGTTGTACCTGGGGAACTTGCAGCATTTCCAATAATTCGGCCGAGGACAGATAACAACAACGAGAGGCAATGAAGAGGTCGTTTAGCCCCCTTTGTTCTCTTAGAACTTGAGGACAAACATTCAGTTATCTCTTAGAAATCCTCTCTCTCTCTCTCTCTCTCTCTCTCTCTCTCTCTCTCTCTCTCTCTCTCTCTCTCTCTCTCTCTCTCTCTCTCTCTCTCTCTCTCTCTCTACCGTCCTCCACCCATTCCCAGTTTCCATCTCGGTGAATAAGAAGGAAATGCGAAAGTCTCGCGAGCGATGGATAAAACCTTTCTTGTGGCATTGAGAACAAACTTTCAAATTCACTGAAGATCGTCACAATTTTTGTTGAAGGAGAGGGGTAGAAGAAGCATCGGCGTAGCCATGAGGGAGAGGAGGGGCTGGACCACCGCGAATGTACGTAGTATTAACGTACTCATATTGCCTACATGAGAAATTATCAGGAACATACTGTATATAGCAGAGCAATAATAATCTCACTCAAAGAGGAATAAAAATAAAGGAAAGAATAATGAAAGAAAGAGAGACAGAGATATAGAAGTAATGTGAGGCAGAGAAATAGAAAATGATAGAAACGAGAAAGATATTGAAATAGAAGTAGAAAGAAAGAAATAGAGATTGGAGAAAGAGAAATAGGATAAAAGAAAGAGATAGATAGCTAGCTAAAAGAAAGATGAGAAAAGAAAAAGAGAAAGGAACAAAGAAGGAAATATAAATGGATAGAAAGATAAAAAAGAAGGGAAGAGAGAGAGATTAAATAAATAAATAAATAAATAAAGTGAGAATCTAAGTAGAAAGCATACCTTACCTGAGAATATTTCATACACACTTAAGCCCAAACGAAGAATATTCTCTGGCCGCATATGAAGAATTAATTCAACACCAACTTACTTTTTACGTAACTATAATTTATGTAGCTCACAGAAACACTCTACTGATATACTTATTTCTACCTAAAAATGTATTTATATTCATATTAGGTAAAGATACTTGTCTTTATCACAATATGATCTAAGCGAAAATTATAGAAATGTAATAAACTATTGTTAGTTTTCCACTAAGATATGTTTTTGTTACCTTTCTCCTGCTTGTCAAAACATAGCACAGTACATTTCAGAGGAGTATGAGAATAGTTAATTTTTAAGGAACTTTCAGGTCGAAGGGACAGACGACATACTACAAGCGCCTTCAGACATATATGTAACCATTCGTACCGAAGCAACACGACGAGCTGCACGAGTCGCTTGTCGCTTTGCGTTCGCTCGGTCTGGGCCCTTTTCTCAATATCGTCCATCGTGTCGCCTAAGTCTGGTGTGAAATAGTTTTCCACAAACAGAATGAGGGCCGGGCTTTTTGTCACTTTGGTTTATAAAAAAAATCGAGTCGCTTCGGTCTGAAAGCTCCCTTAAGCAATTTATTTATTTACTTATTTCAGAAATTGAACGCAACAGATATATTACCCATTTATGGCGTTCATTATACAATAATTTTGTGTTAATATTATTGATTAATTGCACAGATCAAGGAAGTATATGGACAGAAAACTTTTAACGAACATACAAGTCATAGGTTCTATAGTAATTTATGTAATTTTAGTATATTCCTTTTCAAAATTGCTGTCGGGCAAAATAAGTCCACATTGTTTTCACTTTTGATGGTATCATTAAATGTTTTACACATATTCCAAATTGGGGATATTGCCAGAGCCTTGGTTACGACGGAGGCTGAAGAGTTGCCTTCTTGGTCATAATTTGCTTGAGGGGACGTAGAAGTCGAGCTGTGACAGTGCGCAAGGAGCTTCAATGCGATTATTTACAATTTTGTGGAGGAAAATGAGCTGATGCATGATGCGTCTGTTGTTGAGAGTTGTTAGGTTAAAATATCTGAGAAGGCTGTCAAGGGATTGCATTTGAGGGTAAATACCATCTAGTTTGTACTTTTAGGTGTCTTAAGAATTTACTTTGAATTTGTTCTATTTTTTTTATATCTTGCTGGGTTTTAGGGTGCCACACTATGCTTGCGTATTCATTTTTAGCTTTAACTTAAGCATTATAGAGCATCATTAAGCTTCCGAGATTTTTTAACTGTTTGCATGTACGCATTATAAATCCCAGAAGTCTGTAAGCCTCGTTTGTTATGAAGTTAACGTGCCAGGAAATGTAAGTTTAGAATCAAACAGAACTCCTAGATCTTTGATTGTTTCTACCCGTTTAAATTCTTGTTTATTTATGCAATATTCGTATTTTATTGATGTAGTGTTTCGAGTACGACGAAATATAATTGTGTGGAGAACCATAATTGAAAAGTTATATAAAAACATTATGATGATCCACTGTATTGTGTTTCCTTAGCGTCTAAGCATAAGAACCATTATTGCCTGATGTAGGAAATATGGATGCGGCCAACTATTCCTTCCCCAGATAGGTCAGTTATTGGTCGTAAATAATGGGGCACGCAGACCTTACGGAAATTGCACTTGCATATTAGTATGCGAATTGTTAATCAGGATAAGCTGGAAGATAAACACCGCACAAATGTCAATTTGCATATCAAAGTTGACGTTTAGATAAACGAAACAATAAAGTCCTGAAGATTTCAAATCAAGAACGAAGGTTACACCACACACATGCCACGCGCCAGGGCTACTTTCTCTTTAAACCATCTCCACATTTCTGTTCCTGCACAACGGTATACTTTGAGAACATCTAATTGGGTAACTTAGGAAACTTACCTAATATAAAGTTTTGTTTTTAGGAAAATTTCACCTCCCTTCTATGCCTCTACATGTAATTGCAAAGGCTGATGATTGGTAAAATTAATGTACCCAATCTCGTATATACGTGCATTCACGCTCTGGTAGGAACTCGAATAAAAGAAGAGATTGTGACCATTCAATATAATCATAAAAGAAATTCAGTGTAATGGAGAAAGAAATTACTACAGATTTTGATTTCAATAACTTTTTAAATTTGTGCTTGGCTCTTTAAAATGCATTCTTTTATAACTTATGAACGGACTTCTACGAGATACATATTCTCTATAGCTCTTATCAGTCTTACGGCGGGCACTCTACAGAATGGCAAGGGAAGTGGGGAGCGGGGAAGCGACCAATCCAGTGCGATGAGAAACACCGCAGCCTATAGAACGAGCTGCGCCTAGTACTTCTTCCCGCCACGTTGTATCTCTCAGCACCACGTTGGTCTGCGGCGTATTACCCGCTCCCCACTTCCCTTTCTAGCATGTAGAGCGCCTGCCGTAAGAGTAGACAAGAGCCAGTATGTATTCATAAGTTCAGAAATAGGCTATATGTATGTCAGGGCAGATCTTTATACCAGGTTCATTGTTATTAAAATGCATAGCATTTTAGAATTCGTTATTGAAAATTAATAATTAGATACTGACATATTACACACACATACAATTTCGCAGTAAACAATAGTTCTCACAATAAAAAAAATGAAGTATCCTTCTTTGTAATTTCCCAAAAATGAATTTATTTTTAAAAATAATTGTTTTATATATCTCCTCCGTCTTAGCAGAATTACGACGAAAATCAACTTTATAGTTTTTACATAAAGCATGTGTATTTCACACGTCAACAAATACATACTTGTTGCTATTTATTTTAAATATAATTTCCGTGCATGCAATATTACGTTTTTGCTACCTCGGTGGTCGAGCTAGTTGAGTTCTCTCATGATTTTCAGTTATTTTATACCATCATAATTCATCCTGGAGAGGTAGATACGCAAAGTTAAATAACCAAATACAAAAGAGATTGCGTTTTCTCAACATGTGTTTTGATTGGTCCTAGTAACTTATTTTTTTCAGAATACTTCCACTTTCTCTTCACTTTATATTTCCTAGCTTCTCACCCCCCACCCTCATTCTTTTGCTCTTTTATACTAATATGAAATATGTGAACATATTATTAAATCATAAGTGTCTATTTTAAATACCTCACAAAGCAGTGCTATTTTTCCCCTGAATTATACATTTACACAAGACTCATATAAGTGGAGTTCATTACAAAAATACTTTGTGTCTTTCTTTAGGAGTCTTTTCGTTCGAATTTTTTACTTTGACAATTGAATCGCTCGATCCAGCATTAAATCGTCTCTTGACCATAAGCATTTAGAAAACAAAAATTACTACAGGGTGCACAAAGACCCAACACAACAGACAAAAAAATGACGAAAATGACGAAAACGTATGCGTGGTTTCAGTTATCTATAAAGTGTGCAGCTTAGTATGCTGTATGAAATTTAACCTTTCTTTCCCTATCCACACGCAAATATTTTTTTTTCTCACTGAAGAATGTTTCACATGTTTTAAGAGTACTATGTGAATATTATGACAACAACTCATTTTAGATATTCTTCGGCTGTACAAAGTAAATTGACATGTATATAAACAATACTCGTATTTGTATTTTTCTTCTTTTACGTCGCTTTTTGCCTCTGCAGTCTTCTCGCGACATGTATGATCGATGGTTAGGTGAAATTGATAAAGAGACACTCATCAAGGAACACCCATGCACAAATTAGGACCCAAATCCTGAATCTTAGACGGAAATCGCTCAACGCGGTTGTTCACTAAGATGGCAAATAAATGAACAGAAACAGAAAGAAAATAGGCTACTCGCCATTAGATTTCTTCCTCGAGACGGTACATTTCACGTTGATTCAAATAACTGAATTGCCTCATATATTTTAGCCGTCACACACATGCACTGTCCAGGTTTCTCAATTGTTCATTTTAAAATTTTCCATTTTTATTCACACTTTGGTACCATTTGCACGTGTTTGTATTTCTCTTTAGCCCTCGCTGGTGAGTCATTGCAAGCTAGAGAATGAAAAATAAAGACTCTTATGAAGGTCGAAATAAAATTGTACTACAATTGTATGATTATTAAAACAACACTTCCTCTTTAATTTAGTATCAATTGTTAGTCAAATCTAGGGGATTTGAATGCTTCATTTGATTGTTCTCCACTTCCCAACTTATGCCAGCTTCCAAAAAATGCAAATTAATTTAATCTGTTATTTATCGTCAATCTAGCACTTCATTACAAGATATAGAAACTTAAAAGCTTCATCGTTTCTCGAGCCTAAGTGCTCCTTGTTAACAGAATATGACCATAGATAATATCGTGATAAAATTCCTTCACCATATGTGGGGAATATTATGTGTATTTTACATGCCTTTAATAGAGGAAGAAGTGTCTTGTGGGTCCTTGAACCCAGATCTAAGCAAGATACTAATGGATTGCTTTGTTTGGAGTGTTGCATTGTCTGGCACGGAAACCTGGTTGCTAAGAAGAAGTGAGGAAATGCGGTTAGAAGCTTTAGAAATGCCGAAGGATGGAACGTGAGACAGACAAAACAGTACCTGAAACGAAACTGCTGGAAAGCGTTGGTGTAAAAAGAGCAATGCTGAAAGTTACCATGAAAAGATAGAAAAAGAAATCACTGATAGGCGAGTTTTAATTCTTTGGATCCTAATCTGGCTCAAGGCTCAATATTGGTTGCAGTGGAAAACCTGCCCATTGGACACAAAAAAAAATATTGCTGCATATTCCTTAATTTACATCGCATTTTTCCCTATTTAGTCTCTTCATCACAATGAGGATTAGATTAAAGTGATGAAGGACAGTTACAAAGGAACTCAGGTCTGGAAACCGGAACCTTCTATATCGAAGGTGAGTCAACCATTCAAAGCACTCGGCCATAGAAGCAGCTAAATATTGCTTGTATTAAGTATACGTGCATACAGCTACCTCGGTAGACTAGAGCAAAGAACGGGCGACTTGCGTGTTTGAGTCTGACTGGTGTGGGTTTTATTTTAAGCCCACTTTATAGTTAAACAAACTAACTGGAACTGGAACTACAGTTTGAAGTGGGATCCGAATAACTGTGCAATGTTGGATGGAATCCGGATCTCTTGATTAAAAGGCTACGACGTTGTTACTGTGCCATCTGGAGACCCTCCTTTTAAGTGTCTCTTCGTCACTTTCATCTAAGCGTCATTAATTTTCAATGTTACTATTAGGCTAAAGGGACAGAAAAACGACGATAAACAACAAAAACTAAAAGTACAA
The DNA here is from genome assembly GCF_977018435.1 of Lepisma saccharinum. Taxonomy (NCBI): domain Eukaryota; kingdom Metazoa; phylum Arthropoda; class Insecta; order Zygentoma; family Lepismatidae; genus Lepisma; species Lepisma saccharinum. Next base: position 161,409,982 of record NC_139229.1, on the reverse strand, counting down.
ATTCCATCATTCATTCACACAAAGTTTGTCGAAGTTCTACCTTAAAGTAGAACCAATGCGCAATGTACACACGATCCCCCCCACACACACACACACCATAGGCGTATTTAAGGGGGTTCAACGGGTTCAATCCCCCCTTTTGGTTTAGTAAAATTACCAGATTACCTGTTCTATCCGCTTGTTCATACAAATGTCTTCGGACTTATTTTATTCTCCTAAATGAGAGACGTATAGGATGGGAAGGAAATTACGTAATTCCACACACCAGATGGGACTGCAGACCAAATGTAATGTCTGCGATTTCCTGATAGTTTCGGAATTTCTGCAATAAGAAACTGCATTGTGACTGTAAAATCAGTTATAATTTATTTCCCTCGAGTCTTCTTAAAGGAATTTGGTTTTTAGAAACACAGTGCAAGAAAACCAGGGAAACACCGTAACATTCTCAAATTATTGATACAAAATGGACAGAAAAGTATTAATACTAAGTGGCGTGACTTATGGAATTGCATTCACTAATTATAGAAACTTTACAGACTTTACAATTTACTAGTAGAAGAGAAATATTTCAAGAAGCTCTTCAGTTTCTTTACTGTGTAACCTGTGGGGAGTTTTAAATATCTCCACTTGTTCTAACCAAATTGTTTTCATGCAGTGCAAGATTATGTTGGGCACCTCAAAAGATGGACGGACTATTCAGTACTGTGAATATGTTAGTATTCCAATAGAGATATTAAAAAACTAAGTGAGCGTTCTGAGAACTTTAATGAAATTTATTCCAAAGCAGAGAAACTACTTAGAGACAATGAAGAGACCTAGAACACCCAGCCCTCAAATCTGAGGGAATAATGCACCAGGTGAGAACACAAAAGAATATTACAAGGTAAACTTTCGTTCTACATTTTTGGACCATTTTGTAGTAGAACTGAACTCAAGTTTCTCTGAACACAGTCAACACATTGCAAAATTGCAACAACTTATTCCTTAAATGTGAAATGACTATCACTCATTCATTGACACATTGTGTCAAAATGTTGAGTGGCCTGTTGATAGATTGGATTATGATAGCCTGATCATACCTAGCCCTGCTATACGTCCCGGATTTTCCGGGACAATCCCGGAATGATATAATTTGTCCTGGTGTCCCGAAAAGTTTCTTCGGGATGCACAAATGTCCTGGAATCGGGTGGGAAAGAAGAAATGATTAAGACTATACTTTCCTGAACTTTAATTATATTTAAATGCGTAATATTATAATGCTCATTTTATTAAACAATCTAACTGTACATTGAACCGCTTCCTCTCGACGATACAAGAGTTATCGAGTTACAAAAAGGTTCTGCAAAGATATTTGACTTCACGATAGCGCCGCCCTCTGCTAGCAGCACTGAATTTCAGTTGCAAATTTCTTCCATTGCATAGTAAGCTGTTTAATGTAAACAGTCAGCGCTTGGGTGCCAGCACTGTTCAGTCCGCAGTTCTCAAGTAAAGTTTCGACATTGTGAGATAGCAGCTGAGTTCATTATGGCACCGAAAAGGAATTGCAAGATTAATTATATACTTCGAAGTGGATTTCTGTTTCTTCTTAAGAAGTGCAAATAATATGATAATGGATATGTTCATACACACAACTTTGTCGGGTACAGCACACCCCTCACCCCGCTCCTCAACAATTTCCGGTCAGCAGTGTCCCGGATTTTCACTTATGAAATATAGCAACCCTATTCATACCAAAAGTTGAACACCCCCTCCCCCCTTACGTGAACTATATATACACGCCCATGAGACACACACACACACACAGAGAGAGAGGGAGAGCTGTATAAAGAAGGGCATATTTCACTTATTTTAAGGGAAAGATAATGTTCTTCCAATGTTAGCCAGAATAATTGAGGTGCTTTAAAATTTCAGGGAGTAGGTTCGGAAAGAGTAAAAGCTAATAAGACCTCGTAGTAAATTCTTGACACCGGACATTCTATGGAGCCTAACAAAGCTTAAGGGGTCGTGTTTCTTGGGAATGAAAGCAGCAAACAAATGGATTCGGAAGATTCCGTGAACCCATTCAAGCTCGAAATGGGTCTCAAATGTGGGTTTAGAGGCGCTTATTGTGCCGTATGCGGGAACAAATAGAGCCCCTTCTATGCCTTGTGACTCCACTAGGTTATCTCCAAGACCAATGTTGCCACACGTGAATATATAAAATGCTGCACCCATACAAACGATCGAGATAACTTCGTTTATTCGCCGTGACGCACTCATTGTTACGCAAAATCTTACGCACCGGCGAAAACAGATTTTTGAAGATGTTTATTTTCCAGATTCAAAACATCCGGTTTCTGAACCAATTCTTGAGTAAAATATGTAACAATACTCCTGAGAAAAACAAAATGCATGTGCTTGTTTGAATACCGATAATAAATCTAAACATCTCTTAGCATTTGATCTCCAATGAAAATTTTCTGTTTGCTGGCAACCCTGACATTCGTGATGGTGTAAAGAAGAGGTAAAGGTGTGACTAGCAACAATGCATTGTCATTACCTCAACAGTAAACAGGAGTCCAGCGGAGGGCTAAGAGAAGGCAACAGGTGATGGTGAGGGTAATCAATAGAGATCCGCCTGACAGAAGCGGGGATCGTTTGAACCGAAAGTGCCAGAGCTCACCCAAGCCGGGGTAAAGGATGCTGGCTGGATACCTTAGACACAGCAAACTCATGGCGTGTCCTCACTTAAATCCAAACCATACCTAGAACATTGATGACCACTGAAGCATCATTGCAAAAAAAAGTATATTTCATGAAAAAAAAACATTGTGTAAAGAATTCACTGCATTGCGCCCTTGAAAGTTGCACCATGTACACCCAACGGCAAATGAAAGAGTAGGCGAATCGTCCATCACCTTTGTCATTCAATTTGTTTTCCACAATGTGATGGTCATAAATTGAAATGTTAATAAGCAGAGAACAATATCTGCTTCATATCAACAGAATTCCACAATTCAAAACAACACAGGAAGTAGAATAAAATAGAATGAAATTAGTGATGGACAATCTGCCTACTATTATATTTGCCATTGACTGTATGAGTACACAAAGGATCTATTTTGGATTTTGGGCTTAGGTTTTTCTAGAATGGCGAAGCGGTTATGTGTTTGACAGATAGGTATAATTCTTTAATTATTCAGATACGTCTTAGCATTGCCTATATCTATAGCTAGCCCATCTGAATCACATTAGAATATTAAGGATGCCTGCCTTGCATAGCATCTACACATTCTGCAATCAACTAAAGCTCAGGATATTTTTAATTCTAAGAGAATGTTAATATTCCGAAAAGAAAAAAAGAGGGAAATAATAAAATCAAAGTATAAGTAACTGGAAGGCTGTAGAATATCTAGTCTTTAAACTCTTTCTACTTCTATCCCAGATCTATTGCCGTATCTGTGATTTTCTCTCAGAAGAAGAAAAGCGAAGAATGGACGTAGAAGAGAAAGAAGAAAAATGGCAAAGGATTTCTCCTCCTAGCAAATTCCTGTTCGATGTGTTGTTTTCTCTAAGGGAAGCAAATAGACTCTGGGATCAAGTTCTCCTTTGAGAGCGTAAGGCGCAATATGTTCTCCTTTTACAAGAATCTAAACTTTCCAGATCTGAGCTTGTGAATAAGGAAAAAGATAAAGTTTTGTCTAAAAGCGGAAAGGAGAATGCACTTCTGCATTTCTGAAATAGTTCGTTGTGTGTGTCTATGAGACGAGTGTATTTATAGATATTATAACCTAAACTATATAACGTAATAATAATGTTTTCTCAAAAGGTACTGGAATAAAAAATGAAAACGTTCACTTCTCCTTCTGCCAATGTGGTAGCTCATTGCGTGAAGCACGAACATCTTAAGAATTAAATGACGCTGAGATGAGTTGTGTATTGTGACTAACTAGAATAATCAAATTAATCTGCAAAACTGTGCGAGTTAGCAATTGATATCGAATGGCGAATAGATACCTTGTGGGAAATATATCTGTATTACTTTACGTAGCTTTTCTGCTACTATTGGCTAATCATGACTATGAGGATGAAAAGGATAAAGAGCAAATCACAAGCCCATACGGACAGGACGCAAATCCCATTGCATCTAGATCTAGTTGCAAGAATACAGTTTTCAGGGTGTGTTACGTCTTGAGGAGTTGAAAAGATTAGCTTAAAAAAATGTCACTTATTATACCCCTCTGGTGGCCTGGAGGCATTCATAGGCGGCGTCATTAGGTAAGAAGGGGCGCACCCCATAATTTCTCAGGCTCTAATATTAAATTACGGAATACAGTTATACATATAAATGTCCCGCGGCTCGAAGTTTGCCAGAGATGGTCGTATCCATCCCCCATTACGTTCTCTGTAATAAAACTGACCAGGGGTTCGAATCTCGGTTTAGGAGTTTAATCAATTTCATCATTTCATTACTCATCTCCATTTTCGCGGTTAACCAAAAGTGGCAGAAAACCAAAGTAAAATAAACCAGATCAATCAATGCAATGTAACAAAACTATACCATCCAGAAACAACTTCTTTTAAAGCAGCCATGATTGATTTACATCTCTACTTTAGTTTTCCTCGTATATAAATTAGTTACGAAATTGTTTCTATTACCTTAGTTTCACAAAATATGATTGTCTAGTCTTACATTCTATCTTTTGACCTTATTTATAACAGAAATGTTGGCATAACATATGTTAGAGAAGTCTTGACGTCGTGTTCAGTAGACTATGCAGAGCAAAAAGCTGCTACATGTATAGGGTGTATCATAAGTAACAGCGCAAACTGACAATGAAGTCAGTGGCGGCTTGTAACCACACATTCGCAATTATATCGAAAACGGCTCGTTTGCGGACCCATGTTTACTGAGACATTTTTGCTTCAATTATCGTGTACTTTCAACTGTGTCAGTTTGCGCTATTACACCCTGTAGGTTTCTATATATTTCTAAGGTTTTACAGGATTTTTATGTCACACAGAGGTATTTGCTTTGTTTGGTCACGAAAAAATTCAATGACGAACGTGTTTCAAACGTACTCTCTGTCGATTTCCCTTCCTCCAAGTCCATGGTGATTTTTCAAAGCTCTAAACAAAGCAAAATGTCTGGTGCCACTGCTATCTGTACAATCCAAAGTGGTCTGAACTGTGTGGTCTTGCTCTCTTTTGCGTCACTTCGGTGCTTTGTAGATTCACGCCTTGCAAACTAACATTTCAGCATTGAAGTTTGCACCACTGACTATGCTTTTCTTGCAAGATTATTTTCAGCATATAAGATGATCCTCACAGACAAAATTGCAGAGTTTGACTGTGGATAACACGAAAATATATCGTTGCCTAACTACGATACGGGGAAGAGTGGATTTTAATAGCAAAGTTCCAATGGTAAGTTCTGCCATCGGCGTAGGGTTAGGCAATACACATAACGTTATGCAAGGTAGTGCGTATTTTAGGATGTAGGTGTCCCATTTTCATTGTCGGTGACTATACCTAAGTATTTTTCAGAAATTTTGAACTATTTTAAGCTTTTGAACCTAGCTACTTCAGGATTTTTAGAGCCTAATTTAAGATTTTTAGGACCCATTTTAGGATTTTTCGAACCTATTTTAGGGTTTTTCGAACCTGTTATAGGATTTTTAGAGCCTATTTTAGGAACCTAAAAGCACACTTTTTAGAACCTAAAAATCCGAGGTCTAGTTATCAGTTAAGTACAACACCTGAAGTGGAGTTCCGACCTTCATAGAGTTCCATTAACTATATTTTGCTACATAGTTATGTTCTTTTAAAACCAAAATGAAAAGCTTTTTGAGATTGTTTTTACTCTCTCGCTCTCTTAACTAGACACCGCGACGAGAAGTGTTGCCACTGCAAAAAAATTGTTCCAGGGTAACATCCCGAGGGGAAAGGTTCGAGGACGGCGTAGGCTATTTCATTACCTTGAAGCAATTACGAGGTTTCTGCTACGTTGTGTGAAACTAACAAATGCTCCTCCCATGGTAGTAATTAACTTTACTTCCTGGCGTTTTAATTTTAAGTTGAGAAATGTCCTGGACATTAGAACAAAAAAATAAAGAATCAAAAAAGGGTTTAAAGGGTAAAAATCTCGCTGCCACAGCGAGGAAACGTGAGGGTTAAGACCAACATATTGTCCACTTATGTAAGCGATCGTGGTGATATGATGGACATTATGCTCCAGGAGGCTTTGGTTTTTATGTCCCAGGAGATTAGATAAGATAACGACACGAAAAGTCCCCGTTACCCTTGTGATCGGTCTAAGACCAGCCGCGAGGAACTCAAACGTCATTTTACCCCATCAAGGCAAAGAGAAAGGGGAGATGTGGATCATCGTTTTGGGGAGAAGAAACATGTAAGAAATTATGCAGTCACTATAAGGAAACTTTACGTTTAAACAAATGTGCTGAGTTTCATATTGTCGCACAGCCCGAGTCTATTACTTTTCTTTTCTACAAAACTTCCCGCTTCATGTTTTGAGAAAACATATCTTCCCCTGTCTTCAAGTGAACTGAGACAGAAGTAATTCCTATTCGAAGGATCGCAATGTCATCTTGAAACTTGTTCAATTTCTGAAGAAGATTTCCTAGTTCTGTCTGAAATTAGGTGCAAAAGAAATGGCAACTACCAGAAGGAACAAACCACATCTCCTCTCACTTTGCGAAAGTTTTGATTAATGAATTTCCATTTTGAATACCCATTTCAGAATGATTTATTTTGAACATATTCTGTCCAGAGAAACGCATTCGTTTTACAACCTTCATCAAATCAACTATCAACATTTAAAATCGCCCTTAGAAGGATTAAACAACATTAATATAATTGATATACAGAGTCCAGTGAAATTTACACATCACAATGATGTATACATACTAGTTTATTTCATAATGTATTTTGAAACATCTTGACATCAATCTAAACTTTGTTTTAGTAATACGTACATTAGTACAAGCCGAGAGCGTTAGAGTATTGAGGATCCCCAACATCATATACGAGGGTGAGTGAAAAATTATCTACATTTTACACCATAACGTTCTTTAGGTTGGCCACACTGTCCACAGATCTCGCATGATTATAAGTGGTACTCTTGTGGTTACGTGGTCGAGGTTTCATATTATTCGGTAACAGAGTAAACATGGCAGTGCTGCTGGTAATGTGCACCAAGGGAAAACAGAGATTAGTGATCTGAAGCTTGCCATGGACGATTTCGCAAACAGAACCAGACTAACAGTGGCGTGCCCAGAATTTTCGAAAGGCGAGGGGGTTATGTACACTTTTTTTTTAGTAGTCGGTCCTCATTTTGCCATCTTATCCTGCCTTTGACGTTCCTTTTGTTTAAGAATACTGGGCCTAAGGGGAGGGGTTATAACCCCAACCAACCCTCCTCCCCCTCAGGCATGCCACTGATGACCAATTTGCAGAGAGCATGCCACCTCATCGGCTGCCACCTTGTGACCCATCTGTTCGTCAGAATCATCTCTTGAGCTTGTTGAATCTTCCCATCAGTGGTGGAGGTTGATGGGCGTCCTGCTCGGCTGCTCCCGCTTCGTGCTTCCGCTTGTCCGGTCATTTTTAAACCTCTCGATCCACTCCTATACACTTCTACGCAGTAGAGCACTGTCCCCGTATTGTACTGAAAGCTAAAGGTGAAAATCAGCCCCTACACACCTTCGGAGCAGAGAAACGGATCATTGTTCTCTGTTCTGCATTTGTGCACACTGCCAGCAGAGCGGCAATTTTTAATCTGTTACAAAAGAAAGAAAAATGGAGCGATTAATATGAAACCTCGGCCAAGTAACCACAACAGTAGCATCTTTCAGCACGCGAGCTCTGAAGCCAGTATGGCCAACCTAAAGAAAGTTATGGTGAAAGTGTGGATAATTTTTGACTTCCCCTCGTATATGAGATTATGAGTGTGCGTATATGTACGTGTATCAAACGACACTATTCAAGTGCCTGTATATTGTCTGTATTACACATAATCGAATAGCGCAGAGAGCAAGTACTTGAATTTTAATTCAAGGTATTTTATTTATAAGAACCACAGATTTGTTTTGAAAAATGTACCGTTACGTGTGGAACTGCGAAGTGAAGAGTATAGAAAGGACAGTCACACGAAAACACCAGAGTAGTCAGCCATATTGGTATTTCTGTCTCTTACACGTTGTTCCTTCAAAATGAAAAAGGCCTCCATCTACTAATATCACTACCATATACTTAAAGGTATTTTTGTCTTCACATCCATGTCACCAAAAGTATTGAATACAACAGTCACTGCCTTAATTTCTGCAACCAATATTTTAATGCGACTGTAATAAGATATTTCTTATTACTTAATATTTGGTCTTTACAGAATCATCATGCATAGAATCTTTTGCTAAAGTGTCTGCTGAAATCTATGCTGCAACCTGTTACAGAGTCCTTCCCAACTTACATTTGAGATATTAGAATATACGTACATTCACGGACACTTCTCGGTTGTAACAGTTCCAGTAAAAGCCGATAGGGTACTTACAACCAGAAGTGCCAGTGACTGTACAAGAACAGAGAGTTGTCTGAACATTTCAGCTAGTTCCAAGTAATTAAGCAGCTCACATTTCACCTGGAAATAAGACGGACGAGTGGCTTATCTTTTATTTCAGGCAACACTTTTCATTTCAGAAGCGCTTGCTTAGCAACGAGGTTGGTGCGAGTTCCTCTGCTTAATTCACAACGTGGTCGTATTCATGAGCACTTTCACGGTAAACGTATAAATGTCCCTCGGAATTTTTGTATGTTATTCATTGAAGTTGTAGTTCTTAGGCTAATATTTTAAGCCTGAAAAGCACGTGCTATTTCTATTTTAGTAGGAACCGTAGGAATCCTGTATACAGACAACACAATAGCTAGGAAAAGCTGCTTTCCATTTTGCCTCTACGGAGCATTCTGCGAGAGAAGCTCTTTTCGGAATCAAATACACGCGCTAGTAATTTGCAACAAAATACTAGTTTGCCTGGAATTGCTTCTAGACGAATAATAAGTTAAGGCGTAACTCGTTACACAAATAGACATGTCAGAAGCTTATTTCAAGTCCACCTAATATTCAAATAGGCTAAACAGGACTGGAAGTGCAGCTTAAAGTGGGATACGAACCATCATGCAATGTGGTGCTTTACAGCACTGGCGTATGCAGGGAGGAGCTGATGAGACCACTGTCTCTCCCGAAATTTTGAAAAATGAAATCAAGATGCTCACACGAAAGCAGTAAAGAATTCGGGAAAACGAAAGTGGTAAATGAAAACTACCCTTAAAATAACCCGCCATTACAAATTTTGTCTTTGAGTAACTTTTAAAACAAAGGTTAAAAAAGTAATTAATAAATATTAGATAGTGTATCCCGCTCCGACCTAGAACGCAGCGGTGTGATATACACCTTTGTAATCCCAACCCCCTCCGAAAAAACAACTCCTGCATATTAAGTTAGCGGATTGTATGGACGTAATGTTTACGTGTCATTTTAGTTTAAAGAAGAAAGAGAAAAGGAGATATATATATGAACGACGCTGTAGAGAAACAGAAAATTAGAGAACTGAAGAGGTTAGATACAGAGACATGGAGAAAGGAGAGAGGAGCAAGTAAAGGGAAGAGGATATATATAAAAATACGAGGCTAGAGATAGTGAAATAGAGAGGAAGAAGATAGGAAGAGAAATAAATAAACAAGAAAGAAGTGGGGCGGAGAGAGAGAGGAAAAGAAACTATTGAAGCAAGTCAGGCTCAGACAGACGCGCAGAAAGGGCGGGGGAGAAAGAGGGGTGATTTATTGATTAACTTGCTTCATTTTACTTGGCTTTTTGTGCTACTTTTGCGAAGATGGGGATGAGTGATGATATGATGAAATTAATGAATGGACACTCACAAACATCCATGCCCAGGCCGGTGTGATAACCACTCTGCCACGGGTGCCGACTAAAGAGGGGAGAGAATACGGAAGAAAGTGAGACAGATAACGGGGGAAAGACATAGAAAGAGCTATAATCAAGAAGAGAAGTAAGCACGAACAGAGAGATGTTGAAATTGAAACAGAATAGAGATAGAAGTAAAATGGAGAAGGGTAGAAATAGGGAATTTCTCATTATGCCAGGAACGGGGGGGGGGGGGGGGCAAGTGATAGTGATCCTCTCTGCGGGTGGGCGCCTTTGCCTGAAAACAAAGACTCTTGACGTCGAAGTGATTTATGTTAACCACCAGATGATGTCCTAATAACCTATGTAGTAAGCTATCGTCATTTAAATTATTAGGTGTTTGTTTTATCAACCTTCGTGAATTTAAAGAGAGGAGAATAATGATATCAAGGCTTCTTTGCCGTGTGTAATTGGATATGGTTCCTCTCTTAGCCATTATCTTTTTGTCAGGACAGCACGTAAGTAACGGATACTGTTTGCTGCGAAGTTCAGAACAGTGTCTGAACAAACAAAGGGGTATTTTTCCCTACACGCTGTTTAAGAGATGGTTCGATTATATCCCCTACTTGCAGGGTGTATCTATTCACTCAGGAATTAGAGGTCACAGAAGAGACTGAAGAGGTCCGTTATTGGAAAAGTTCTACTTATTTATTTGGTAGATGCACAAGCAGGTGTACCAGTTTCAAGTAAAGTAATTTTTTGGAGGGCTGCAGGGTTGACATAAACGATATACGTACATGTGTGTTCGTGTGTGTGACAAATATAAAGCATTTACTTCATACTAAAATTATAAAAGTGAAAAATAACACTTGCTGTAATAATTGGCTTCTGAAGGAATTTCCAGAGCTTCTTCGTAGCCGAGTGGTGAGTATTCACGCCTTTAGTGTCAGCAGTTCCCAGTTCGATCCCCGGTGGGAGCTCCTAAATTTCTGTGAAAGTAGCGTACTCCAGTTTAGAAAACCAGAAAACCAGCTATGGAGCCCGTTGCGCTGACACTGCATCAAGCATCACCCAATGAAAAAGTTGCCTGGCAGAGCTTGGTCCTCTTAGGACTGTTCCACAACGAGGTTTAGTTCTTTTGTCGACTCATTTCTCGAAATGGATTCGTCCGCTTCTTTACGTATTCTATTCTTATCAACTTGTTATTTCTGGAAGTACTGATTTTTGTTGTATATTTCCATGCATTCATTTAAAATTTTATCTGAGAGTATAGGAGAGGAGAGATACCTATGCGCAGAATCGTATTATTGAAAACTGGTCCCTCAAAGTATTCTTGCCTTGATTAGTTAATGAAGTCTGCAAAGGAATCTGAGAAACTGTAACAGGAGTGACATGAAAACACCTGAAAAAGGCCTCTGCCACAGCGGCAGAGTATGACGAAAAGAAACTATGCTACCTACACTGGGACACTGAAATGTTTTATTTTTATTACATGTAACTGCAAGAGATGTAATTTTTCTATCAGGAGAAAACGAATTGGAACTCATTTGCGAAAAACTGATTGCTGCTCTACGTAGTGGAAAAAATCAAAGAAAAGGTCGATAGGAATTTGCAAACCAGTTTCCGCCAAACGTCTTTCGCTTTCCGGGTCTCGCCAGTAATTCGAATATTCTTGAGGCTCCCTCTGGAAAAACAGAGCACCCTTCGCTGGACGTCAATGACGTCAATATTGAGCGGAAATCGAGGCCGGCATGAAATTGTAGAGCCTCAGAAATGTACGTCAATAGATCACGTGAAGCTTTTTCATCCACAAGAAACTTGTTCGCGCAATGTTCTTCGTCGCAGATTCCCTTGAATGCTATAATTCTAAATACAGATTGTCCGCAAAAGATATATGTACACAATTTCAGTGGCACACTCCATATACGCAGGGGTTGCGCGCCCTACCCATGTCTATAGTGTGGGTGGTCAGCTGGTATAGAATATTTTTCCAACATTGCGGGAAAAGAAAGTTGATGTGTCGTACATACTGGTATAATACCTAAAATATGCATACTTGATATATGAAGGGGTGGATGTGTGTTTTGTAGCTCCCGCTCCTCCTTTTTCGAAGGTTTCATTGATTTGCTTTATTTTACTTCGCTTTTGTGCAACTTTTGGCTAATTTGCGAAGATGCGGATGAGTGATGATATGATGAAATTGATGAATGGACACTCACAAACATCCATGCTCAGGCCGGGATTCGAACCCGGAACCCCTGGCGTCGTAGCGCGATGTGCTAACTACTCCGCCACAGGGGCCGACCCTCTTTCGAAGGAAATGTTCGCCACTGCACACTTTTACTTGAAGGATTCCATCATGCTACGCATACAAAGAAGTTCGCGGATGAGGAGTAGAGAACGCCTCCTCGCTACCACCTGGACAGGGTGAAAAAATAGTGAATATCACTATGTTCACCAGTACTCACGCCATTATGACGGCACACCAGATTTTTAATCTTCTCAACATTTTTCATCCCTGTTAGGAGATGAGGGCAGTATTTTAACAAAAGTTTTAGATTTTTAAGAATAACTGTTCTCTTCTAATGTCTACGAGGAACTTTTTGTTTATAGTACTTACTTCTTAAGTTGTGTTTGTCTTGTACAGTCAACGGTAAATATAATGGTAGGCAAATTGTCCACCGCTATTGTAATATTTTAATTGTAATAATACTTTTTTATTCTACATCCTGTGTTATTTTAAGAAATGAAACTATGTTGGTTTGAAGCAGGCATTGTTCTCTGCTTATTGACGTCATTATTTCAATTCATTGTCATCACAATGTGTAATACAGACCGAATTAAAATGGTGGTGGACAATTCGGCTACTCTTTCTTTCGCCGTTGGGTGTACAGATTCCTTTGCAACCCTGCACTTTTAACATTTCTCAAGGGAAATTTTACAACCCTTTTATAACTCTTACAAGTCGTATTTTAGATAAGGAAATATTTCCCCATATACATTGAAGGGTTCAAATTGGTCATATGTATCGAAGCACCCAGCAATTTTACTTCAATCATTCATTCAAAGATAAGGTTTAAAGGACAAATACAGAAAGAATCAGTATTCGATTGGTTGTTCGTTCATCGCGCAATACATAACGGACCACTAGTGTCGTCTGTAATTCTTCCTTACAAGATGTTTGCTTTGAAGCAGCGTAGCGTTATGCTACTTCAACGTGACTAATTTCATTCCTCATATTTTAAAATTGAACAGCACCCATCGTACTTCCAGGAATAACGTAGCCGCTACTTCAACGTGTAGGTTCCCTAAAAGGCGTTAAGAGGTTTCATTTTTATGCTATTTCATTATTGAACTTTTAATTTGCCGTGCTTGAAGCATGTAGTTGCCATGACGACCTTTGATGGCCTTTGTCAGAAGCTCTCTTTCAAAGAAGGCGCGAGAAATTACCAAAAACTTTTCATTGCCGGAAGTTATGACTCTCAAGAGACCGGAAATTAGTGTTGTTGTTCAAGGCTTTTCGTTCGGTTGGTGTGTTTATCATATCCTCAAGGGCGATTGTTGTAACCCGTAGTTGCAGCGCTATGCGTAATTAAAAGATGGGTGGTGGGAGAAAGCTTGATATTCGGATTCAAACTTCCTCAAATTAAAATCAATATTAAAATAAAAAAGCATATCTTTGTGCCGTGTGGACAACAAGTCCTATCTTCGATTCATATTATTTGGTCTGCCCAGAAACAAAGTGGACTTGTCCGAATCTTTTGAAATAATGACATTCAGAATCTAATAAGACTATTTGAATAATTTCCATTGATGCGTCTCTAAGAGGATTCTGACTCCAAATTGATCGGTGTGTGACATGTCGAGTTGCAGTGAACATTAGTTATTCTCTGTCGATCAATAACAATTTTAAATGTCTGGATTGTAGTTGAGAGATATAATTTACGCACAAACAACTCAGTAAAATGATAACTCACAATGCGTGAATAATTTATGTGAGTGTCTGCGTGAACAAGAGAGAGAGAGAATTATCACCATCGTGACATAATGGTTGACTCGCTGCGAACCTACAGAACCTGGTTCGAGAGTGTCGTGTTTCATTGACGTGGATCTCCTAGTCATTACATCTATTATTCATCCTCTTAGAAAGGTGTGTAAGGGGTGATCCGTTGTGAAGACACTCAATTGTGAACCTCTCTTCCGCGTAGTACACCATGCACTGCATTTTGCAGACTAACGAGGCCCTGGCGCCCACAGCCAATATAATCCTTTGTGCGGCTCATGTTGCGTTGTTCATATATGCTTGTGATTGCCCCTTCATCCATCTCGTCTTATCACCACTCATCATCATCTTTGCTATTAGGCAAAAGTGGCATGAAAGCGAGTAAAATTAACCAATCAATCAATCAGAGGTATAAAAAAGGTGCAAAAAATAGGAAATTCATCTATATAATCCAACAGAGATTTGTCTTTGCGTAATTTCAAGATGAACATCAGAATAGCAGCTTTATCATGTACAAGAAGTGCTTGTTTATTTGCAATTCTTTGGCTTTTCCTTCCATTTATCCTCCTCCAATTTATGCTTTTCGATTAGCCTCGCTGCAGAAACGCATTACGTTGAATGACTAACGAAAAGAAACAAGCACAAGATCAAGAGAAACCTCATAGAATCTATGGAAATTGAATGACACGGATATTAACACTATTACAAAGGAATATACTTTCTAGAGAAACGCCGCCCTCCATGGATCCAAAGATAGAATTCCAGTGGTGGGGATTGCTCATCGCGCGTCTCATATTTCATCAAAATAAGCTTCTCTCGGGAACAAGCCTGTTAAGGCCTTCTGGATTCCGTCAGCTCGGTCCTTGTCCATTTTCCGACCGCCCTGCAGGATAGGACCGGACGGTGCTAATCGGTTTTCGTCCCCGGGAATAATTACAAAACTGTCCGCGGGAAAAGAGGTCACACAAACACCTGTCGCCGTGTCTAATTTTGATCCGACAGTCGATACGCCTACTTGTGATTCATTTTTATCCAAATAATCTAAAGGTCAAATTTTAAAAAAGCAGCAAAATATTTGAACTTAAAATAGGTGAAGAGACAATGAACTGCATAGTCTATGTTCATGATCAAATATTATTACAATAATTACATAAAGAAGACTTGGCAGGTCACGTGATGCGCATGGGAGAGAGAGAAGAATGTACATCTTTTCTGGGAAACCTAATGGTAGGATAATCAAAACGAAGATAGACCTAAAGGAAATGAGCAATGATTTGTCTTGGTATTGGTCAGTAGCAGAGCCGACCTCCGTGGCGGAGTGGTTAGCACAGCTCTCCGACGCCAGGAGGGACGCCGGGTTTGAATCCCGGCCTGCGCATGAGTGTTCTTTATGAGTGTCCCGTGGTCAATTTCGTCATATTATCACTATCCTCACCTTCGCGTTAGCCCAAAGTCGCAGAAAAGTGAAGTAAAATAAACCAAATAAATCAATCAAGGATGCCTGAGAGTTAGTAACTTTAGCTTTTTTTGATCGAGCACGATCTGATTACGGCAAGAATCAAGATTTGTGAAGAAAATAGTGTGATTTTTATTTCCCACTACATTTTACACAATAAATTGTTTTCTTGTTTTACTTTTCATCATCAGGTATTTCTTCCAGTAAGTTCATGTGAAAAATCACTGATGACATTTACAAATCGTGATGTAGATCTTTGTAGTCTGCTTGCCTATACCAGACAATATAGCATAACGCCCTCCAGAACCAGGGCAAGTAGCTCAAATTGTTTAGAGAATTAGAGTTTGAGTTTGAGTGGTTTGTGTCCACTTTGTGCACAGAAAGTATAATCGGGTTTACAGTTTAAAGTGGGATACGAACCACTATGTGCCTCCATCTAGAGAATTAGGAAAGCACTTGCAAGACGTAGATATAAATTCTATAAATATTCTCTTTGAGGTTAATTTTGAAGGAACAGACAACTTTACGAAGTTTGGAAATTTCCACTGCGTACGTTCAAATGTTAAAGACATTGAACCCATCACTTAAGTGTACTCCCACCGGGAATCGAACCCGGGCAATCTTTATTACAGGATCAATCGTTGCCCCAGCAGGAAACCCCTAGAGAAAATATTAGAACAATAACTATCTTCTCGAAAGTAAATTCGTTGTAGTAACTAAACAGTGCTAACTATATCCTGACTCGGTCTGCATTACTTCATCCCGGGTAACAGATGAAAATGTTTTCCCTTTACCCTTAGAAAGACACTAATGGAACGTACCCCCATTGTATACACGTGGAAAAGGCGTCTTAGAAACAGGCTAAATCCTTTGCATGGTCGTTTTTCAAGTTAACGAAGATAAATGTATGCCTGACGCTACATGCATTTCGTAACTCCTTTATCAAGAGGCGGTGCTGTCTATTGGCGTTACATGGAAGTCCTTTTCGCACAATATATCTCAGTCTCGGCATTACAATAAACATTTTTCTTTGTAGTGAACATTACTTGATCAACTGGAATATAACAGACATTTCATATAGGTTAGGTAGGTGGTTATCGAGATGTACAGACATGGAAAAAAATCTTCCTGCATAGAGCCTTAGTACCATTAGTCTTATGGGGAAAGTATTTCTTTCTCTGACTGTACGTACAAGTATAATACAAATAATGGTAAAATACCCTTTTGCATTGGTCCTTATCATAGAGGTACGACAATAATTCTGTCTATATCTTAATTCAATAGTTTTTCTAGTATTTACAATTTTCATATTATTGACGAGAAGGGTTTGGAATAATTTCGTACAATGTAACACAAAAAGTAAACATTTGGGGTTAATTAATTTAAAGTGGCAGTTTCCTACATTTGTCTAATCCATATTCCGTCTTACTCCTGACTACGAGTCACGTCTCTAAACACCTTTAAGTCATCACTGCATGGAAGAATGAAAGATGTACTTGTTTGTGTTTCCATTTGGTGTCTGTCCATATCAAAAATGACAAAACTACAGTACAGTAGTATTGAACAGCAATGTGTTTCATTTCAAATGTAGGTTGTCGCACCATACAATGTGACAGAGCCAGTGAAAATTTATCGACAACTGTTTAGACATAAAATAGGTCACGTGACAAAATCGTGTACGCGTGTCGTAATATGCACACACGTGATACTTGACCCGTGTGTGTACACACACTGATAATGCGAGTGGTTTAAAAGACCAACAATCCTCACTCACGGAGGACGTTTTGAAGAAAACACGATCGATACCGCCATGCAATGAACATATGCGTAAATAAGCATCACAGGAAATACTGGTCCAAAACCTAATCGATGTATATACATGAGAGGTCAAGGGCGTATGGTAGCTAGCTTAACAAAGGTAACAAGGAACACGGGAGAAGCATGTGCATTCATAAGGTAGTTGTGTCGTAAGAGAATATGTTCAGGTGCGGTCTGTTTCGGTGGACTCACGTTTTCCTAGTTCTTCTCTCTCTCTGACTGTCTGTCTCTTGTATCTTTCTCTTTATCCCCTATTCTATCTTCCCACTCCTATCTTCTTCGACCTTCCTTCATGTTTCTCTACTTATTTTCCTTTCTCTCTCTTATTTGTCGTTGTTTCTCTCACTTTCATTTCGTCCACTCTTTCTCTATCTCCCTTTCTCTTCGCCTCTCTCTTACTTCTCTACTTCAGTATCCATTCTATTTATCTTTATTTCTGTTTCTATCTCTTTTCGTTCCTTGTATCTTTATATCTCTTTTTCTTCCCCTCTTACTTCCTCTCACTTTCTCTCCATTTATATTGCTATTCTTTCTATATTTCTTCATTCTTTCTGTCATTCTTTCTCTCTCTCTATCAGATGCTATGTGTGTTACTGTATAGTAAAATAAGGCAGCCATATTTTCAGTGTGGAATCGGGACACATTTTAACCCCCCCCCCCCGCCCCCTTTTAAAAATGAGATTTTTAAATGTCACAAATTTGAGGGTGCGGCTGGGGAGAATGAGATTATAGGAGAGGAAAAGTAGTCCGATCGCTGCTCTACTTCTGTGTTATAATCTGCATACTAAGCCCAAATCCACCACTGAAGTTTCCGTATTCAAGTTCTGGAAGTGGCATTGATGTGCAACATCAATTGCGTTATCATTGATCCTCATCATCGCAATTATCCTAAAGAGATAGATAAGCGCAGTGAAATAAGATAAATACAATCAAACTTTTGTCCACCACTTTCAAATTACGCAAAAATGTTTAATTTTAATGGAAGAATAAATTTTTTGTCCGTTTCTGAGTTATTTTAAGTAATGAAATAAGGACAAATAGGAGTTTCACCTTATTAGTTCATCTTTTTCTCTGATGCGTTTGAACTAAGTAGACTTAGTATGAATGTAATGATACATAGTAGCCATTGCTCTCATAAAAAAATTACGTGCTTGATTATGTACTGACAAAAATTGGGAAACTCGCACATCCCGACTGCCGTCTGGAAAAAGTCGAGATTGAGATTAAATAGAACGGACCGTCCCGACTAAATCTGATCTGGTAGCCTTATAAATAAAGCATCTAGAAAATGTTTCGTGTGAGCTATTTGGGCGAACATGTACGACTATTTCAAGGTGGATTAGAGAGCCATGATATCTCTTTCCTGTACCATAGGACGCATTAATCTTTTTTTCCATTTCTCGACCCGTTTACAGTATTTTGAGTGCGCATGCTCTAATCGGACGAGTCGAGTCTATTGGCAAAATAGGGATGGCCGCAGATGCAACCCAAAAATTGTCATTGTTTTACTTTGAGAGAATTAGCTACGATTTCTAACAAACATCACACAGCATAAAGAGAAAAGAATGGAGCCACAACAACTTAACGCATACAATTGAAATATTGGTGTAAAATTTACAGCGTGTATATTTCTGCTTCTCCTTTCGTGTTTGAATTCGTCACCTCGAGCAAGGCGCGTCTTCCGTGGTCGAACAGTAATTGGTCCTGTGTCGAGTGTAACAGTCTCTCTCTTAACCTAAATCGAATCGTTTGTGTCCAAGAAGAAATCAAACCTCAATCTCAATGAAAACCCCTTCTCCGCCACTGTTCCAGGGTGCGCTACGTTGAATACCCTTAAAAACCAAAAGACTTCTCTGGTGTTAACGAGAGAACATTCTCCAGGAAATAAAAAACCTAGCAAAGGAACACGGTGGCGTTGTCATTGATTATCCGGACTTACCACAGATGTCCCCTGCAACGGTGAGTCAATTTGGACGCGTCCAGACATGGTAATTAAGTTTCCCGAACTTTTAAGTCTCCGCTTCTTCAAATTCACCAGTTAGGTAAGCCAACTACAAGCTCATCTTTCAGCACACAGACGTCCCCTCTCCCTCCCCGCCCCCTTTACGAGATCGAAATAAGTATTGGAAAATGTAAAAAAATTACCACCCGGTGACGTAATGGAGTTCTAACATGGGCGACCTGATTATTTATAGATGATTCACATAACATCAGATATTCAATTATTGTCCATGAAACTATCCCATGTCATTTTTGCATTCAATTTCTTATTTTTCTTAATTGAGAGGAGGGAGGATGTATCGTGTTATGATTATATAAAAGTAAAGAAATGCAAGAACATGAATCTGAAAGGTATCGTACAAAGTTATATAAAAACAAGAGATTGGATGGAATAAATCAAGAGTTTGTCTATTTTGTGGAGAATGTCTGGCAAATTGCAATACAAGTGGACTCTCTGATAATCTGAGAGGCAAGTATTGCTCATTTTACTTACAAAATGTCCCAGTACAATCCCCCCTTCCCCATCTGTGATGCACTTTTCTTCGCTCTACTCTTCCTTCCCTGCATGTACTTTTGTTTTTTAAAGACAATACTTTTCAAGAATTCACTTTAGAATCTTCGAAACCATTTTATGTCTCGCATAAGATGATCTGTTTTATTTCAACATAGGCAACCCACATACTTTATCGTAACGCAACTCCCATGCTGCGTTTGGGATCGAACCAAGAACCTCTAGATTGAATTGGGTGATGTAGTTATTTCTCATTCATCTCTCAGATGGTTATCACTCGCTTGGCCTAAATGTGATAAATGCAAGAGGTTACTTTTAAAGGAATGGCGATAGAAATTAACTTAGATTAGATATGGGTTTTATACTCTCCATGACTGAACCGATATGGATTGGTTAAGAAAAGGATATTACTTGCCTTACAAATATATGAAGATTGTTCCTACACTTGTCCTCTCAACTATCACTTGTCTGACCTCCCTGTCAGACATCGAATCTATCACACGCCATCGTCCAATAATCGTTCTCCACTTTGCTCCTCTCTCACAATCCGCAGACCTTACTCTCTCTCCTATTCTCGCCAACTGATCACACCTCCTGACAATTTCAACACTCATGCCACATACGCGTTCCAAGTCAATCACCCGACCTTTGCCTGATTACTTATTCAGCATTCCTTTCTCTGATACCTGCTATGCTAAGACTTTATACTTCTTACCCAATACCTTGGGTACGATACGTTATTTCTGGTTTGTTAAAATGCTAAGCGGGGGTCGCACTCAGCCATAAAATCCCAATGATACGGTTTCCTCGCACGAAAGAATAATGCGGCTTCTTGGTTTTGACTCCTGTCTTTCTGTTCCCGCCATATTCCAAAGTTAATGCACGTTTTATGGCCTTTCTCACAGCATGGATTACACCACGATACGGGCGTTCCGAGACCACGAACAGGGAACTCTGAATCTGATTGGTGGAACTAACGAGTGGACAAGCTAAGGTTACGACGTCGCAGCTTTAAGAGGAGAAATAACTATCGGTGGTCGTGTAACCTTAAACTTATTATTATGAAAGATATATCCTGAGTTAGAGACAGAGGCCTGAACCTCCATTGATACGCCATAATTGTATATCGACAGGTTGCTTGCACGCAATCTACAAATTGTTACACTAGGAGTTACTTAACCTTGAGTTAGTGATGTGATGTGCCAGAAACCCAACACACGCTACAATGAGTTCATTATATCCCCTCGCATACCTTCCAGCTACATATCGTAGACGGTGTTGCAAATATTGTTGCTTGTGGCGTCCTGTTACTTCCGCTTGGGGTGTGACACATCCCACTACACGTCATGATAGTGTGTCTTACGGTCTGTTAATAATTTTATGAAGATGAAAGCATGGATCGAATGATTAAGTTTGTCGATTTAGAGTTCGTTTCATAATGATTAAGAGTATTCGGCTGGTTGCTTTCTTTATCCAGGAAGTTGATATGTCGTTAAAAAAAATCAACAAACAGCGCATACTGTAAAAGTGAGCTTATTTCCTACGCTTAGTTGTATTCATTTAAAGGCTTTCTTTGTTATCATGTGAGCTGTGGATTAAGCTATAAGGTCTAAATGAAGAAATTCTATTTTGGGGTATCTCACACCCCACCAAACGAATGTAGATCTAACAAAGTTCAAGTGATTGGAACCGCGGAGAGAATAATTAACTGCGACATCTGATGTGCGTTTGCCTATAAATAACTATGTTCTACATAGTACAGTCAGCGGAAATAAAAACGGGACACGTAAATCCTGAAATACTAGTTTCCCTGCAAGGCCGTATGTGTGTATCCTAACTCTACAGCGTTGGTAGAAGTTGCCATTGGAAATTTGGTATTTAAATCCACTCTGTAGAGTTAGGCAACACACATAATGCCTTGAGGGAAGCTAGTATTTCAGGATCTAGGTTTTTATTGCCGGTGACTGTTCATGACGTACTCGTGACTCGCACTACGTAGATAATGACGCCTAATGATATAAACTTTTATGGACGCTCAGAGTTAAGAAGTTCAAGTATGGCAGCAACATAAAGCTTAATGCCTTTAACTTAACCTTATTTTCTCCTGTAAGTTTCACATTAATGTGTACTGGGAAATTCCTTAAAGAAATGATGATTAATTTTCTTGTCTATTTCTTTCTCTATACGTGTCTGCCCTCAGCAAAACTTAAGTATTATTGGAAAGTAATAATCTTCGCCACTGCTTATTGGTTGTTCTTTGACAGAGCAGCACTGTATTTGGTGGAAATGCCTTGTTTACCCTAATTCACCCCCCCCCCCCCCTGGAGAAAATTGTCTTGCTTGCCCATCCCTGAAAATGTGCCACGTGATCATAACTTCCGCAATAATCAGTTCACTAATGTTCTACGAAACAATCAAATAAATAATTACAACCACAATTTCATTTAAACTATGAACCTGTTTGTAGTCAGACTCGATATGGATGGGATTCCCCAGTGCTGCTATCTTTTGGAGTGAGAGGAGGAAACTAACGGAAAGAAGCCATTCACGAAATTTCATCAGGTAAACAAAAGCTTGATATTTTGTTTCAGGAAATTAAAATGTTCCTCCTCCCCACCTCCCTCAGTACACATGTAATTTCTTTGTTCGTATTTGTAAATCAAAATTTTCGTTAATTTCCTCCAAACGAGTTATCAAAAAATAAAAAAGTGGCAAATGAAATCTTTCTCTTGTTTACACTTACTGCGTTGTTCGGACCTGCCGAAGGGATGTAGTCGGGTCTGCAACGCGAAAACGTTGAAACTTGCAAAGAGGCGTCCGACAAGATGGTGAGCACCTTTGCATTATCCGAGGCATCCCTCCATCCTCACTCGGAAAGGGAAGCGGAAGGTTATGGCGCGCTCTAAACCAATTGACGGAAAGCAAATATCCATCCGCTTGGTGGCGCGAAATCGCTGTTATTGTCAATTTAACACCGAGAGAGTGCAGACATAATTAGCGACATGAAAGAGAAACAAAAAAATGATCACAGGGAAGACACGATAGCTCGTCCTTCCAAAATGGAATTAGCAGCTCAACAGGTCATAGTGTTATCACCGACTCGCTGGAGGCATACTAAAGTTGGTGAGAATTAACTTGAAACTGAAAAAGGGAATGCATGTCACCTTTGCATTGCTTCTATCAGTAATTACGTCTTTGGAATTCGAATTTTCCATATGTTATGCAGGTAAACATATCAAGACTTCCTTCGTGGCACCAAAGAAACATTACTTGGTACGTCATTCAGAGTGAACAACATCCTAGTAAACCAACCTCACAAAACTTTTTCTCTCGACAATGCCTGTGCCGTGTTCCTCACCTACAGCAAAAGAAAATGTAGTTAACATTTTTATGTTTTTGTGCTGGAAGAATGGATATCACAATCAGTATACACATGAAAGGACGATCCCATGATTTTCCCGCCAAAAGAGGCGACTACTACATAAAATTGCTACACTAAAAACTTATTTGGAATTCCTTAATATCAATCAAAAATAGTTTCCGCGTACTATTCGTTTATATATAAGATGATACGATGATGTGAAAATATATTTACATGCAAACATGTAAATTTACCCCAGCATCTTGTGTAAAATAATTTGCACACAATATAAAAACTATGGTAGAAATAGGGATTGAATATTATTATTGGCAGCTAAAGTAGTAAAGCTAGATATTATAAAACCAGTTTTAAAATTAAAAATATAGAGACATATCATTGATATCTGGAAATGGAAAGAAACGCAAGAAAGCCAACACTTTCGATTTGCCTTCGCTAACATCGAGTCCTTGTGTTTAGGGGATATAGCAGTAACTTCAGCACTTTCTGTTCATTGCGATATGCAGTAAGAAGTAAGATATAAATCAATAGATCCTGGACTGCATGCTTGTAAACTAACGAGGCTATGGTGCCTGAACCTGCGCCCAGGATAATCCTCTGTAGGAATTGTGTTGTGTCGTCCATATGTGTTCGTTATTGTCCTTTCCGCGATACAATCTCCATCGTCGCGATTAGCCAAAACTAGAAGAAAAGCAACGTAAATTATCCTAGTTCCATCGATCAATAAATCAATATATTTTTCATCATCACATTCTTTATTCTGACTGAAAGGCAGTAACTGAGTAATTAAACTCTCAGATTTCTTCCAGTCCTCTCGAATTCATTTAATGCTAACAAAAAATACATAACCCCCATTTTTTTCGATCATTATCCCCGTCCCTTACGAAAATTCCAAGCACGCCAGTGATTTAAGTGCAGATTCAAAATTTGCGGTGACCATACATGGAAGTAGTTGGAAGAAATACAACGAAGCTTGAAATTGGCAGAAGATGATAAGGATGAAATTTAGAAAGCGATCCATCACCTCGCTCACACTGACACACGGCAGATGTTTCCCGCCATTATCGATCACGAATGTCGCCGCTGAAATCTGATTCCACTACTTCGTCGTCCTCCGCGATTGATATTGACTGGCTCATCCTGTTCTTCCCACATCCTCCGTTCGGTGTCTTGAGTGTTTCCTTTCTCACGTCTCAGCTGGGCGGAAGGGGACGCTGCGGCGGTGGTTCTCAGACAGATACACGTCACTTGTTACAAGCGACGTAGGGTGCAAGAAACTCCATTGAAGAGCTTCCATCGGTGCTCAATGCTTATTCTTGTCTTACCATAAATTCTAGTCTCGAACTAAACTTATTCCCTATAAACGACGATCATAGGCGTCGTCACTGGGGATGCTCTGTCCGATCGTGAAAACGCAACCCCACCAAATAGAAAATTTCAGAATAATTTATAGGAGAGAAAGAACCAGACGCGCTCACACGTAAGAATAAGGAGATGGAAGGAATGAGGGAGAAAGTGGAAAGTGGAAAGAACACATATGGAAAGAATGAGGGATAGATAAACAGAAGGAAGTAAAAAGAGAAAATTAAAGATGGAAAGAAAGAAAAAATATGAAGAAGTAAATTATAGAGAAAGCGAAAGTAAATGGATATGGATAGAAAAATAAAGGAAGGAAGTTAGAAAATGTAAAAGAAAGACAGTGTGAAAGTGAAATTTTTCGTCCACCCCTGAACTCTCAAGCATCGCCAATTAAGTTACGTTTGGTCATTCGCAGAGGTACTTGACGGCAAAGCAAAAAAAAAAAAAAAAAAAAAATGGGAGACACTTGTTTCTCTAAGTCCACTTTGGGCTCAGATATTTGTGACACAGTATTCTGCGGATATGAGATGGACGTTTAGAAATCGAGACAAGACCGAGAACCGAACTCCTCGGTGGCTGATCCCAGCCTTCATCCAATAATTTTTCGTCCTCTTATTCGCGATTAGAAGAAATTGCAGTAAGTCGACTCAAAATAATAAAAATAGGAAAATACAGTAAAAACGGGAACGATGCAGCCGTTTGTAACTTGAGACAGGACTCAGAACAAGAGTGGCTTGTATTCCGCTTCTTGGCCAGGGAAACTTTCGTAGCCTCTGGCCCTTCCAAGAGTGGCTGGCATCATCAGGTATCTGTGGTTTTCCGCAGGGTATGGCTCTCGTTTCCGCAGCTGTAGGCTACACGATCCGGTGATGGTGCGGGGGCTTCCGCAGTGCCGCAAGGTGGCAACCGGCCAATCACATTACAGCATGTAAAGCTGAAGTATTGAAATATTATCGAAGTCGTTGTCAACTCGTGGTTACAAAAACAGTTCTATGTATAATGTCTTGATTTTGCCCAAGAGACCCGTAAAGTGGGTGTTTCTAAAGAAACAAATGTCTTTCATTGTTGGTTGTCTGGTTTCGTAATCGGTAACAAGTCGGGTACCTATCTATAATAAGCTTTAAACAAACAAATGTCTTTCATTGTTGGTTGTCTGGTTTCGTAATCGGAAACAAGTCGGGTATCTATCTATAATAAGGTTTGGTGGTCAAATCATGAATTACAAGTTATGGGTGGTCTACGAAAATATGGCACTTAAATCTTCGTTTTTTAACACATATAAAATTCCCTTGTATGTTGCTCATATGCATGCATGTACAATGTGTGCATCTACCACAGCTTGCAGACAATATTGTCAGCTTGGAAGACCATTTCTGACAAACGTATTCAATAACGAACTGAACAAGTCAAAATCTCGCGACCAAATGGCTCGGGTGCACCTCCTGGCCTGAGTCAGATGTTTCTTGATGTCAGTGTCCCTTCACCCATTATCAATCATCCCCACCTTCGTGGTTAGCTAAAAGTGGCAGAAAAGTGATGCAAAGTAAGATAAAAATAAATACATAGAAAGAACTGGCAAGAATACTCTGCCTCAGTTTGAGTTTTCACTTAAAGTCCTCTTTATGCACAGATATGTTGATCGGGACTGGATCCACAGTTTAAAGCGGCGTTCACCGAGTATTGAACGAAGAACCCCTTGATTACAAGGCGACAACGTTACCAGTACGCCATTGGGCAATCCCCCTACCTCAGTTGGAGCAGACATTGTAGTCGGTATATAAATATTGATACCTAGGATGAGCCATAAGATAATTATGTGGATTTAATTCAGTTCTACACCATGTGCACCCCATCAATGCTTATCACCATCACTTGACTATATGTCTTTAATATGTGACTTATATAGTTGCGGTCACTTCTGGTTTGTAACAACCCCATTACAACCCATAAGTGCTTGACCATTCTGCATCTTATTGAGTATGTCATCACAACACAAGAATTATAAACATGAAAGGTATTAAAAACGGCAAAACAAATGTTTAACATTTCGTTGCTCACTATACTATTGACATACTATTGAACTGTGTAGTGTTCCGCTAAGATTGCCAAGACAGGTTTAACGGAAGTAAATTGCTTGAATATCTTCAAACTCAGATAGTATGACTTCACTACCGGTCAACACACACGTAATCAAAGGTTTATCCAAATGTTTCCACTAGACGGAGTGCAAGGCCGTTTTAGGAGTGTAAAAGTAAATATAGCACCAAATGATCGCATTAGGCTATTGTACAAAATTTCGGTGCATTGGCGTTAGGAGTGTATGAATTCTTCCAACTTTCTAAGTTCTTCCAATTGTCCTAATCTCTGTCATATGATCCAAATTTAAAATGTTGTTTTCTTGTTAGCTACTTCAAATAGCTGAACGACGTGGAAATGTATTATTGTCGTACAAATAAGGAACGAATTACATCGTTCTTCTATTGGTTGTTTAAATTTATATCAGTTATCTCATTTTTAACTTATTATTATAATTATTTCTTGTGTCGTTGTAATTTGATTATTACATGTGACCATCTTACAACTAACATTTCGTTTTCTTTTTGTTATTATAAAATAAATTTGCTAAATATAACTTTTCAATTTTTCTGTTTGTTTTTATGATTACCTTTGTTTCAATTTTTATTACTGACGTGCTTTTTTTATATATTTGACGGAAGGTTGCTTGTAAGAATGGGCTGAATTCAGTATTCTCTGAATGTAAATCTAATTCTGAGTTCCAATTGTCCATAAAATAGGAAAACTATTCTTATACCTATCTGTGCCGGAAAAGGGGCATCTTCATCTTAATACCTTTTCACATTTCTTGCTCGCATTTTCTACTCAGGATGAAAGGTCACTGGATTCTTTGTTAATTTCACAAAGGCTTTAACATCCGGTCTTGATCGGGTAGAGGCGGAAATTATAGAAACAAATTGTAAAGAAACTGAAGTGAATGAATTGCCCTGCAATCAAAGGCAAGTTAACGAGGCAACAGACAAAAGAATGGAACTAGACATTCGCTGTTAACTGAGCATTGAGACCGTGATTTGCTTTTCTGCCTGAACAGTTATCTTTATAAAATTGTTTTTGCAGTTCCTTTCACATGATTTATATTTATACTGAATTCATCATTCCATAATATTCTATATTAATCTATTTTTCCGTTTCTTTGAGATACTTTGTATTAAATATGGCATTCATTTTTCTGTGTGTAATAGATATGCAATTTAGAAGTTTTTCGTCTCTAAGGATTACAAATCCCTCTACTGTGCATAGAATTTTTAATATAAACGACAAAACACACACACACTTATTTACCGGCTATGAGGCCTAGTGCATTTCCGTTGTAACGATTAATCAAAAGTGCCAGGAAAGCTACCTAAAATATTAAAAAATGCAAATATGCAAACCAATACTTGTTTAACCCTACAATTCATGATTTTTTTAATGAAACGAAAAAATATATTCTGTTCTCCAGTCAATATATACACATGAAAAAATATTTAAAAAATGAAAAGTGAAAAATATTAATTTTATGAACAATTTTCATAAATGTGACAAATGGCAACATCATGCATTGAGTTGAGATTATTTATTATTCTTAGAATATACAAATTTCAACATAAAGCATATACAATTGAAGTTTTATTCAAAAATAGTGAAAAATATTAATTGTATGCACAATTCTCATGTGACATATGGCAACATCATGCATTGAGTTACTTTATTATTATCATAAGATACAAATTGCAACATTATACAGGGTTCTCCACGAAAAACTGGCCCACCTCATATCACTTGGTCTGAAACAAAACTTTCTCCTAAAACCTAAGTCAATGTGCTCTAGAAACAAGAACATGAGCAGATACGGGGGAGAGGTGAAGTGAAGTGACGTGACGTGACGTCACGTGACCAGATGGGGAAAGTAGTGGAATGGGCGAATGTAGATGAAATAATAGTTCGTGAATGTCTGACAAGATGAGGCGGTCCAGTTTTTCATGTGTCCAACCCTATACATTTCGGATTAAAAGTTGTGTCCACGTCACTGTCGTCAAAATCAAGATCCAATTCGCTACCACTGGGGATTTCTAGTATAATGCTTTGTGTCAATGGCCTCAAACACTTCCGTTGTCATCCACAAAGCGTATACGAGGGAGTGCTGAGAAGTATTGCGCTCTATCAAAAAAAAAAAAAAAGATCTAGGAGGCTGAAATTTGCAGGGTGTACTCGTCAATTCTTCTATATGTGATGCTGCAAAAATCTACTTTCTATGATTTTAACTTCCCATTGTTTTTCATGTCCAATGTGAAAATGGCAGCTCTTCCAGAAAAGCTCTCCAAAGACGTCATCCTGTTGCATGACAATGCCTCGCCACACACTGCAGGTGAAACAATGGTGACACGGACCTCCTTAGGCTTTCAAGTGTAGCCCCATCCACCTGATTCGCCGACCTGGCTCCATCTGACTATTATCTGCTCCCCCATCTGAAAAACACATAAAGCGACAACGATTTTCAACTTGATGACGCCCTTGGACAGCTTTTTCTGGAGGTGCTGCCATTTTCACTTTGTACCTGAAAAACAAAGGGAAGTTAAAATCATATAAAGTCGATTTTTCACCATTACATATAGAAGAATTGGCCAGTACACTCTGCAAATTTCAGCCTCTTAGCTCATTTCTTTCTGGGTAAGGCTCAATACTTATCAGCCTCCCCTCGTATTGTCAACTCCTTGATCTATTGTCCTGGAACACACCTCACACACAGCTAGATAAATCTCCAATGTTCAACAAACTTCCACAACTACAAATCACGCGATGACACCACATTCACATTCGAAGCTCACAGGAAGCAGTACAAATGTGCTACAATGCTTTACTTACTGTGGCTACAGCTGCTACTTCTTGCATCTTGCATCATGTTGCCAATTGGCAACAAGTATATTGGAATTGTAAAAGGCCCTGACTGCATAATGTTGCCATTTGGAAACAAGGTTATTATCGTAACAATAGCAAGCAAATGAATTGTTGCTACATATCCAGTCACATAAAGAGAACTTAAAACCTTCAAATTATTTTGTGTATTTTTTGCGAAAGTAAAAAATGTCATTTGATTGTACATAAAAATTACTAAATAATACGTAAAATGACCATGACCTTGACAAACGCGGTCATAGTACATTATTTAACATTAATGAGCGATTAAGTTCAATTCATGACATCTACTGCTACAAAGGGCAAACTCATATTTCATATTATAAAATGAAGCCATACAACTGCCATCTAGCAATTAGTTGACATAACTAGGATGCAGTAAATTTGATGTAGCCAAATGGCAACGCCATGCGCTCCCGAGAATTTCAATTAAAAAATGTTATTGATTATTGCATGTTGCTAATTCGATCAATGCATCAATTCTAGATAATCGGACAATATTTTCTGGAACTATCTCCTCTCTCTTCTTTTAACAGCTCTTCTCTCTTACCTTTTCCTCTCCTTCCGTATCTTCACCTCTTGTCTCCACTATGTTCTTCTCTTCACTTCTCTTCTCCTATCTCATATCTCTCCTCTCCTATCCTGTCTTCGACTCCCGACTCCGCAGCCCTCTTCTCCGCTTTTCTCTTTCCCATCTTTTACTGTACTTATCTTCTCATCTCCTTCTCTTCTCTTGTCATCTCTCCTCTCATTTAGTATTTTTCTTCTCCCTCTTCCCTCCATTTTCTTCATCTCTTCTCTTTCCTTTCCTCCTTACCCCCTTGCATCTCCTTTCTTTTCCTCTCATTTCTTCTCCTCTCTTTTCTCCCCTCCTCTGCTCTTCATCTTCTTCTAAACTCTCCTTTCCTCACCTCTCTTCCATTATTTTGTGTCATAAGGGATGACAGTAGGAAATGGATTTGCTTTAAGTAGAGGAACTCTATTTCTTTCATGAAGAATTATGTCATTTGTGATATACTAGAGAATTCTTTGTATTTTTAATACATAATACTTTTCTATATACGTTTCGTGTATTTCATACGTTTCTATTGTGCATGTGTCAACCATGAAATTTAGCTAAACTCTATATGCAACCCACCAACTCCTTGTGCAAGTTGGGTTGTTTGATGGACGCTGTATATACACGCATACTACAGGGAGGTTATTTCAGTCGTTCACCGCCAGCGTGGCGGCCGGTCGGCGGACTCTTCATGCAACAGGTCCCGGCAAATTGCGTTCAGGAAGTCCGTAACAGAAACCGCTTGTTTTGTAATGTTTCCACTTTTCACAATTACAGTTACAATTACAATTGAAATAAGCACGTACCTTGTCGCAAGGATGCTGGAAAAGGTGTCCTCCCACATACAAATATTTCTGGCACCTTATTTCTGACATCTAATCTTAGATTAGACATCGCTACTTAACCTCAGTTGACAGAAAGGAAGACAGCATCCCGGCGCATAAAGCAAACCGAAAGCGTAAAATGATATTTAAAAGTAATAATAATGATGATCACTAACCTCCTGTGTTATAAGAGATGTTGAAAATGACCTACTTCAACAGCAATACAACACGTTTCTTAGGTTCAAGAGATCCTGTGTCTCGTAATTGCCTGACCACTTTTCTGCAAGAATTCGTTTTCACGTAATTATCGTACATAAAAACTCTCTGTTCAAGACTATATTTGTTTAACGACATAAGTAATGAATGAATAACAATTAACACACAATAAAGCACTGGCCATGAGTAGCACATTACAATAACACAGTATAAGCAACACGCGTACTGTTGAACGCAAACAGAATTGAACATGAACGAACACTGACGTCTGGTAGCCGACAGTGTTGCTAACCATTTTTCAGCAATGTCCCTACAGACGTAGTCAAAATGTCCCTACAACTGACCAAATGTCCCTACGCCAAGTAAAGTAACTAAAAAAACAACACCTCATTAGCATGCAAAACAGAAGATAAAATATACACATTTACTTACCAAATCTTTCTGCTCGGTGCTTCCACAATTAATGAAGGAGCGAATTTACAATACATGACCCCTCCCCGATTTTTGTAATATTTTGCATACTCACTAATTGAGGCCTCCTAATCACGAATTTCAAGTTAAGATTTGGGGGGTCACGTGTAGAAATTGCAAAATAAGTGACATTGAGTGGTCCGCGATCGGCACGATTGCTTATTATTTACCGGAAGATTTTGTGTTTCCAATACTTAAAAAACGAAATATACATTCCTGATATTACTACGACCCCAAATTTTAACTATGTTTGCCTATCCTAACCTAACCTAACCGTACCTGAATGGTTCGTGGGGCTATCCGTCAATGGTTTGTTGGGCTACCCGTGCATGTTTTTTTCGAGCCCAAATTTTAACTATGTTTGCCTAACCTAACTTAACCTAAACTTACCGAGAATGGTCAGTGGGGCTATTCCTGAATGGTTTTGCGGTAATTGTGATTACGAACCGATAAAAAATATTATTTTCGTAGCACTTTAACGGGAAACGTTCATCATCGAAGACGCTATTTTCGTATCCTGCAATTTTATGATTGATGTACTGTTGCCAAATTTACCTGTAATCAAATCAGTTCTTCTACATCGTGATTGTCGCTGTCACATGTAAGCACGTTCTTTGGGCAATATACTGAAATCCATAAGTTTATTAATTAGCCCACAGCCATCCTTCTGCACACTCCACCTAACAATCTGTACAACATTAACAACTTTTTTACTGTTCTCTTCCGCCATTCTTACACGATCCATGCTCTCCAAGTATGAAATCAACAGTGTGGCAACGCTGTAGACAGCGTAACTAATTGTAATTTGTTCATATCAACAAATATGGCTACCATACTTGTATACGGAGAATCATTGCAAGAATTGAAAAGCTTATTTTACAACTTCTACACGTTAATGAACATTTTTCCCCCTCACCCCAACATGTTAATTTGAGATAAATCATCACGAATAATTATTTCGTGAGTATAAGACGTAGCATAGAAATTACAGAAGGGTCCGGTATTGTAAATTCTTGCCTTAATGAATAATAGGGTTGCGCGGGACAGAATTTTTTGGGTCGGGACGGGATCGGGACGGTAATTTTTTTAAATCCCGACATTCGGGACTGAAAAATTTGCAATTTCCCGACCAAGTCGGAAAATTTTCGGGACGGGAAATGTTCGAAATTTCCCGAAGCACTGGAAATCTCGAATTTTACAAGTCATTTTCACTTTAAGTGATTGTTTTTGCATTTCTAGAATAAAAACTTACAACTTTCGATAAGTTCCAGAAACTTACAAGGCAGAAAACGTCGAGAATTAACGACTTTTTAAAGTAAAGAATCCAGCACACCCCTAATGAATAACGTTGAGTCGTTTACTGTTGATTATGTTATTTGAAGTCATACATGCTGCTGCTGTGAAGAGATAGATGTTGGTTGGTGATGCTGTATTTCCTGCATTCTTTAACAATTTTGGTCCCATTTTATTTCCCTTTTTTGTTTTTGTATCACTTAACATTGAAAATATTCTTTCCGTTTCCGCGTTAGAATGCGGCAATGTTAGCACTATTTTCGCGAGAGTGGAAATGTTTTCAAAAAGGAACTTGCCTTGAAAGTTTTTGGTAACCGATAACATGTTCCAAAATTCTGATGGAGATCTGTTAGTTAGTTCTTTTTTCTCCTCCTCGCTAAAGTATCCAGATAAACTAATTCATAAAATGTAATTTACCAAGATTGAAAAAAGTACCTACGTTTTCCCTCATTTGGCAAAATCTGTCCCTACGTTCCTACGCGGGCGAAATTTAGTGAAAAGTCCCTATGCGTAGGGACATGTCCCTACGGTTGGCATCACTGCCGACACGTGCAGTATGAAGCGCCCTCTCGCGGCTGACAACTCACCCAACCTCCGATAAGCTGCCGGCGCTGTCGCGACAACTGAGGATAAAGTAGCGATGACTAATCTAAGATTAGATGTCAGAAATAATGTGCCAGAAATATTTGTAATTGCGAGGACACCTTTTCCAGCATCCTTGCGACAAGGTACGTGCTTATTTCAATTGTAACTGTAATTGTGAAAAGTGGAAACATTAGAAAACAAGCGGTTTCTGTTACGGACTTCCTGTAATGCAATTTGCCGGGACCTGTTGCATGAAGAGTCCGCCGAACGGCCGCTACGCTGGCGGTGAACGACTGAAATAACCTCCCTGTACATGCTGCTTAAGCGCTCGTCGCATTGAAAGTGAATTTCTTTCCATTCTTCCTTATTTATCCTTTGCATCTCCTTTCGTGACGTGAGTGAGTCACTTCGCATGTTGAGATCGCAACGAGGAAACAAGACGAGTTCCGGGGAACACCCAGTGGTCTCGTTGGTTAGCGAAATGAAGAAAGAGAAATGTCTTTGTTGGGATGCTTATGTGTTCTCAGAAATATATATATATATATATATATATACAGTAGAGCGTCGATTATCCGAACGTCGGTCAACCGAACGACCGCTTAACCGAACTGTGTACTCGCTCGCACCTGTTACTCTCCCACCCTACCGTCCATCATCCCCCTCACTCCCAAACCAAGTTTCCCACAGTAGTCGCCGCACTGAACCACCGCTGGCGGAACATTGCTTCTAATGGGGCCTTCATAAGGCGCTGCTGACCAAAATAAAGGATTTTTTTAAAAGTTAATTTTGTGTACTGTGTGTATTGTTCATGCAAAATGCGTATGTAATATGTACATATTTTTGTTTAATAAACTGTACCACATACTATATATTCCTACTAAAGTTGCCTTTGTACGTTACTTTGTAATACTTAAAGAGATGCCTGTTTTTATGAATAAATTTACTGTACAGTACTTCTTTTTGGCAAATAAACATGTACAGTTCGATTATCCGAACAAACCAGTTTTCCGAACACCCATGCCCCCCAATTACTTCGGATAATCGACGCTCTACTGTATATATAACACGCACGCGCCTCGGGAGCCTAAACATTAAGTATTCGACTCATATTTTGGCCATCAAAATATTCCGGCTTAGAATTCGGGTCGGGAAATGGTTGTTCTTTGGGAGTGTCCCATCATCAACTTCATCGTCGTTATTAGCCTAGGAGGCAAAACAAGTGACATAAGCAAGAAAAATTACGAATATACGTATATACACATGCGGGAATCTCCAATGAGATGACAGGGAGATTTCGCCTATTTTACAAGGAAGATGCATGAGGGACGTACACAATGCGTATATACGCCAGCATAACAAAAATACTATGAGTTTTCTGTAATTTCTGAATTATTTAGAGAACGTCTGGCGGATTTCTAACTTTGTTCTTCTAAGGAAATTCAAATTTGTTGCTGAATTCAGAAAGCAGCAACTTTGACGTAATTTATATTTGAGGATAACTGCTGTATTCCATTATTTACGTCTCTACTCAGTAATTAAAAATCGATATTGGAGTGCTACAAAGTAGTAATGGATAAACTGTGATTTTTGTAATACAAGGGTCAACTGTAATTGCTTCAGTTAATTTTAACTGTGATTTTGTGCGATTGCTATTCACACGGGATCGCATGAATTAGGCGATTCGCGCAGTAAAATGATCCGGCAAAATTTAATTTCTCACATGTTAAAAGAGAACAAAGGAGATGTAACAGTCGACCACAGTTCGAATTCCAGTCCAATCAAATTTGTGATTGTGATGTACGAACCACAGTGATTTGATCACAGATCTGTAAATTCGTAACATCACTACTACAGAGCATGCACCAGTCCGAAGGCGTCATAACTTACGACATCTGTGAGTACAACGGTGTGTACTGATCTAATTGGTACGTCTGCACCTCGTTGCTAGGCGTTTACGTCACGCCTCGAGTAAACACTTGTTTCTTTTTATTATACTTATTCTCTGTGAATTTCCCGGAGCCCAGATCGTGAGGGCAACTCAATCTAAGTGCTTTCTTTCCTCGTGACGGTGTTCTCGGGTTTCACTTAAACGTTGCTAGTTTCCTGTTCATCATCTTCTGGGAAACGGGAGGAATGAAGAAGCCGCAAGATTCTGCGTCGACGAACATTAATTAATACAGAAACATATTAGACGAAGAGCGCCGTCGCTGAGAAGCGGTTTCCGATTGCACACAAGGCCCTCCGGCAGACGGAGAAGCAAGCAATGGAGATTGATCTATTTTAGGGGCGAAAGTTAACACGGAAAGTAACCCTGTACACTTTCTGTAACTTGGAAGTCTATCTTTTACGTACGTCAAACATCCTACTCTTCCCGATAGCAGGTCTTGCTTTTGCTAACCTAGCAGTGATTTATCCACTCATTCCCAATGGCCCAACATTTTTTGTTTCATTTTGGTGCTAAATTCACTATTTCTTTAAAAACGTGATTACACCCTAAGATTGAAAATTCTAGAAAAATTCTGGTTAAACACGAAAAATTTGCTTAACAAATATGAAAAAAATATATAGCTGTTGCCTCAGTTTTTCGTAATTTGGAGAGTTTTGTTATCGAAAAGTTGAAGACAATAAAATACAGCTCGCATGACGATGCACAAAAAAAGCCGTTTTTTTAAAATTCAGTGCGAAACGATCCGGTAAAGTGCCATTTTGCGATCAGCACAAATATTGGAATGTTGACCAGCGTTATAGCTGATGGCTTTCTAAGGTGAATTTATGAACGTACATTTCTAAAAACAATTGACAATCGAAAAGTAAAGAGTAAAAGTTATGTAATGAAAATGTACGTTAAGTGTTCTACTATTAACGTATACAGTTTATTAGGATTTTCAAATCTGCTTTCTTATATGAACTGAAGCAATGGTTTCACAATTACGTCAAAATACAGTACATTCGGGAACATTTAAAAACCTAAAAGTGAATATTAATTATCGAGTCTGAAGAACACCAGGTAACACTGATCAATTTTTTATGTGTGTCTTGAAAACTGCATACTTCACACATCAATTTTTATTCTTAAAGAAATGTGTTCACTTTCAATTTTTTTCACTCCTGTCACAATGAAACCAGCATGAATGGACAAGGAAAGGTGAGGAACCATCCCTGACTTTAGCTAAAGGTACCATAGCAGCATTAGCCTAAATTGACTGAGGACAGACAGGAAAAAACAGTGTAGCCGTCAGTGTGGTTTGAACCTGTAACCTTCGGAACCTTTACTCTTTTATATTTGTTGGCGAAAAGTGGAAACGGTCGAACCAGATGCAAACTCTCTCTCTCTTTTTAACAGAAAATCTTTGAAGGGTGTCTTCCACTCATGAATATTTCCATTTGCGTTACACGAAGACTCTGATTCTCTGGAATGAAAAATGTTGAATTCACAATAGCTCCATTAAATATTTCATGCACCTTGAGTACCTCTGCACCAGGACGTATGCAGAACCATCCTCTGACGCGATGCAAATAAGACCTGCGCAAGACGGATTGCGTGGATCAACAGTGAACATTTTCATCACTTTCAATCAAGTATCCCTGTACTTACAATGCAATAACTAAAGCTATTGTAGCACAAAAATCCAAAATAAAATATGCACTGATATCACTATTATCAATAAAAACGTTAAAAACTACTGTTGACAATACTTGTATTCTAATTGTCGTAAAGTTGGCAACACTAACTAAAGTTAATTGTTTTAAAAATACGTACTTATACGTCTACCTATTGTGCTGCTTGAAAACAGGATGAATGTAGTTTAATGTGTGTTTACAAACACACAAAGTTTACAAAAAGTTTTAAAAGTTTAAAAAGAGACATAATCACATGTATTTGTATAATACGTATGTACATAAATTGTTTTTATTTTCCGTTGAAATATTGTGTAGTTTCTAATTGGTGTTCCGTGTAATGGTTATCATTACAAGTGAAAATTGTATATTTTAAAATAAAAGATTTTGATGTAGTTATTCCAAATATGTAGCGATACAGTATATTATCAGTCAGCATTATCTTACGGGCATCATAATAATTCCCCGCAGTTTCCACCCTCAGGGCTGGTCGGGAACGATGTCAAAGCCCCTCCAATTTTCTTTCTCTCCACTAATCTTCTCTTCAACTTATCACAAATCCTTCCCTCTTCTTTCCACTCCTTTCATATTCGAGTCGTACGTCTCCATTGGTACATCCTCCTCAAATGTAGGTACCACATCATTCATACATTCTCTGCTTCTCTGCACTACTTTTCCCATCACTTTCTTGATGTTCTCATTATGTGTTTTGTCTTGTCTTTCCTACAATACACCTGAAATATCTCATTTCTCTATTGTATACACATTTTCTCATATATTTTCCTAACTCGGCACGTCTTGGAGAGAGGATGTTGAATTCTATATCCTAATTACCTCAAGTGTCCTAAATAAAACGTTGAATTCATATAATAATGGAAAGATAATACTGCCAAGCCAAAAAAGACGTCATATATTCTTGTGCGAAATTCATGGAGAACCTGCGCATGCCCAAGTAAAAGAACCTACACAGGTTGTCCAAAAAAGTTCAGCACAATAGGAAATTGCAAGTTCTATTCAATATGACCATATTTAGCTTTACGTGTACGGCTTCAAATGGAAATTCAAATATTAACGATTCCATAATAGACTACTTATGACATACAGCGTACAATTTCCGCTCATACTGTCTTTCCTGACACATAACTTTTTACTCCGCTTTATGTACAGATACGGTAATCGAGACTGAGTCTACAGTGGAATTCGAACCACTGTGTGCCTGCTCCGGGTATCGAACCCACGACCCCATGATTAGAAGACAACATCATTATCACTATCGGGGAAGCCAGTAGAACGAATTTACTACTAGGAGAATTAAACAATGAAACATGGGTGCATCCTCCCCACAGTCAATAGACGCAGGAATGCGACTGATTTAAAGTGGAACTTTCGGAACAATTGTCGCTACGTGCAGTCGGATATCCTGCGTGGAAACGCGCAACGCCATTTAATCAGTCCATCTGTCGCGTGCCTGACGGCCCGACCGTAAAGATGTCAAATTTACGATAGCTAGGTGCGCGTGTATGTGTGTGTCAACGTGCCCCCTTTCCATTATCTGTTTCTTTTTTCCCGCCTGAACACCGACTTCAACTTGAGGCATCGGTCAGGTACAGTGGATATCATTGCCTAGCATCAGACACTCGTATTTCACCACAGCTCTACGCTAATCAGTCATTGTTTTCCTTGTGGATGGCGTGCGCATTTGTCCCACCCGGGGTCACCAGAGATAATGTAGGCACGAAGAGTACACTACCTTCTAGATTACACTGCACAACACGAAATTTGTCCTTTAGATGAAAATGTGTGTTTCTAATGTATTTGTGCATGACAAAAATGAATCTGCAATTTGTTTCCGTGTATCATGTGTCATTTAGTCAAAAACACAAAATTTGAAAGTTACATAAGAAACATATGGTAGAATGGCCGATAGTGTGTTTCTCCTGTATTACAAAGAATGAATGCTTCAAATTGTAAAATGGTGTGACAGGATAAGATGCATGCAACAAGGTTACACGAAATACTGTTGCTTCCTATGTGAGTGGGGCAGTCGGGACAGAGCTAATCATTATGTCCGTAAACACTGGCC
This sequence comes from Lepisma saccharinum, assembly GCF_977018435.1. NCBI lineage: Eukaryota > Metazoa > Arthropoda > Insecta > Zygentoma > Lepismatidae > Lepisma > Lepisma saccharinum. Next base: position 161,370,919 of record NC_139229.1, on the reverse strand, counting down.
GCCACGTCAGGCGTACAATACTGGCACCAATAACATATCACGAGATCCTATTGAGAAGTTCCAAAATGTGGATGCAGCAACGAGGAAGAAGCTTCACGCCCACCATAGGTGCATAGCGTTTCTCGTCCGTCTCTCTAGTCAAGAATAAGTTTTTCTTACTCGACTGCGTATTGAACACAGCCGTCTAACCCATGGCCATTTGCTGAAAGGGTTGGACCCTCCGATCTGTCGTATTTGTAATGTCGTTTTAAGTATTCTACTATTCTTGTTGAATGTGCCGATTTTGCTTTCCTCCGGCAGACTTTTTAATCTTCCCAGCTGTTTGTCATCCCTGTTGGGAGATGATGACAATGTTTTATCAAATGATTTTAGCTTTTTGAGAAGAGCTCGTCTGTAAGGAAGCTTTTAGTTAATTCGACTTTTTAATGTGTTGTTTCTGTCTTGTGCAGGTTCCTCTACAACCTCGCGCTTTTTACACTCCTTACATTTTAAGTAAGAATCTTAGATAAGGGGATATTTCCCCGCATATATTGAAGGGCACAAAATGGCCACACTTGCCGACGAAACCAAAAATTTTAATTCAATCAATCAAATTACACTTTGTGGACTCACATGTGGGCTTTTTGCAGCAAAACCTGGGAGCAGTCAGGGACGAACATTACTGCGTTTGAAAAGGGTTTCAGAAGACGTTGGAACGGCTGTATGCTTGCTGACTATTGTTGGTCAGGGAGATCGCTGCAGATATGTACAAGCGTAAAAGCTCCACAACGTCATTTTCGTAGGTATTGTTACTGTTACTGTATTTTAATATACCTTTCAGACATACTTGTAGGAATGCATCAGGTGGCTGTCCAATGAAAATGATGCGTGATAGAAGCATACGGTTTTCACACTTCAATTCTGTATCCTTTGTTTAGTCCAAATCACATATCATCTAAAGGACAGACAATGTCTTCAAATTTGTTGTGCAGTGTTATTAGCGAAAACAATATCGAATATTAACAAGGCGGAGAAATGTTCATAATATCACGTTACGAGTATACTCGAATGTTTTGGAAACATTATGGCTGCAGGGTAGTGTTTGTTCATAGAATTGATGTCCTACCTTGACATATATTTATATTTCTGTTATTTTTCGTCCGTTTTCTGCATATCTAGGTTAAGATCAAGATTAAGGAGATAAGAGAATAAATTTATTCCTTAACCTGGTTTAGAACATAAGACTTATTTTGCAGAATAATAAACTAATCATCTCACCACACTGGCCAGGCACAATGATAATACGAGGTGCATCCAAAAAACGAGACTGTTCCTAAAGAAGGAAAACATAGATAATCTAATATGTGTTCATGTAAAAGTAGAGCAACATATCGATAATTGTTTAGACATGTTACAAAAGTAGTCCACTAATTCAGTTTTCCACCAGAGGTTAAGTGAACGCATGTAGGAGCTATCCAACATGAATTTGAAACAGAAGCAAAGGACAGCTATCAAGTTTTGCGAGAGACTGAAGAAGACAACTACGAGAACACACGAACTACCTCTCAAAAGAAGAGGTTCAAAGCAGTATTTCAAAAGAGGATGGGCAGATAGCACAAGCGCATTCAGATGCAAGGAGAGTACTTTGAACCATGTGTTTACTCTTTTATATGATTAATGCCCCTCGTAAACATTTTCATAGATGTGAGAATAATGGGAGAGAGGGTTAGGAAAGGGAAACATGCGCTGTTTTAAAGTTTACGGTGTAAAATTGGCAAGAGTGTTTATTGTTTGCATATTTGCAATATTTGAGTTTAAATTCACATTATGCACAAATGATCAGCCGTGGCTGGCTTATACGTAGTTTATCTACAGGTGTATAAGCCTAAATCTGCTTTTTTGTAGTCAGAAAAACACATGGTTTGTTTATAGAAAGCAACAAGAAATTTATTCAAAGTACTTGCCCTCCCGAGCTACACATTTTGCCCACCTCTCGGGCAATTTGTGGATACCACGCCAAAAAAAGATCCTTCTCTTTCGAGGCAAACCACTCATCAAGCCATTTTCGGATGTCTGCATACGAATCGAAGTGCTGCTCAGCGAAGGCGTGGCCCATTGACGAAAACAGATGGTAGTCGGATGGGGCCAGGTCTGGTGAATAGGCGGGATGGGGTAGCACCTCCCAGTTGCGTGTCTCCAAGTAGTTTTGGACCAGTCTTGACGTGTGCGATGGGGCGTTGTCGTGAAGGAAAATCAGCTTGTCATGTCTTTGTTGATAATCCGGTCTTTTGTCACACAGAGCACGGTGCAATTTGATCAGTTGTTGGTGGTAGCGGTGGGCAGTGATAGTTTCACCAGGTTTCAAGAGCTCAAAGTAGACGATACCCTGTTGATCCCACCAAAGACACAGCATCGTCTTCCGGCCGAAGCGATTTGGTCTCGAGGAAGATGTTGATGGTTGGCCTGGATCAACCCACGATTTCTTGCGTTTAGGATTCTCGAAATATATCCACTTTTCATCGCCAGTCACAATCCCATGCAGGAAAGACTTTCTTTTTTGTCTGACAAGCAAGATTTCGCATGTGTTTTGGCGACTCTCCAGCTGCCGATCGGTCAATTCATGCGGCACCCATTTTCCGATCTTTTGAACATTTCCCATGGCACGTAGATGCATGGAAATGGCTGCTTGAGTAACACCCAATTGCTCGGCAAGCATCTCTTGCGTTTGGGTATCGTCCTCGTCCAAAAGAGCTTGCAATTGATGGTCCTCAACCTTCCTGGGCTGATTTTCACGCTTCTTGTCGCTCAGGTCAAAATTGCCGTCTTTGAACCGACGAAACCAATCCCTGCACGTTGTTTCCGATACAGCACTGTCACCATACGCCTCCACAAGCATTCGATGCGATTCGGCAGCCGATTTCTTCAAATGGAAGTAGAAAAGCAGAGCTTCCCACATATGCTATTTTTCTGGCACAAAACTAGACATGCTTACCACAGGAACACTGTCTGTTGTTGTCTGCACGTGCTGACGATGTGCACTCATACAAACACCAGGTATGGCGTGCCCATGGTAGCTTCATACGCTCACTAACGCCATCTATGAGCAAACAGCAGATTTAAGCTTATACACCGGTATTAACTATTAAACTACTAGTAACTATTAAAATGTCGCTCCATCCAAAATCGAACCCAGGTAAAATCTACAAATCATTCTCGCATTATATGATTACAGAATAAGACGGAGTTGATCAACAACTCTTCTCGGTAACTCACATGCAAATACACGCGTGGTGCAATGCAATAGCAATTCGTGTAAATAAAAGAGAAATCAGACTAGTAACAGTGAACACTGGAGGGAAAATACTTAATTGTGTAAGGAAATGAATGAGTCATTGTGTAGCTTTCAGTATTTTCACTTTTATTATAGTTAGTGTTCGTAGTAACAAAAGTAATAATATTTATCTCCTCTCAAAAAGAGAGCGAATTTCGTATAAACTTCCCTTTCCTTGTCGTTAAAATATTGAAAGGACTAGAATGAACCGATATGGTTGTATTATCTTTCAAACAGAAACGTAAGAGAGAAATATTTGAAGTTCAAGAAGATGAATAGTTTCAAAGGTCACGCTTATGAACCCTGGATGAACTTTCGGTGGACCTACCTGATACGAAACCAGGAAGAGCGAACGGATTCGCTATAGAAAGGCAACAATGGGGAACGGAGGTTGGATCGCGGAAGCAAGCGTGGGTGAAAGGGAAGCAAAGCGTATTCCTGAATGCGCTTGTTCCGTTGCCATCCGTCGATTCTAATTTGTTTTCCTCCATGAAAAATCCACGTTAACAGTCGAACAATGGAGGCTCGTCCAATGAGCTCTTCCGCATTCCTGGATAGCCACAATCGATATCCTCATTGTTGAAAAGGAAAGAAATAGTGTCGTGCTCCCACGCTAGAGAATACCTCCTCAACCAAAAACCCTTACGAGAGAGAATTGATGTTATTTCGGATGTAAATCAAAAGAGATCATTTTTTGTTATCAAATTTAAAAATTAACCATTAAGGAAGTAGATATATATACTGCTGACAGGGCCGGATTAAGTTGGGTGTTATTGATGCTGCAGCATTAGGCCCATTCCTGAAATAGGCCCAGATGAAAACAGACGAGAATTTTCCGAAAGCTGAACAGTTTTCTCTTGCTATATTAACCTCAAAATAAATCTTAGAATGAAATTTGGAGCCCCAATTTCGGACGCCTAGACACAGGTAGTAAATTTTTCACCTTGAAAGTTATTTGTACAGAAAAATCAACGGTATGCAGCATCAGACCCAATTTCGTCTTAATCCGGCCCTCACTGCTGAGACTATGGTATGAAAGAATAGGAACATTATATTTTGACACAGTATAGGGTTGCTAAAATCCGAAATAAGTACTTTGTATTCTTGTATATTTACCTATTTCAGGTTGTTTTTCTATCTAAATAGATTAGGCACGAAGATGAGGATGAATAGTGATTAGATTAAATTGGTGTTTGAAATCGAACCCGGAACATTCGGATTCGTGATATCGTGAATCAAAAATTGAACGCACCTAGCCATTGGGCTATTAGGAAATAAAGGAACATAAATTATGCAATAATGAAATGAAAACATGAAAGAGTATGAGCAAGAGAGCATTTAGATAATTATTATCTTAATTATGCATTGTAATGATTGAATTTACTACACCATCAAGTTTCCAAGGAAGAGTTTCAGCATTTAAATCTCTGTTTCATGTAAGACAGTATGTACGTATAATATTTTTATAAAAGTGAATAATTGGTATGAAGAAAAATAGCATCATATTTTTAAAAACACTAGAAATGAACATAATGGCTTTTGATATTGCTCTGTTTTAATTAATTCTACTGTAAGTAACTGCGTGGGAATAATGCAGTCACGTGTTACACATAAGTACGAATGCAATTAAAATTCATGATTGTTTTAATAATTGGATACATGTTTTATCTCTCTCTTCCCTCCTCCTAACTGTTTCATCCTATTTTTGTGAAAATTGGGTTACAGCCACGCCCATTGCACGCCCGTCCTTTTCTCCTTCCTTGTGTATGTGACGCCTTGTACAATTAAAATCAAAATAAGTTGATTTCCATTCATAAACGTTTACAGGGAGTTTCATTATTTTTCCATTCTTACCTGCTAAATAGAAGAATCTGCGCTAATGGTAGCGAATGTAACCCCAAAATGTTCTATTTAGATTCGTAACGTTTATCGACTATCGTACCACGAATTGTCTTCCTCCGTTCGTGTCATCACTGCTCCCTCTGTTTTCGCTGAAAAGGCTAAGATATCCGTTCTTCTCCCACAAACGGTCTTCAAATGTCACGCATCAGCTAAATCGTAGAGAAATTTTGGTTGGAAAACGATCAATTGGTTGCCAAGACGTTTATTTCTTGATTTGTCGATTCAGAAGAAAAATCTCCAGTAAAAAATGTGACTATTTTAAATATACGGAACAGGTACTTTATATTTCTCCGAATTTAATTTGCGTCAATCTTAAAATTCACAAGGGAATTATTCAGGGCTTGTGAGTTCGTTAAGGGAATATCCTTCCTGTAATTTTTAATAAAGAAATATTTTAATATCTTTGGTCACAATATTAGTAACTTTCATCCATTTGCGAATAAAATTACATATTATAATTAGTTTCATTTATAAAAAAAATATACATCTGTCAGTTTTATCTACCCAGTGGAAACAATTGTAACATTATGGAAATTGCTGTAGCCTAGCATTGACATACGTATGTAAAAACATAAATCACTTCATTACTGACAATATGCCAACCTTTACTTCTTACCGACTAACTGTGAACTTACAGTTCAGAAAAAGTAAAAATGTAAATTACAGCATTTATTAATATGTATTTCTTTCTATCTAACATTCCATTTTGGTTTTTTACTGTGCTTCGATTTTCTACCTCATGGGTTAATAGTGACGATGAGGATGAATGGTAAAGAGATGAAATAGTCTATCAGACACTCATGTCTTACCTAAGGGTTATAACTGAGACCTTTGGCTTCGTAAAACAATTACGCTGACCACTCCGCCATATAGAAGATATTTGTATTTCCATTGAATTGTCTGTGATTTTTATTGTTGATATGATGATGACAATAATGATAATCAGTCGTTGAATATAATTAGAAGCTTTATACAACACATATATAGCAAGAAAACAATTCATCGCAGTACAATGACATAATTATATACGGTGTGAAACAAGATCAATTCAGGATCTACTCAGGTAATATCTCACACAAATTACGTCGGGAATTTGCATTAATCTTAATGGCGTTCTCAACTTGCTATTCTACATTGTTCCATTATCTCTCATTCCAGAATCAGCACCATACGAAGAAGAATCACCTAGGTTAGGTGACTACGAGGACATCTACCGGCAGAATTGGGTTTCAGGAGTAGTTCCAGTACACAACAGAGGTAGAGCATCCCCGTGGCCAAGGGACAAGGCAATCTACGGTAAGTGAAGACTCTCTGTGTCTGTGCGTTTCACTTCTTTCCCTCCTTTATTACTTTTCTCTTTGGTGTTTTTCAAGCTCAATCAGAAAATTGATTCACGTACAGCTCTCGTAGTCAATGACGCCGACTTAAAATACATTTTGGGGGAGGCAAGATGGACAATCGATAATATTTTATACATAACTGCTCTCCGTTCAGTTTTGTCGGGGGGAAGGAGCAGAAGCACCTTCTCTATTCCAAGTCGGTGCATATGGTTGTCGTATTGAATAGCATGTGCAATGAGTCGAGTAAGTAGAGAATGTAGTTTGGTACAGCCACGGACACTTCTGGGTTGTGAAAGAAAATGAGTCGTTACAATCAAGAAATGTTCGACACTGTACGTACCTATTTTAGCAGCTTTTCATTGCCTTGCGCTCTTTCACTCTCTTCACCTCATCCTTCCTCCTCTTTTTCTCTTTCTCTCTCTCTCTCTGTTTCTTATCTCTTCATGCTTCCTTCTCTTTAAGCATAATCTTCTTCTCTCTTTCCATCTTTTTCTTATCCTTCATTTCATACTCCATCACTCTCTACCTTATACCCTGTTACTTATTCTTTTTCTCACTTCCGTCTCTGATTTACTTTCTTTCTCATCGCCTTTTTTTTGCTTTCTCTCTCTCTCTCTTTCCTCGTGGTTTCTCTGTTTCTCATTTCTTTCTCATCCTCACTTCCTTCCATTCTATCTATGCCTCACTTACTCACTGCCTCACTCCTTCTTCCTCTTAATCTGCGGAGTGGTTAGCAGAGCGCGTTACGGTGCTAGGGGTCCAGGGTTCGAATCCCGGCTTGGACATAGGTGTTCTTTCTGATCCCTTCATCAATTTCATCATATCGTCACTTCACTCCCGGGTTCCATACCCGGTGGAGGCACATAATGGTTCGGATCCCACTTTAAACTGTAGGTCCAGTCTAGATTAGCCTTACTGTTCATAAAGTGGACTTAAAACACCAACTCAATCAATCAATCGTCACTCATCCTCATCTTCGCGATTAGCTCAAAAGTGGAAAAAAGCGAGAAAAAAAATCAAATCAATGAATCAATCTTTCTCCTAATCTCTTTCTGTGCAACGAACATAGCGTTCTAAAACACTGTAACAACGTAATTTACTTTTCTCTTGCAGAAATAGGTCCAGCTCAGGACACAGAAACGTTTTACGCGGAGGAGAGCGCCCCCTTGGAGCGACCGGAGAGCCTACCGTTCAATGACGGTGACTACGAACAGGAAGCAAGAAGGATACCACTGACGAATAGCGACCGATCTGCCTCCTGGCGTGTATTGGGCGAAATATTAGGTCTACAAGCTGCTGGCGATAAAATCCGCCCCAGAAGCCACCCTGAGGGAAGAACGGAGGAAATATTTGGAACTTTTAAGAGAGGTAAATGCTGTTTTAAAGTCCTGTCCGGGAATTGAGTGAGAAGAGCAAGTTATAGAAAATGTACAGTCACCGGCAATAAAAATGGGACACCTAGATCCTGAAATACCCTCTTCCCTGCAAGGCGTTATGTGTAATGGCTAATACTACGGCGGTGGTAGAAGTTTCCATTGAAATTTTGCTATTAAATCCACTTATCGTCGTAGTATTAGCCATTACACATAACGCCTTGCAGGGAAGAGGGTATTTCAGGATCTAAGTGTCCCATTATTATTGAAGGTAACTGTACAATTTATCATTTATTTTCGGTTTGGGGTCAAATACTTGTCCACGGTGACAAATTAGAATGGTACCAAAGTGTACTAAGAAGTAAAAAGTACCGTTAAACTGGGTAACTTCGTCTTTGAGTGTAACTAAGTCATGAGACATAGATGTCGGTAGGGTAGGAGTAGGATGTCTGGTGGAACAAAGGGAGTGTGAAGTCACACACGTGCAGTTGTGGAGCGGACATCAAGGGAGGAAGGGTGTTGTGTGCAAGTGCATTGTGCTTTGGCGCTGTTTGCAGAATTTTCTCATGCACGATGCCAAGGACATATAAGAAGGTAGTTGGTGGTCGGAAATATCAGAACTATACCTTCGATCAGGTGCAGGAGGCTTTATGACTGATCGGAAAGGGAAAAGCTGTCGCGGAAGCGTGACGATGTTATCTCTTCATGGGGGTAATTTTGACCTGCTAGGAACGTAAGCAGAGATGACGAAATTATCCCATTTGCTCGGGTAACTTCGTCATGAAAATGGTGACGTATTTGCCCCCCCCCCCTTAATATTTTGGAATTTCTTTGGTATTCCTTCAGTACATTTATAAAGGACAAAGTGTTCCTCGCTTATAATTTTCGTGTTGTCACTCACCACGGATTTTGCAGGGCACATTAGAATATGCCAAAATCTGTACGAAGTTACCCCTTTTGACGGTAAGTGTTGCCAGAGGTATCCATCCCCACACCCCAAGATCGTAGACGATGTCCCCTCCCTCAAATCGTTCAGCATAATCCCCCCCGAAATGATTTTGATAAATACGTAATAATTGATTTTTATTTGATGTAATAGTCCGTTAAATGGTAGATATTTATATCTTCAAATTTTCAAATTTTTGAAACAAAGAAAGCTAGCACATTAATTATGGATAGATACTTAAGTTAATTTGAACGGATGGAAAATTTTCATTCTAATCAGTGTTTGTGGACAGAGAATATGATTTTAAAATCCCACAATTCTAATAATTTGTTATAGCAACTAAGCACACCAAATATTCGTGATGCAATTGTATTGTCTGTCTTACCGATTCAACTATTTTCTACTATGTCATACACAGAGCCGTGTCTAGAAATTTTAAAGCAGAGGCAAGAATAGTATTTGGTGCCTCCTTCAAGGAATTCACTCCCTCTGCTAGGGGTAACATGGATTTTTATCTCAAGTGAAAAATTAACTTGCCAAAGGAAAATTGACCTGTGACAAGAGGTTTGACATTATTTATTTTTCAGTTTTATCGGGTAATTTACAAGGAATCACTATAGAGTATACTTATTACAGCATATATGTAATCGATAGATACATTCTAATAGAACAAAACTGTTAAAATGATGCATCTGTTTTAAATTTAATAGTATGCCAACGCTAAATATTATATTTTTAGAACTGATATTATCTAATCAGTACCGAGAATATTATATCCTATTATGCAGTTATAGTATAACCCTTCACGGGCACTTCATCAAAACGCCATAAACGTGTATCTTCTTTTAACGCAGTATTCCGGGCAAAGCGAGCAACAAAATTTTAGATCTATTTTTTTGTAAACTTATAATAATATTAATTTAATTGGACGTCAATGCTTTCACAGGGTGCCGGGATATTGAATATTCTTCGAACTTTTTCTCATTTTGCATGTTCGGCGTGTGCATCACCCTCATCCCGAAATGGCGTAAAAACTATAAAAAATTTCTGGTAAATGATAAAGATGATCAAAAACATAATAATCCTTTTTCGTAGATAATTTCAGCGCCTGGCTGATAATCTGGCAAATGCCAGAATGGCCGGTCTTCGGTCAATTTGGGCCGACAAATTTATCACACATAGATTGATTGATTGATTGAGTTGGTGTTTTAAGTCCACTTTATGCACAGTAAGGCTAATTGGGACTGGACCTACAATTTAAACTGGTATCCGAACCACTATGTGCCTCCATTATCACACATAGAGAAACACCAATTTGCTGTGTATTTCACCCAAGCATTGTACTTTCGAAATTATTCTCGTATGCGGCGCAATACGGAAGGCGGGACGTTTGAAACTTGTAAAAAGGCTGGAGGAATCTGACAGACCATGCCCCCGTTATCTAGTTTAACGCTGACTGCGGTACATCGTCTAGTTTTTGAGACTTCAAGAATATAGCAATTTGAAACATGACATTTCGTCGTGTTTGTGGATCACGTTTGTTTGTTCTCCGGAAGGTTTGAAGAAATGTTCCAATTCTTATCCTTGTTGTGAACGTTTGACAAAAATAGGTTGCCGATTGTTAAATAGGCCGATTCAAAAATTAAATAGGTAATTGGGAAGTAAAAATGTTCTAATGTTAATAGGGTAGCCCGGGGCTATATCGATCACAGGACTATATCGATCGATGAAAGAATATTCGATCCTAGCGCATTGTTAATGCTCGGGTTGGCAAACTGCATGGCATCGGTGGAGAAAGAGAACCTACACGGTTGAGATGCGCACTACACTGCTGCTGTTTGTAAATTGATGTGCCTGTAAAAAATTGGTTTTGGAAACAAGGTATGTAGCTACTCTACATGTGCATTTTCACATAAACAGAGAAGCTTTACAACGTAAGCTCTACCAGCCACATTATTATGAGTAAGTGAGTAACTATATACAGTGGCAGCTCGTGGTCTGACTTTATCTTTATGCGTGTGCACTTCACTCGTGTCCAGAAGAAGTGTTATCAACCCAAGTTATGATCACCTATTACTGAAGATGAGGCTATGAGAGAGAGTTTCATTTCATGAAAAATATTAAAAAAATATTAATATATACGTATATAAATTGGAAATACTTCGGTGAATTTTCCGTCGATCACGAAAAGAGTGATGTTATTGGGTAGATAATCAACATTCGATAACCTGACAAAATCACTATAAACATAGAAATTCCGACCTACAATATTCAATATCATTGTCGATTTTCAAAATATTTAGTAAACATTTTCTCCTTCGCTCCACTGATAATAGTGAACAAGAATAATAACATTTGCATACATCAAACAAGCAGGGCCAGGCGATTATCCGGAGCACCGACCTCGTAGGGCCGCCAATCCGAGGATCCTCCTTGATTAGAGGCAAATCCTAACCGTGGCTATTTGTTTCTTTGTTTGAATTTATTTTTTAGCTCCACTTTATGCACAGAAAAGCAAATAGGGACGACCTACAGTTTAAATTGGGATCGGAACCACTATGTGCCTCCACCGTGTCCGTGGCTATTTGATTTTAAAAGAGTTGGATTTATTGTTATTAAGTTACTGCTTAATAACTTAATAAGTATATTGCAAAATCATGAAGCAATTTAAGCTAAGAGATATTTTTTGTTTTGATGTCATTATGTAGGTAATAATGAAACACATACCTACAATAAACAACAGTATTATGTATTTTTAAAATATGACTATTACTTTTCGTCATTAAAACCGTAAATATATAACATGGTTATGATTTATATTGGAGGAATGTGGAAAGTAGGGGGAGCAAAAATTCCGTTTCACCGGGTGAAAATTTTATCTCTAGCCACTCCTGCAAACAAGGTAGCAGATCCAACGACCACATGCACAAAATCAGTTGTAATCTATCTAGCACTTGTTTACTTCTAATGGCCGACAGAAGAAAGCGAAATCAAGATAATAATAAATATTAAGGAAAATAACAGTACTACTCACTCAGTCCACTCCACTCCACACTGCCGTGCTTCGTACTTCAAACTTTTCCTTTCCCTTCCGCCGTATCCGTATTATTACTGCAGTCGCTGCACGCTTTGCGGCTAACTTCCTTCCGAAAATTCAACAACGTTAAATATTATGTCTCTGCTTTCGCTATGTACAGTTTTCCCTTTCATTATGAAAGCAAACACTTTCCACTGAAACAGGAACGAGCTTTTGACAGTCCAACAATTTTGCAACGCAGAGCAGGCACAGCTGACTGATCCACGGTTCCCCTGCGCGGGTTGATAATTCGACTACAGCGCCACAAGGGCAGTTTATTTTGGCCAAGCTGCAATAAGCAAAGACAATGCAAGACTTTGTTTAAAGCACGCGTTTCGCTTTCAGTTGCCCCCACCCCCACCCCTTCCGTCCTCCCTTCTTTCTTGGCCTGTAATGCTCGGAACAGTGTGGGCGAAGATATCATAGAAATTCCCTTTTCCAAAAAAAAATCCCTCGATTTACGACGATGTGTGGGTTGCCTCTACTCCGCTACTGGATCTCGAATGGAACGGGATTGCAACACTGCTGTATCGTGAACACAGCGCTAGAAGTGTGCGAGGAGCCCATAATACCGCGATCTAGAAGAGTAAGTCCCTTCTCTTTTCTTGCGTGCTGCAAACAGCGGCAAACGAGCACAGGGCGACTTGTGTTCCAAGCGAACGTATCTTAGCGGCAGGCGCTGGTAATGCGAACCCGATGGGGCGATTGGGTTTCGGAACGTTTGATGTTTTGAAGGAGATAGTGTCCAGTGAATAAGTATAATAAAAATTAATTGCATTGCAGATTTATTTGGGTGTTCACGTGCGAATGTGCGAATAGGCAGAAGCCGCTGCTGACTATATATGTAACAATGGGGTAGGTATATTACTTGTTAGTCATACACGTTCGTGGCGCCAAAGTTGTATAGCGCAGTGTAGCTAACCAATGAAAAAAATATCGGCTTTTGGGGCTTTTACGATTATTACGATCCTCTTCCACTTCACCATTCTCTGAAATAATCCCATCTCCCACCAAACAGCCAGAAAAGAAAAAACGATATAGAAGAAAAGTGGGAGCATGCCATTTAACATCTGACGAGCATACGCCTGTAGGGAAGAAAATGAGAAAACGACAGCAAAAAAAAAAGAATGTCGGTAACGATAAAGACAATATCCCTTGCGGTTTTTGCGGTCAATTGTACTACTACAACGAAAGTGTTGTTAAAGGTGACTGGATACGATGCCAACGATGCAACACTTGGTTTCATGAAATATGTGTCGGGGCTTTTGGTAAGAAACAATTTATTTGTGGAAAATTTATCTAGACATGTGATTTTGCAAGTGATCAGAATAGCCCTGTCAATGATCAGAATTACCCATAGTTTTGGAAAATCTTGCAATGTGTAGTGTTTCAGTATTTCCATTTTTACAACTATCAGAAATATAAACATATAATTTTAAATTGTGCACTTTCGTAGCCAAAAGAATGGTGTTTCAGAATAAATTAACAGTTTTGGGAAGAAAAGTTTTTTTAATTTTTTTTATATACGGTTCAATGTGAAATTATCGATATAGCCCCGGGATACTATACTTTTTATATGTTTTACAGATAGCTTATAATACAAAACTTAATGTTATATTCATATGTGCAGAAGATCAATAAGCCAAGAGCGGTCCATTTGCGTTCGTCGCGACCTTAGACACAAATGTAAAATCAGCTAGTGGTGAGAAACAACCTTACGCAAAGTAATAACGAGACTTGTAAGTGAAGTGCGATACCAGCGTTCTCATTATATAACATTAAGCCATCTTTCACTGCCCAGTGTAATTGTTGCTTATAATTATTCGAATAAAAATATAATAATTTATATAATTAAAATAAGTACGCTTGATAAGCAACTTTATATAAATTTGGTGCATTTTCGGAAGTAGTGGTTTTGTAACAACAAAATATATTTATAGGGGGTCAGTGGTAAGTTAAAAGGTGTAGGAAAATATCAAATAATGATCAGTACAGAAATTTTATAGATGATCGATAATATTCTCTCCAAAATTTTAAATGTTCGATACCTCCATTAATAAACCCCTTAACAATCTCTCACCAGAATGTCCAAGCAAATTTTAGACTACTGTTGATATTCAAAAGCTGGACATTTTTCTCTCTCAAAAAAATAATTCTGAATCCCCACACATATAATTCCCGTGACAGTGTAAGGCGCAATATTCATAATTAATAGTTGAATATCCCCTCGTTGAAATTGAACGGTCAATTTCCCTAACCAGAATTTCCGTGATAGCCTAAGATTTAACACTGATACTCAAGATTTAGATATTGACACTTTCAAAGTTTGATCCTCAACCCCACACCCCAACCAGAATTCACGTGATAATTTAAGACGTAATATGTAAGAGCTGGATATTGTTCCCTCCTAATAATACTCATTACCCGTTATAATTCCCTTGACAGTTTATAAATTGTTTTTTTTATGTACGTAGCAGTGATGCTTAAATAATAACATAGGCCAACGTTGTTTCAATGCTGTATTGTTTATTCCATTAACAAAAATACCCACCCCTCAAAAGTAGGGTGGACGCAACCTGCGCCCCTGGATTTTGTCAGCTTTACAAAACAAATTCAATTATGAAGAATTGTTGTTAATAAATGCTATAGAATATAATGCATTTTGATCATTTTTTTTTAATCATTATCACTACTTTTATAGTCTAGCACTGGCGAGACTAGGCAGCTCATTCAATGCACAGACAAAACTCTTGACTAACCTTGTGTATTAAGTGTTAGCAGGCACGGGACTTACAATACAATTATTCTCGAAAATAGGATATTTCGATTCGAACCTAAATCTTAATATTAAAAATTAAACCAGCCGACTATCTGACATGCGTACTAAGAAATATCATTGTACCAACGATTTTTTTTAAAAAAAATAGTAAAGAAACATCTATTTTATTATGCTTTTTCAATGTTGATTTCAAATTACGATCTAGAACCACAAAATAAAGTATTACTTCAAAATATATTTAATGTTGTTTCAAATTACTGTGTATCCCTGCAGATAAAATAATGGCTAAGAAGATGTGCTAATAATCTTCAACCGTCTCGGTCGTCGAGCGTCTCTTAGTAATCGACTCAATTCGCCACTGAAGGTTCCAGTTTCAATTCCAGCCCTGGGCGCCAGTGACCCTTCATCAATTTCATCTTACCATCATTCATCCTCCCTGTGGAAATTAGCCAAAATGCAGAAAAACGACCTAAAAAAAAAGAACAATACTGCATTTATTGGAGGTACAACTAACAATTGAATATTGACATGATACTGGACTTTGAACGAAATGAATGCACATGGTCGGCACCTTTCCCCCCTCCTTTACCTCCAGATTTTCTAGCTACTCAACAAAAAAGCGCCAGACATCAGTACCACAAAAAGACCGACACTTTTACCACCTACTGTATGCACTTCGTGACTTCTGCTGATTAATTGTTGACTTTAATTAACTCATTGTGCAATACACTCGACGTGGTGCAATATTTTTAGAAGCGCAATAACGTTCGGAAATTGCGTTCCTTCTTCGTTAGCAACGCCACGTCGACATCTCTGGAATAAACCAAATTAATTACCTGCAGTTGTAAGCGTTCAGAGTTAAATTTAGCAATTATTGTAAATTTTTCGGTTAGCTGTCGTGTGGCGGCAGCACATTTTTGGTGTCAAACTGCGACAAGAGTGTGATGTCACTGTTACCATGGAATATTTAGAGAAGTCAATATTCTAATCAAGTAGGGTGAGCAAATGTTTTTATTTTATCCATTTTTGTTTTCTATTGTTAGAAGCAGTTATAGCCGAGTTCAGCAAACGCCCAGAAAAGGGGGGGGGGGTGAGGACAGTAATCACTCGTAGCTACTGCACGCTTTATTGGTAAAAAAAATTGTAATCACAATTGGCGAGAAGTATTGGCGTACGAAGGAGGGAAGATGATTGGGGTTAGAGCCCCACACGAAATTTGGATAGAATCAAAATTTTCAAATGAAAGCATGGAAAAAACAAAGTGGTAAATGCAAACTGGCCTTAAAATGGCCTCCGATTGCCATTTTTGTCATTGAGCAACTTTTAAATGGAAGGTTAAAAAAGTTTATAACAATATATTTTATAGTGTATCCCCCCCCTCCTAGGGTGCAGCTATGTAATATCCACCTTCAAAATTCAAATCCACTCCGAGAAAAAAACCTTTGTAAGCTAGTAACCAGAAATGTTTTAATATTAGGCAACTTTACTCGCCCTCGCCACCATCACCCTCCTCATTTTCAAATACTTCCCAAATAATTTTAATGGTACGGTACTTTAGAACAGTTGTGATTCTCGATAACTACAGATTTTATTTTTATAATCATAAGTAAGGTAAAGATAATGCTACCCGTGTGCATTGCACTATGCCGTGAATTCATATAGGTGGATGTGGGAGTGGGGCCCATACATTCATCTCATACATTCATATCTCGGACATTTGTGGATATGACGTGATCAGCACAACGCCCCGACCATCTTTACCCGCAGGTTTGCACTCCAGATATCCATTTTTATTAGAGCCGTTCTATGCAGGGACATTTCTGGAAAAATTCCCACCTGAAATCATCCATCCCGGGAATTAAACCTAGGTCTCCAGCGTGGCAGTCAGATGCCTACCGATTGGACCACCGCGGCTCTAAAAGTCATAGGTAATTAATATAATTAAAAGATCTGTCGTGGTGTTTAAGAGTAATGTATTAAATAATATAAATTGAAAGCCCAACCAAACACCACTCCCCTATCGAGTAATGATAATGTTGCCGCCTTCGAATCATGGGGTCCCGGGTTCGATATCCGGTGGAGACACATAGTGGTGCGGATCCCACACTAAACTGTAGGTCCAGTGCCGATTAGCCTTTCTGTGCATAAAGGAGACTTAAAACAAAAACTCAAAACCTTTTAAACAACAAAACTTCAAAAAACGCAACCAAACATTAGTTTTGTAGAACCGCCGCTTGGAAGGCCTGTAAAATTCTTAAATGTGCAAAATTATATTAATTATACTGTCACCCTGTGTCGTTATTTCTTCTTAATTTGAAACCTTGAAATCTTCGAACGAAAAACCTTGAAAATAGCCTTACAAATTTTAATCCGTCACTTTTTCACTGTTATTTTTAAGTTCCTGGAAAGATGTGTAATTTCTATTGCACCAGAAGAGTGTGATTTTGGCAATAACCTTTGAGCTGCGCTCTTAATATAATAACCTACCTCGTTGACAGTGAACGGTGGGACTGACAATATTTGTTCTTCCTTGTTTCTTTCAGGGTTTGGAGAGGCAGCCAAAAGAAGTCCCAGTTGCATCAGAAGGTGCGTGGCTCAAGGAGACCTCCACCCAGCCCAATGCCACTCGCTGTGTTAGCGTCCATCTTGAAAAATAAGCCCAGGTACCTTCTAGCTTATTGTTGTTGTACTTGCTTAACATAGGAAGGTTTCACACCAAACTGACGAGCGACACATGTCACTTGAGAACGAAGCAGTCGATTTCGACGTTTCACACAGCAGCCCTGTGACATATTGCATAAGCCTGCTTTCATTGGTCGATCTTCAAGTGACACACAACGCCTTGCTTGCGTTTCGGTGTGAAATCTCCTTACGGTGGCGTGCCAATGAACAGATTGATGGGAATATACCCCCTTGTGGCCTAGTTTTCCTTTTAAAAAGATGTCCGAGGTGAGAATTTCTCTAACAACGTCTCTGCATAAAACGTTTCTGGGGTTCACCCAGCCCCTAACAAATGTGTACCTGGAGACAACCCTGGTAGTCCCTCAAAATACATTGTCCTGGAAGGTAAAGGTCGGCCGATGTGTGGTGCTGATCACATCACCTCCATTGTGGTCGAGATTGAGAATGAATGAGGACTTACCCATATCCCTCACGCGCCTTCATGGGCGCAAGCAGAGCTTTACATTTCTTTTCCCCTTTTGTTACTATCACTGAAAAAGTCAAAATCATTCTTTGCGACCCAAATTTCTGAGCACAGCACTGACGACCATGACTTACTCATTCTGAATTAACTTCACGTGTATATTAGCAAAGTCAACTAATAGCAGTGACACTGCAACTAGTGTCAGCTTTAATATGCATATAGCCGTACCTGTAGCGACGTAAAAACGAAAATCAATGACACATTAATTTAGTCTCGGCAATAATATCGCCTTTGTAAGGCTCGAAAGTGCCAAGAAACACGGTTGGGAGGGACGTTCGCAGCTATCGCTCTTACAGTAGATGTTCATTTGGATAAAGAGGAAATATAATAATAAATTACCACATTATGTAAATGTGCTTGGTGAGATATGTGAGAACCTACAATGATTTCTGTTTTTTGTAAAACTGGAAGATTGAAGAAAAGGCTGTGTCTGTTATGGAATAAAAATCAAGTGAGAAATAGATGAGACCTTCTTACTATTCCGTACAATAAGGAAGAGACTGTGGTTGAAAATAGATCGGATCGTTTAAGCGTCATATTTTAAAACGAAATATAATTTGGAAGAAAACTCTGTCATAATTAATTCTAAGAAAAGGTCAAATTAATTTAACAAACTTTTTCATTATTCCTCACCAAAAGTTGGAAATATACGAACATCAAAATTATATTTGTATTTCATTTACAATAAACCTCATCCAGGCAGACGGTTCGAAGAGCGATTATAATGTATAGTGGTGAAATAATGGAACCACTTTCGCCTGCTGTTTATTTTTTTTCCCCTTACACTTTATTCATACCTTTCATTGTATAATATATGTGTATTCCAATCACTTTCCTATATAATGAGAACTCTATTTTCATAAAAGACTGTAAAATTTCATCAGACTGCAAAATGGAAACAACACCAGGACGGTACATACGTATATATATAGATTGACCATCGTTGCTTCTTCCCTTCCTAAGTTTATTGCTTGTCCCAGCACTGATAAAGAAACCAACGACAATGGCTATAGCCTAACAACCTCGGCGTCTGCCAACTTCGTCAACTCGTGTGCCGAATTTGGTTTTAATCTTCCCTGTAGTTTTGGAACCATAATGCGACACGTCTTTCTTGGTCCTCACGTAAACTTATTATCAGGGTGATCAGAAGGGGCAGTGTTCGCTCCTGGTAAACATGTCCCCATTTGCTAACCCCGCCTCCATATACCCTATCTATCTCTTGAGCTCATTCTCGCTCCAAGACAACCAAACTTCTAGCGTTGTAATAGGATATCGATTTAAAAGCATCAATAAATAAGAAGGGAAGGAGGGAAACAGGGACTTTCCAGACAAAGGTGATTTTTGAGGCCTTGAGCAACAGGTCTGCCACAGGGAAGCCAAAGCAAGTTTTAGCTCGCGGAAATGTTGACGAAAATGGAAAGAGGTGCGTAGGAGAGCGATAAACAACCTCCATTTACGCCACAAACCAGATAGAGTTAGGTGTAGGGTTGCAACGTCTTCTAGGAGGCAATACAAGGCATCGTATATAAATTTAAACAGTCTTGGTTGTTTGGGGCTTATTGCTTCTATGCTTTGGCGGAGAGAAAATAAACATGTTGCCTAGCAACGGGAGAGATGCCGACGCAGTAACGAATTTCTATGATATCAGAAACTGTTACGCCGTGGTTCTACGCTGCGTGTGAAGGAAACCATCTGCTTCATGCAAACAGTTGCAAGAAAATAATTATCGTGGGTGATTTCTATTTAAGTTAGAAGAAAAGAGAAAAACTCAAAGGACCAACACGATTGAACTACAAGTGTAAGAATCAATTGTGTTGTAAGTTGGAAATACTGAAAGAAAGTAGTACAAGAATTAATACGAATAATTAGCCATATTTTTTTTTTTCAAGATACATATGAGATTGACTATACCTGTATATATAAAGGTTGCACGTTGCAACATGCCAAAAAGGCATACAGTGGGTTGTGGAGGTAGGGCTCCACACATTCACAGTCTCTTCCACTTGTGGAGAAAATGGGATCAGCAACAAACTCCGGCCACCTTTACCTCCAGGTCTCCAGGTCTCCAGGATTCCTCTAGGTAATACCCCTTGAAGGGACTCCAGAGCTTCATATAGGGGCATTTCCTGTAAAATTCACACTTGATCGAAAGTCGATCTCCCGCGTGACAGTCACACGCCCTACCGATTGGCCCACCACAGCTCTCTCTATATAGTCTCTCTCTCTCTCTCTCTCTCTCTCTCTGCATACACTTCTACTCAACCTACCAGATGAGTGCCAAACTGAATATAAGTACGTATGTTGTCTATAGGAAATCTGCGCTTAGTTTTCATTGGCTGGTATTTTGCTTACTCAATGTAGACTACGGGGAAAAGCAATGTTAAATACTATTTTTCAGGAAAAACGCATAATGCAGATGAAAATAACCATACTCAAGTAAATATTTTTGAATTTTTCTCAACTATGAGCTGTTGGGAATTTTTGTTGAATAACATGTGACAATCGATAATTACAGATTGTACTTAAACTATATCCACTTTCAAAATTAAATACCAATGTAAAAAGTATCAACCACAAAAATACATTTTTAAGATCGGTGTTGAATTCAAAATTATAAAGAATACGTGTATATATTCATACAGTGCCGTGTAAAAGTTTATCAACATCGCGTTTTTTGTGATAACTGTTTTATACTTCATAGATTCAAGTGAATTTTTTATATATTGGCAAAAAATGACACTTTTATTGTTATCACCATAATACATGAACGCACCAAGCTCGTCACCGGTATCAACACACTCTAGTACTTGCTTGCAAAGCTCTTAGCATCAATCACAGCCTGGAACATTGATAACAATAAAAGTGTCATTTTTTTGCCAGATTGAAAAAAATCGAATATTTTTTTTAATAATTTTGTAACTGATCTATCACCTTTTGATACAGATATACCTACCTTCCTACGAAACATAAAAAAATTCATTTGTATCTATGAACTATGAAAAAAGCTATCGCAAAAAAACACAGTTGATAAACTTTTGCACGGCACTCTATAATGTTTGCTACGTAACACGTACTTAGATGAACATTTATGTGTGCTAAACGATGTTTTCTTTAAAACCGCTACACTCTAAATTAAATAAAAATGTTTATTTATGTAACGGATTCTCGTTCTTTTTCAGGTTTCACCCGTTTGGACCCACAACCCCAAAGATGAGGACAGCTTGCGATTAGAGCCCCTCTGCCGGCTGTCCAATCGGACCTTCTGTTGGGGCCCGTTCCAGGCGAATACTAAGAGGCTGGCGTCTGGGAACAGATACCCAACAGTCTACTCCCTCTTCTTTTTACCCCTTCTTTCGTATACAGATTATCAACATTTTCCTGATCCCTCCAATTACAGTGTGTTTGAATTAGTTTAATAGAGAACATGATGTTGTGGTCTCGATGGTATTACAGAACGCAGCAGCAGATACGATCAAGGCTACATTCAATGGAATGCTGGTACTCACATTGAGGCCACGTAAAACTACAAAACGATATGAACATTGTCATCCAATCTCACACTCTTATGGGCAACTTCATCGAGACCACAAGACCTGTTCCCAAATCAGCCTTCATGTAAATTCTATTGTATACCATTAATTCCTTCCATAACATTCGTTGTGTTTCTTGTTGAAAAGAACAAATAATGGAATACAGTTATTTTTGTGGTACGCTTCAACAGAACGAAAATCATGGAGAAAAAAGAATGATAAACTTCCAGGGAGGAATTCCTCTGTTCCAACATGATGATGCGGCTAAAAAATAAAGAATTGAAAGAAATCTTATATTTTAAATGTATTGACATCTCTTCTAATCACAATAAAACAAAAGTGAATGGTAAATGCGTATTCTTTTACAATTTCCCCTGCCTTATTCTATTCCTGTTTTTTTTTCTTCAAGGGAAAAGTGACTACTCGAGTGTGTAGTTAAGTGTCACTTGTCACTTCCGTGCCGACACTCCTTTAGAAGTTGGCATAAAAGAATGTACTTGTTTTAGGGGTGTGACTATATGGTTTTGGCTGTAGCCGAATTTAGGTCATCCAGAATTTTTCCTGGGAAGAGGCACAGCATATGCTATTAATGTGTGCCACGTGGTTGCATACATATTGCATACAAAACTTGTTCACCTTTATGTCCTCTACACGCTGTGCAAGTTTATCGTTGATGTTCGGTAACATCAGTGGATCAAGAATTTTGGGGGAGGGCAAGATTCATAAAAATACTATAAGCAGGGATATACACATAAATACATACATATGGGTCATGTCAAGTCGCCTAAACTTAGATATGGTCCCTGCTCTACCTTCTCCAAGTTCGATGAAACTTCTAAAGGTTGTGCATACGTATCCTATATGAAGACCTGCAAAGTTTCAGATTCATAAGTGGTTCGGTTGGAGCACCAGGGCTGCTTCTGTGAATACCACTTTTTCAATGCCGCGGCAAATACGAATGTTGTGATGAATGCTCCCCAAACTTTAGCAAGCTGTGAATACTGAAGAAATTGCTTTGAGTGGCTGACATTTCTCCAGTGTATGAGCCATGAGCATGTTCTAACGCTGCATAAATAGTGTCCTGTCTCCTCAAAGATTTATTGAGTTATACATCCTTAAACCCCTTCTGCCAAAGTTTAGCTCTTTAAACCATTTTCAAAAGTCTATATCTCAAAAGTGACACTCCTAATTTGATTATTGTTATCATCGCTGTAGAGAGCACGTACAAGGTGGTGTATAGAAAACTTGTGTTTCATTTTGTTACTTAGCTGTCATATTGGATTTTAAAAGGTGGAATTCATAATTTTATATCCCTTGTTTCTCGGCTATTTATCAACCGATTTCAATTTTTTTTAATTTGAATACTCTAAATAACACCTTCAATTGTTGGTCTCATCATTATTTCGCTAAAATCAACAATTCTGCTAGAAATTTGAAAAATAAAAATTATGTAGAAAATTATAGTAATATGACCAATTTATGCTTTATGGAGAAATGCACCTGTAATGAAAGGTTATCTTAGATCACTTAAATCATACTTGCCTGACTTTACTCCGGGGAAGATCATTTATAGTGCAGGGTGCCCAGAAAGTAGCGCGTTCCCATTCCGGATCTTGACCGTTTCGGTGCTAACGATGACGAAATCGGCTGGTTCCAGTTTGTATCAAACGCATATGTCCTCACAAATGAAAATATGGGATTAGAACATATACATATGCCAGGGCCGCCCAAACTAGGGCCCGAAGGGCCATACCATAAAAAGCAACAGTGGGCCCGCTTGGATTTCGAGTTCGGCTGCGATAACAGGAAATGCTTTTGTGACAATAGCCGTGATGGATCACACAATCCAACCGGGGAGTACGTTGCTTCCCGCCTCCAAATTTAGAGGGTGACGGACGGGCACCACAGTCAATTTAGTTTGCGCATCAATTTTCATTAACAAATATATTAAAGTGGAAATATTCTGATCAATTGGAATTTTTTTAAAAAAATCTAAAAATGTTGACCAAGGCAGTCAGTCATTATTTATAATAACACACTATACACGTAACGATTCACCCTTTAATAGGGTCTTCTTGAGGCAAAGATTCAAACGAAAAAAATATATTTTTCTTTTTTTCTAGTTTTGAATTGTTTGCAGAATGTTTCTTGTCATCACACTCGTTAGACTGTTTGAATGATTAACCAAAGATGCGATGTCCTGAGTCAAGGTTAGAGCTCTCTGCGATTTACAGGTAGGCAAAGAGTATCATGACTCGCCCTGAGGATAGGTTTTTCCCAAACAAACCAATGTATGGTAATTCGTATTTTGTCGTAATCTAATGTCCTCATCGGAAGAACTCCTGCTAGATACCACAACTTGGAACAAGCATACACATTCACAAAGCAACACGTGACGTCAGGCTAAGGTCACGAAGTTTGTGTTTACATAACACTACTTTCATCGTATTTACGCAAGAGGAACAGTTTCGTTTTACTATTTCCTGGAAGGATGTAATGCAGATAATTCCTAGAATTTTAAGTTCGGAGACTTGCTGAATTGTTATACCCTGTCCCACTTATCTCTGGAGCAGGCGAAGAAAAACAAGTCTGCGCAAGTAGTGAAGCGAGACGGCTCCACCAATGAACACGTGAGAGGGAACAAGATTTCGTGGAAGGGGGGCAGGGCGACTGCAGTTACCAGCCTTCGCAGCACCTTGTACTGCTTCGCTCTGACCACTCGATTTCCTCCCATTGTCTGACGCTATGCGCGGCCTTGCTCCAGAGATAGATGGGACGAGGTTCACACCGGGGTAGTTCAAAAGAGAATTAACCAAGAGGTAAACACAGAGTTTTACTGATATCCCTCTTAATCCGGCCACTTACTCAGAGCTGTTCGCCGCCCACCACTCGGAGATTGTCTGAAGGTCGTTAGCAGCGTCACAAAAGTGGTGGCGTCATATGCATAGGCAAAGACAGAATGTAGGGTTAATCCGTGCAACTGTGAATCGAGTTCTCGGAGGAAGGACATCACGGAAACAGAAGATCAACATAGATAAGTGGTCTCCCTGTCGGACACCTCGCTGCATTCTAAAAGTTTCTTGTCAAGAAGACAAGAACCCATTAATTTTTACACATGACCTGGTGTTTTCATAAAGACTCTTGATAACATTAACAAATTCGATAGCACAGCCTATTTTATTTAAAACTTGAAACAAATATTCGTGATTTAGCGTATCAAGGGCACTTTTAAAATCCAAATCAACTGTCGCTTGCTGTTGTTCACCAGAGTGGTTCTAGTAGCCTGTTATCACTTCGTGAAGTGTTTGCAGTATTTGGTAAAAGCTTTTATTAGTTCCATAACAATGCTGTTACGAACCAACCAGTTGACCTGCGTACGGTAGAATTCGCCGGGGCAGACAACGAGAAAATAATTTGTACAGCACAAAGTAACAATATCGAACAATAATGTTCGACCTTGGTGGGGGTTGGAAACTTCGGTACCAGAGTGCAATGATTCTAGTGTTACCGCTGTTGTCTATCTATGTACAGAGAGTTCAACATATCTATTTGCGCCACTTTCGGTATCTGAATTTGGGGTAAATGTAACATTATGTAGCAGAGATCAACTATCAACTATCGCAAATGTTTATATTGACGTGGTATACTATTGACATAGACGGGTGATGTTAGTTGAATTGTTTCACTCCCGTCAGACTCTTTGGGTGATTAACCAAACGTTGCGCTGTGAGATTGTGTTGACCCATTTAGTATCAGTAGAGGCCAAAATTTTTGAGAGAATGAACTAGGTAGTCTATCGATGTCAGAAGAGGATGTGGGTTTCACCTGTATCACTGCAGAGTATACATATACGTTCCTCGTGTGTGAAATCCGCTGTTAAAGCTGTCTTCTTGGCTTGAGAAAGAATTTGAGTTACGTGGTTGAGAAAGGGCTCTGTGTGCATTTGATTGCTGTGGGAGCAACCATTATTGTAGAATTCTATTTTATGTTGCTCAAACTTTGTTGTCATGTAACGATAACACTTCTATTCATATTAAGTCGTTGCCTTTGGAGCCACATACCTCTATGTTCCCCCGCTATTTCCGCCAATGTACGGCAACACCTTGCCTTGACCTTGCATACCTCTCAAACAGCCATTAATGCACGCACGCCCACACACAGGCGAACAAGTTTTCTTAAAGACATTTTGCTCATAACGATGCAAAGAATCCTTGAACAAAAAAACGACATTTTATATGCCGTATGTATGCAACCACGTGACCCAGTTTATAGTAGCAACTGACATTTATTACTACTGTCGGAAAACGACAAACATTATGTAGTACGATACGATTATACCAGGAAAAGTCCGTCCTTTGATATGTGAATCTCTTACAAAACTGACGATTTCTTTCTTAATGCAAACGCTCCAAATATAATTAGCAACATGTGGGTGCATGCATATGATGATACATGTATAACAGTATCTCTGGCGGCATGATATTGTTTCCACGGTGTAGTATCGCTTTTAGAATATTATTCAACAGTAAATATAAATGCCCGTGGCATCCACGGAGTTGCATAGATACAGATAAAAAATGCCATTTCCGACCGCTCGTAATATCGAGACAAGGCTTCAACAAGCAGTTACTAAGAAAAGTTCTTCGCTCTAAAGTACTCTATACATATTGAAAGTTGCCAGTGTTGTACAGAGATTACTAAACTTCGTGGCACAAACAGAATGTTAAAGGTCAAGACCTGTAAGCTTGTTCTGGTGCTGAATCTTCAGCACATGGTGTCTCATCCCCACTGCTTTTTCTTTATTTTCGAGACATGAGTCCACTACAACGGCTTTCAGGTACCTCTCCAATTTTCCTCACGATGCTGGGTCAACATAAACGCTTTGGAGCTCCACGGGGAATCTAACCTGGGACCGCTTGTATAAAAGGTAAGAAGAAGAGATAATCTTTACGCTATGCAGTGATTTATCCACACCCCTTAACATTCCCAAATTTCCTCAACACCCCGTTAAAAATTTCCCCAAACCCAATTTATGGTAATTTTGGTTCTAAATTTACCTTTACCCCTTAAATACGAACGTACCTCCCCCCCCCCCCCCCCCGGCTATGCAGCAGCTAGTTGACTTAAGACACATTGCGTATATATGTTCAAGAAAATTACAAGCAGTAAATTTACAAAGTTCTGGTAAAATCGTTTCTTAATGAAGGCGCTCTTATCTTTTGTAGTGTGAAGCTAATATTTCTGACCATTAAAGAGGAGTTTAATACAATTTTAACAATGCACATAATATTTTGCAAAAATATCTACTAACAAATACAATGTCTGTTTGCCTTCCACTGCAGTAGTTTGATTGATTGATTGAGTTGCTTTATTGTACTTCGCTTTTTGTCCAACTTTTGGCTAATTTGCGAAGATGGGGATGAGTGACGATATGATGAAATTGATGAATGGACACTCACAAACATCCATGCCCAGTCCAAGATTCGAACCCGGGACCTCTGGTGTCGCCCATTGCAGTATAATAAAACAACCTTAGAATTTCTACAGTATCCATTGCAATGTAAGTAAAATTAACAATACTATTCTTATTTATTTTTTAAAGTTTTGAATATTAATGCATAATTGAATTCTCGTGATTTCTTTACGTTTAAAAATTTAGTGTACTTGAAAATACAGGAAAAAGTTATGAAATTCAATTGATTGTGTATTCACATTGTAGTAGTTGTATAACATTATCGATCTGCCATCAAGATACTCCGGATTCGAAGTACTGTGGAGGTAAATTTGAATTCCGAAGAGATCCAGTACATATTAGCCTATTTGTGTTAAACCTTTTTCGTATTATTTGGCATTTTTGATATAATTGAATTTAAGTTTATGATCCTCAAAATTTTCTTATTCGTTGGGATACAACGATATCATCACCTTTAATAATACTTAGTCGTCTCTTAAGGAAAACGTGTCCCTGTGCCAATGGCATATGCCGACAGAGGAGAGCTGGCTTAAGCTTAGACATAAAATAATGCAAAAACCTAAACTTTGGAATGGAATATAATAGAAAATATTATTGTCTAAAGATACGCGCACCCTCGTATACAATTTGGACTTTCTTTGTAACAGATACAAATCATTAATTTTACTATATGAAGGTGTTTAAATACTATCTGCAAAAATTTGTCTCTGCAAGAATCTGTACAATCTTTAATGTATGGATCAATTTTATTCAATATGGAAATTCGACGGATAACAAACTTATTCATGATAAAGATACTGATTCAAGCCTCACTCGTAACTTAAGTACAAACAACACGTAAAAAATCGCATTGATCTGATTCCTTTTCCAGAAAGAAATGTGAAAATTTGGGGGAAAAGTATCCCATGACTATTTCAATGAGTCGTAATGCCCATGCGCCACATTGTACTGTAAGATAACGTTGAGTGTAAGAGAGATAAACACTTTAATTTAATTTATCTTTCCATACATACTTAATCCATAGAAAAAAGAAACAGATCAAATATAAATGCCTACATAAGTCTACTGGGAAGCTGTTCATAATGGGATTCGTATTGTACAGTGTCTCTCAAAAGTTTTAGGACAACGACATTTTAAACTAAGCAACCCAATTTACACAAGGCGTTGGTGGGTTGCATGTAGAGTTAGGTTTAATTTCAGGGTTACCACGTGCACAATAGATATTTATAAAATACGCGAAAGGAATAAAAACAAGTAATATTGTATAAAATTATTAAAAATATCACTATTATATCGCAAGTGACAAAATTCTTTCTGAAAGAAAAAAATAGGTTTTCTAGTATTTCATCGCTGATGAGTCTACAGAAAGGAAAAGAGGTGAGAGAAAACGAAAGGTGAAAAAGGAAAGGAGAAAGAGAAAGCGAAAGGAGAACATGAAAAGTAGAGGAGAGAAGAAAGAGAGGATAGACGAGGAGAGGAGATGTAGTGAGGAGAATGGAAAAAGATTCTAGGAGAGATGAGGAAAATGGAGCAAAGAAGAGAGAAGAGGGGAAGAGGAGACAAGAAGAGGGGAATGGAGAGTAAAGTAAAGGAGAGAAAAAGAGAAGAACGAAAAGAAGAGGAGAAGAGTGCAGTGGAGTCGGACATCTAAGACAGGAGAGGAGATACGAGGAGTGGAGATGAGTGGGATGGAGATAAGATGCGAGGAAAGTAGGGAAGGCGATATGAGATAAAAGCAGAGCGAGCAGAAGGAGGGGAGAGGAGAAGGAGAAGAGAAGAACAAAAGGGACTGAAGAGAAGAGGTAGTTGCAGAAAATATCGTCTCAGCGTCAAGAATTGATGCATTGGTCAAATTACACTGATCAACACACATTTTCTGGCATAAGGTTTTCCAATGGTTTTAAGGTAACTTTGGGGTGCTAATTCCAAATCTGATCTCAGATTTGCTCTATCACATCTCATTTGTATGGTATTGGCAAATCCCATTTTCATTGATTTTACCCGGAATTGACCGGTGGTCACTATCACATCAGGTTTTTGAGATATCAAATATTGCATTTTCAATAAAAACAGCACATTTATGATCATTTACGAAGAGCTAAACAGACATACAAATAAGAATAAGATAAAATACAATATACAATAATAACGAAACAAACGTTTAATGAGTCGTAACACAGTTGTGACTGCATATAAATGCTCTTCTCTCAAATGACCCAAGTTCTCTGGAAAGTCGGCCAAGTGACTATGTAAGTAGTGAACCTTGATGCTCATCCTACATCCAAGTGCTTGGAAACTCAAGAGCATCTCCTCCACAATCTCTTCATAGTTGTCCGCTTTCCTGTTCCCAACGAAATTCCGCACCACATCAGAGGATGCATTCCAACACCTAGCCTCTGCCGCAGTCATTGTTGTAACAAAGTGTGGATCCCTGATGAGTGTTCTTATCTGAGGGCCATCAAATATTCCTGCCTTTTTCTTCTCGGCACTAACACTTGAAAAGGTTGAACAAATATAGCTGAAGCAGTCTCCAGTGTGATCAAGATCTTTGACGAATTGCTTCATTAATCCAAGTTTTATGTGCAGTGAGGGAAATATAATTTTATTCCTATCAACCAAAGGCTCATTCTTGATGTTCTTGTCACCAGGCGTCAATCTGATTCTTGGTGGCCATGTCCTTTGAACCCAGTGTTCTAATGCAGCCCTACTGTCCCTGTAGCAGAGGAAACAAGGGTATTTGGTGTGACCTCCTTGCTGCCCCAGCAGAAAATTAACTATTTTCAAATCAACACAAATTACCCATCCATGAACATGATATTCCAATCTATCCAGAGTTGTTTTGATGTGTGCATACTCTTCTTTCTTTCGTACAGAGTGTCCTATTGGGATTGAACCATATATATTTCTGTTGTGCAGTAACACACATTTCAAACTCCTTTTACTACTGTCTATAAAAGTCTCCATTCACTTGAATCATTGTAGGCAGTCCCATATTCTGAAGAAGCCCTTCAACATAAGTACAATAAACAAGTTGACCGTCTGAATGGAAGTACTTTCGCAGTGCTGCTTATCTGTTTCGATAAAAGGAGACACTAGTGCCAGGTCTGAGTAGTCCTTTCTCTTTCAGCCTGGAAGCCAACACTTCAGCAGACTGCTTTGGCAAATATAAATCTCTTACCAGATCATTTAATTCAGGCTGACTAAACAGAGAAATTTTATCAGAAGCTGCAACAGATGGCGTATATTCGGTCAGAGCATCGTCCTCATCGTCTGTAGAAGCAGGTGAAGTGAGGGTTTCAACATCAATCTCTGGTACCTCAGTAAATACAGGCACAGCTATTTCCTCACAGTGTTCAACTGGTCGTCTGGCAGATGGGATATCTGGGAATTGTAAGTGGTGTTTGTTCGTCTTATTGAAACCTTTTACATTGACAAGGCAGAAGTAACAGTCATCCAAATGGTTTGTTGGTTCTCTCCAAACCATTGGCACACCAAACTTCAGCTTAGCATTCTTTTCTTTAGACCATGATCGCAAAGAGGTCTTGCACACTTTGTGGGGGGCCCAATATCTGTCTTGGTCTCCCGGTCGTACATTAATGTAGGCAAGATACACCTTCTTGACAAAGGTATTGATGGTGTGCCTTTGATCCCTCAAAGTGAAGCTGCCACAGATCTAGCAGAAGATATCTGTGTCATTACGGCAAGTCCTTGTTCCGAATGTTGTAGCCATTGTTAGATCACGACATGCAGATGAAAAATATGACATAAATGTTGATGTCTACATAAAATCATATTATAAACACACTATCCTACAAATACAACACCATCTTTTATCACTAAAGCACTCACTGACTGCAACAACTTGTAATCATAAGTGACCACCGGTCAATTCCGGGTAAAATCATTGAAAATGGGATTTGCCAATAGCATACAAATGAGATGTGATACAGCAAATCTGAGATCAGATTTAGAATCAGCACACTGAAATTTGTCTAAAACAGTTGGAAAAGTCCATGCCAGAAAAAATATTATTTATTTTGTTGACCAGTGTTATCGACATGAAACATTCAATAACATTTTGAAAAAAATGGAGAATGTATTAGATCGTTTCGAAATGCCTTTTGGCTTAGTTCAGAGCAAGGTAAAATCTTCCATGTAAGATCTTTGATTTTACCTGCGATTGTACCACTAAAAACATGAATGTAATTTGAATATTTATAAGAATTATCCAATTTTTGTCCACTTCTCGGTTTGTTGAAATGGAGATTTTGTAATTTAATATTTCCACTCCCCCCATCGTTAATTCCAAACTGAATCATTCCGTTTCACACGGTGTGGACAATGAACGCAATGGGATAGGTCTAAAACTTACGAAAATTTTCCTCCGCCAGAAGGGTTTGAACCTACGACCATCAGATTGACAGTCCTGAACGGTAAACACTACCCTACAAGCTTTCGCTCCTGAAAGTAAGTAGAAGGAGCTGACCAATGTGAAATGTAGATGCAACTCTCCTCGTACACATAATGTGCAAAGAATACTTGTTTGTAACAAAGAAAACGAAGGTAGTACGACTCAGCGAAAACATTTAATGGAGAATTGCACATGATGAAAACTTTTGATTCGATATTTGCGGAGGTATCCTTGCATTGAACTCGAGTGCGAAAAGGGTTAAAATTAGTACGTCATGAATTGCCACAAATATAAATAGTTATTTCATTAATATTTGTCAATGTCTTTGAAGCAGTACACAATTATCGTTAGAGTATCATAATTCACGATCTTAGACATGAAAATATCCCTTGGAATGTGTGTCAATTCATTTATTTGTTTATTTTTTTATATATAAATTCCATATGCAGAACAATGTAGCCACTATACACTGCTATTACAAATAATGTTACCATGCTCTTGTTTATAATAAAAGGAGAATTAAAAAAGGAACACCTAGTATGGATGATCGAACCTGGGACCGCTAACAGCCCAATCGAGAAATCTAACCACTACACCACAACCTTACCTTCGATTGAAACAACAATTTTTAAGTATTCTGTCCCTCCAATATTGTAAATGTCGTTGGGTACATGTAGTTGAACTTTTACTTTAATTTTGAATTTCTTTCTTGTAGTATAGCAGATATCTTCGAGAAATAATTTTCGAAGTGATGAAGAAAAACGAGAATATTGGTAGTTGCGAAAATGCGAGTTATTTCTTCTAACTTATTATTGTGATTAGACATTATTAATGGAAAATATCTAGAGGCTTGAACATTGCAGGACAATATTCTTTTCCTGTTATACTGCAACAGACATAATGCTTGTTTACTGACGCAAGTATTTTATAAATATCTATTGTGCATGTGGCAACCCTGAAATTGAGCCTAACTCTACACGCAACCCACCAACGCCTTGTGTAAATTGGGTTGCCTAGTTTAAAATGTCGTTGTCCTAAAACTTTTGAGAGACACAGAGTTCAGGTGATATAAACTTTCTTTACAATTGATGAAACTGCCTTAATTAAAATATTTGTATGTATCTTACCTTTCCGGTGCTGTACACGTAGGTAATAATAATAATACAGTAATATTTGATACGGGTGATCTTAGAGCATCAATTACCGTGTGTTGCTTATGTTACGTTGTTCCTGGCGCTTCAAACTTCGTCCCCCTCCCCTCCCAAATCTACTGATTATATGAAGGGGGTGAAAGGGCCGGGAAATCAACATGGAGGAGCCCAAAATGTCAATCGGTAATACCCACATACGGATGGGTTAATTGAGAGCATTAAGTTGATTCCAATTCTATATTTGTGGTTTGAATAGTTTCAAACTTTATTTAACGTCTCTTCTTGCCTCTTTAGGCTAATCGCGGTGATGGAGATGAAATTGATGAAAGGACACTTACAAAGAGCGCTCCTGTCCAGGCAGGAACTCGAACCTGGAACTGTCGGTGGCGAGATTCTGGATCCCATGAGTCAAATATGCTCGAGCACCTAGGATACAACATTCCACATTATACGTAGTAACACGAAGAATGCAGAAATTATAAAAGTTTGTTTCGAGTTCATTTAATGCTCAGATGGGTCAATCGAGACTGGACTTACAGATTAAAGTGGATTTCCAACCATAGGAAATCGGGCATGATGCTACTTGTAAGCGTACAGTGCTTATATGAAGAAGGATACTTTTTAAAAAAACAGCAATGATTACCATTTCTAAAAAATCTGTGTACGTACCTGTAACACATCTCCACAAATATCAGTATTTGCCCAAAGTTAAGATGGAGAGGGGGTTGAACCGAATTGACAATTTGTACGTGTACATTTCTTCTGTTTTTTGTGAAAAAACTTACAAAAGGAAAAGGTAATTTCCAAAATTTTAAATTACAGTAAAATTAAGATTTAACAAATTATCCTTAGGTTTCGTATTCGCAGACGGTACGGTCGTACGGTTAGATCATTCAATATCTAAAAGAGCAAAAATATGGAAGCTCAATTTAGTATTAAATGCATCATAGAACTCATGAGAATTCAAAGCTAAAGTTCAATCGGATTTAACTGACTTCATTACATAAACCTTTCGTATAACAACAAAACGTTATTAAATCAAATAAAGCCACCATCTTGATCTTCCGCAAGAGTCAATACAACTTGTTGAATTTCTACTTAAAACCAAAGAAATTTGAGATATTTTTTCATTCCATGTTCCCTCACATTTCTGCGAATGAAGCCGCATGGATGATATTCTTCGTGATTCGTGTTCAAGCAAGTATTCATATTTAAATCCAATCCTAGATATTTCTTATCTATAAAAGCCATAACGTTTAAATTTCAAAAACACAACAAACAAATAAAGCCAAATTTACAGATCCGTCTAAGAAAATTTGCATCACAGCCGCAAAATACATAAGTAGTTTACAATATCTACACTAAAAAATATGCCCGAAACAGAACTTACTAATAATACTTCTTGTTTGACATTCAATGGTGCTCAACAATGTTGATCCCGTATTAACACCAGAAGGAGTATTCTGTTCCACCAAGACGAGCATATCTGTAAGAGTGGCCTCCCCGATGGCGCAGTGGTAGTGTCGTCGCCTTGTAATCAAGGGGTCCCGGGTTCGATACCCGGTGGAGGCACATAGTGGTTCGGATTCCACTTCAAGCTGTAGGTACAGTCCAGATTAACCTTGCTGTGCACTAAGTGAACTTAAAACACCAACTCAAACAAAAAAATATCTGTAAGAGCACGCTTGGTGTTACTTTGCAGTTTGTATAGTGTATCCAAAATGTTTTCCACGTTTACGCTTATTAACTACTTGCATGACTACACTTAATACTAAGGTAATAGACTTTCCGATTTGTTCTTATGACTATTTCAAGATATTTCTGTGAAACATGTAACGCAAATCAGGTTCAATTAGACTTAAACGTTTATGTGTGTAAGAAGAATTGCGAATAAAAAAAACAATGAAGAATGAATGCTTTCTTCATAACGTAAAGAAATCGTTTGACTTCTCAACTTTGATCAACTCAGTCAAATTGCTTAGAAAAGATGACAAAGCGATGCTCCTCTTTAATACCTGCCGGCACATTGCCAAAGATATAAGTGTGTAAGTCCCTTATGCTTGTTGTCGCTAAGCCCCAGAAGGAAATATAACCCAGATACTTTATTTCTCGTTTCAATAACTTGCTACGTTGGCAAAGGAAGACCTTGAGACTTAAGTCACCCAAGTAGCAATTATCGAGATGACCTTTTCATATGAAAGCACCTGAAGCGGAACTGCCAAAGAGCAGCGCCAGCGACAAAAGAGCCCGGGAGAAAGATTGTGTGTCTCCGAGAACAAACACGACAGATACTGCACATGGAAGTCTGGAAGATTTGAAGTTGGAATGACGTCTGCATAGAAACACGGAAAGTAACTCAGGCACTCGTTCCTCTTTTTTTGTCCTCTTCTCCGTCTGTATCCAACCGGATGAGTTGGAGCTCGTCGGAGGATCAGAGGCTGTTTCGTCTCGTCTTTGTAGCCCACGAAGTGAAGAAAACTTGTCTTTCTTGTGACGACTTGGAGTTCGCGTCTTGTGCAAAATAATGTGGGGTATACGCAAATGTATCAATATGAGAAGTGTGATTAATAGAAATGTGGATATGTGTGTTCAATAAATGCGAGTTTTGGTGCAGATTTAGCATAATAATTCATCAATAACTGTGTCTCCAACATTGCAGATCTTTAATTCTACACAATAGGCATCTAAATAAATGTTAATTACCTCCAATCCATTTTCAATTTCAGCTGAAACTTGGACTTGTCTTAACAACACAAAGGGTGTGATATTTTACAAATCATTCAAATATCAATTTTGTTATTATTATTACTATTTCTATCCTATACATTCAGTAAAATATTAACGTCAATTAAATTCGCTTTTCTCCATATATCTGTTATATAAAATAGATTTACGGAGTCATGAAATTGTCACAAATATATAGACAATGCAAGCAATCTGTTGTTACTGCAGAAAGTATAATAGAATATTTTAATTTATCGACTTCAATTCAATCCATATATTTCGATTCCAAGATGAACACCCTTATAAAGATATGATGTGGAAAATGGCATGGTATCTAAAAGGTGAAAGTCCCAAAATGGGAATATCCCTATCCGTGAACATATTACAAATACTTATACAGAGTATTTACGTACACGCAAAAAACAACATTAAAAAACTTCCCTGAACAGATTAATTTTTGCCTAAGTCTATTGTGAATCCAAGGAGAAAATAATACTGTATTTAACTGGACTTTCAATCGTTGTTGTAGCTTTATTCCTATGTTTCGGAAACTTATTTAGTCTCAGTCTTCAGGGATTCTGTGTGGTGGTATTAAAGTCACCTCCATAATACAGCTGTGGGTTTGTGTATACGAAGACTGCCTAGAGGGATAATTCAAGAGTGACCAAGACTCCACAGTGTCCAGGTAGAGTAAGAAAATCTATTGAAATATGCAACGGTACAAGAGTAAAGTTGCTACAATGCTACAATCCTAGTGAATTATTAAAATCCCTTGTCGGAAATTACCAATGGCTTTCGTGTGATAAATTAAATAATATAAGTTCTGATTAATATAATGCTGAGTGTAGTGGTTAATATAAACCAGGGTAGGAATTGTATCTAAATCAAGGTTGCCTTGTAAAAATCGAGACGAGACGAGATTTAGTGTCCTAAGTTTTGATAAACCACAATATATGAATGTATAATATTTATAATTCTCTATGTAACTTATTCATACATACATCAGAGACAGCTGCAATCCTCTAAAACGTGGTTGCATGCATGGAGGGTAAGTTTTTTCGACGGTTCGTGGTATCAAAATGATACGTCAAACAGAGAAATGATAAGAAAAGTTGTTTACTTTATATATACGCTGTGAAAGTTAGTTCCGTGACACGTTGTAAATGTTGCTTGTACTATGTATATGTTTCTGAACTCGAGACGAGAACGAGATTTGGCCTTCAATATCGAGATGGGTGCTCATAAATCGAGACAATCGAAAACAAGACAGGTATTTACAAATCGGGACAGAGCTCTTCACACACGAGACAAGACGAGACTGGCAAGGTTCATTTAGATTCAAAACCATACCTAACATTGGCTTGCTTCTATTTGGTTTCCCAGTTGAGTTGTCTTTATGTATTGTGTGTGAGAGAGAGAGAGGGGCTAGAAAGAGAGAAAGAGAATGATATTATGAAATCGATTAAGACAAATGCGCTTGTCACGAGAGATATGGCTCCACCCGACTTCCTTTTCCGATCTGCCGATTTGCTATAGAAGTCTGCCCAACATAGTTTTTCTTCTAAGAATTCAGAAAGCGAGAGCAGGAAATTAAAGCTGTAGAAAGTGAGAAGGGATGGGATGCATCAACGGCTCTTCTCTCACGCATATAGTTCTTCCAACCCCACTGAAGGTATCAAATGAAGGAAGTTTTGTGGTATCAACTTAAAATTCTTCCGAGTCTTGAACTCCCACTCCTCTCCTCCAGAAAATTACAGAACTCCGAGTCACATACAACCCCATCCTGTTGCACCTTGCATCATCTGCACATATTTCAAAAGCACTTTCAAATTCGAAAAGCAGAAAGTTCCAAACATCTGTGCACGACTCATATACATGGTAAAAACAAAAGAAAGAGAGAAAAAAGTAGACCATTTCACTCTACTCGCAAAGAATTAACTAGTTAAATGTTGAGGAGAAAGACCGTACTATATGCTGTACAATTTTTATATTCTGATA
Organism: Lepisma saccharinum; assembly: GCF_977018435.1. Classification (NCBI taxonomy): domain Eukaryota; kingdom Metazoa; phylum Arthropoda; class Insecta; order Zygentoma; family Lepismatidae; genus Lepisma; species Lepisma saccharinum. The sequence goes on along the minus strand of NC_139229.1, from coordinate 161,333,701 downwards.
ATGAAGCCAAAATATTTATATGGTTCTCCCATGCAATAGTATGAAAAGGAAGAGGAAATGAAATTGCTCTCTTTCAGAAAACAAATTCACCCAATCGTCACATGAAGCTGCTCTACATGAAAGTTATAAACAGAATATGAAATGAAGGAAGGTAATACCCACTTCACTGACTTATTAAAATACTTTTTTTTTTTAATATGGCAGTATTTAAGAGAAGTGTTTGCCTGGTTCAAGCACCTTCCACTGCGCTTAAGTAGTAAATATGTTCAAATCAAATATACATCATCGCAGAATTAAACTATTGACAGAATTGAATACAGTTGACAACTTACCGGTACGAATAATTTTCAGTATGGAATTATAGGTTACACATACAGATAAAATGGGCATATTTCCTCTGTTGTATACGTGAAAATTGCAAAAGCTCAGTGAAATTCTTCACGACTTTATATACAATTCACAATAACTCGCACGGCATATCCGAATCCTGATTGGCACAGACTTTTCCCCTTATCTGTGGCAGTATGAGAGATGATTACAGAAGGTCGTTTCATGTCCATGGTAACAAAGTTAGAACCCACCTCACCTTAAGAAAAACCATGACGCCACGAGCGGTGGTGCTCCACGTGATACCCCTGTCTTGCAGCAATGGCCCTGCAGCGAAGTTTCCATTGGAGGAGACTGCGTTGAAGAACACATTGGTCCAAACGATCATATTCCTCCTGACAAGCTTTCCAAAGACCCTCAATTGTGCGGGGCCGTCTGCTTCCCAAGGCTCGTTTTAACAACGGAAACCCACAAAAAATCCATGGAAGAGGCATCGGGGGATTTCACAGGGATGTCTGTAAAGGGGATTGCATGAATGCCCGTTTCACGTGCCATCCGATCCATGTATGCCTGCGTGGACTTTGCCGTATGACTGGAAGCCTTGTCCTGGTGGATAACAACACGAGATGTGTCGCTGCCATATAGAGATGGAATATCATGTCTGTAAAGTTCCTCCAAAATATTCGTATGGTAATAGGCTGCATTTATTTTAGCCTTTTTTTCCACTCTGCGCGGTGGAAGTTTGCCGTTATGGTAGTAACCACCAACAACCATGAAACCGCGTGGAAAACGTTCAGCACATTCACATACCCACTCAGATCGACCTCTTGCATCACGTGGACGATAGTAGATGGCCATTTTTTTTACCACATGCCGACAGATACACTCATGCTTCATTCAGGGACACCACATACTTCCAGCGGTCCCCTGCCAGATGGCGTTCGTAGAGCTTCCGACTGTTGGTCTTCCTCTCTTGGACATGTGAGGCACGCAACTTATGAACTTGAGCCTTGTGCTTCCGCACAAGTTGTAAATCTTGGGCTATGATGCGATTTACAGTTGCAGGGAAACATTGCACTGCCTGTGCAATCACTCTTTGCGTTTCAGGGTTTCACATCGCACCAAGGATCTCACTTTCCGCACAACATCGGAGGAACGCTTGGGCTTCCGATATGTCCGAGGCCCACTTTGACTGGTACCAGCAACAGGTACGGTACAAGCTCCATAGCGATTCAACACTGCATTGATACTCTTCTTTGACACATGGAATGCTTTCATGTGGCACTGTTTAATTATGTGGCTATAACTATAACCAACGTCGGAAAAGGAACAGATGTACCCCTCCCAAAAGACCGGAATTTTTGGTGCCATATAAACACTCACTCCCACACACACCATTGTTTTTGAAAGTCAATATACAGTACTTTCGTCCTACTGGCTCTGGCTGCTCTGTGCTATGCCTACGTGCTGCTCCTTGGTGATCGAAATCGTTACAATCAACGTGAAACAACCTTCTGTATTTTATTTCAACCTTATTCACCCTCACCTTCACTGCCGGACCTTGCCCTCACCCTCACGACCTTCATAACTCACGATCATAGTCTCAATCTCGTGTCCTGTGAAGAGTGAAACCATGGGCGTACCCAGCGGGAGCAAGAAGGTAATGCCCCCCTTTCTGGAAAACGAGTGGTGAAAATTTTCATATATTTCTCTCTACTTTTTTCCGTGGAAAGTAAAATAAATATTATTCCCCTTTTCAAATAATTCAAACTTAAGCATTGTCGCCTGTTGTCCCCCGCGATAAAATGAGTTATTTGTAACGCTGGAAAAAAGTTTATTTTGCCCCCACGGAAAAAGGCTGAATGGTAAAATCCTCTGGTCGTATAAATATTTGCCGGATATTTTAAGACACCCTGTATTTGGAGAAAAAAGATATAGTCACTAGTCACTCACAAATCAAATAAACAGTCAGTGATAAAGAAAAATCACTTAGCCGAAAATTGTAAACACTATAATTTTTTAACTTGCCATTTGCTGGGGAGAAAGTTAACTATAGTTAATGTACTCATTTATTAAATAGAGAACATTTACAAAAGAAAAGTGTAATTTGAAGCAAACGTTTTTCTCTGCACAAAATTAGAGTTTATATTTTATTTTACTTTATTTGATCACAAATGGATAACTTGATAGTCACACAATATCTATATTAGGCTAAATACTTCAAATAAAACGAGGAAAAGTGTGAGTATGGGAACTTGCATTGTCATGTTGAAGCAACGTACTCTCTTTAAACCTAAAATATTGCTTTGAGTTTTTCTGAGACAGAGTGTCAGGATGCTCAGGAGAACTCGAATTGTGTGTAGACTGGCTCCACAACAACTGCTGGAGGCTCCAGAGTACGTGACCCACCCTTCGAGGTCGCTCGTGGATGAAGTAGGGATCCTGGAGGAGTCCTAGAATTAAATTACAATGTAAGAATATGTTACTTTTATTGTAATATGCTGTATCACTACTGATAATACTAGCTAATAGTGGTGAACTATGCTAATCATTTTTAAATCTGCTAAATAATGTATTATTTATTTCTAAGTTAGTGTGGAGAAGATATTTTAAAATTTACCTAATTTTTCAAATCAGCACCACGTGGACGTGGGTCGTAATAATAAGTGTCTTTCTCATCGTCGCTATTTTTGTTTTATTCGGTTTTATTTTGTATTCCTTTTGCATTTTTCAGGAAGAGTTGGCCCTCATTATGCTCAATGGACTTTTGGCCTTGAATGCGAATTTATCCAAGGTCGATGTAATTAATAGCATAATCTCTCCCCTCATTATGACAGTCTGTTGCTTAATGCGATTGGTTTATTGACTAGAAATAGCTCCTAATGCAACATTATGACAACTGCATGCAAGGCTAAATCCAAATCATACGTTATTCAATCGCCACCAGTACATTGAATTCGCTATGCAATTGCGTCAGGGTTGTATCTTAAAAGTTAAATATCTTAGGAACACGCCTGAACGATCATTTGACATTGGGAGTTTTCGTAATAAAGTAGCTTTTGTTGTGTTTGATTTTACACACTGCTTCCTGCCAGAGATGTATGATGCAAACCACTCTTGGTTGTCATTAACTATAATACTATGTAATTTACACAATCAAACGCTTTGAAAAAATCAATGTATACAAGTAATTTTAAGTTAATCGACAGCTTCTTGTATGTCGTCATTAACTTTCATAATAGCTGTTTTGATACTTGGACTGAAAACTAGACTGATATTTTGGAATTGATTGATTTGGTTTATTTTACTTCACCATTCTGCCACTTTTGGCTAATCGCAAAGACGAAGGTGAGTGATAATATGATGAAATTGATGAAGAGACACTCACACAGAACACCCATACCCAGGCCGAAATTCGAACCCGGGACGCCGTAGAACGGGGTGCTAACCACTCCACCATGAAGGTAAGCACGTATCTTTGTTATTTAAGTGAATAGCTGATCATGTGCAACGCGTTCTAGAATTTTTGACATTAATAAAAGTGTGCATATTGGATGAAAGTTATTTATTAACAGCTTTTCATTTTGCAATTGGCGAGATGTATCTTTGAACGGAGAATGAAGTAAATAACCCTGGATTCAAGAATCGGGCAACGAATCCTGGAACCAAGAATCCGGTAACAAACCTGCATCTCAGAATTTGGTAACGAATTCCAAATTCGAGAATCGGGTAACGAATTCTGGGGCCAAGAATCTGAGAACGATTCCTGATTTGAAAATCGGGTTACGAATCCTGGATTCGAATCCAATCCAATAATTTTGGATTGTGGTAATTCAGATTCGAATATGACCGACCAACTACTTCCAACTGCTCAACATTAAGATAAATGTCCTATCAAAAACTACAAAACCCCAGTCGCCAGCATAGAACTCAGACGACACGATCCCACACCAACTTTCGGAACAAACAAGCCGACTTACCCCGAAAACTATCAGATGCATTCAATTAAGTTCTGTCAGTGTAGTTTGCATCAAAGTCTTGGCTAACTCGAAAAAGACCAAACTCTGGAACCCCTGACAAAGTTATACGTCGGCGACAAAACAGGTTTCGAGCACACAACAGCAGCTGCCTTGAGCACCTTCTCCTGCTAATGGGCTACACACTGCCAGATGCAATACCCAGCACGCCACACCAACACGTGGGGCAACTTCCAACGCATACAGATCGTTAAACTTGCACACCAATTAACGGAAGGAAGTTTTCTCGGGGGATTTCAAAAATAGGCAAAATCAGACATGCTATTCTCAGAGGCTCCTTGCAACGAAGCGGAGAGCTAACTTTACTTAAAAGTTTTGGTGCTTTAAGGGCAGAACCTGATACGCTTTTGCAGTTGCAGAACGCTCTTAGAAAGGCCACTAAAAATGTAAATCATAATAAAATTGAACTTCTCAGAATGCCATTCTGCACTCTCCGAAAGGAAAAAAAAAGACGCTAAGGAAAATATATATAAAGAAACCCTCCTTCTATAGAGTGACCACAAACCAAAGAACCTCTGCCACTTCGCGCACCTTCCCCTTCATCTTTAAAACTCGGGCCATAAGAAAGCCTGTTCCACTCTGTCCCTCCCCTCCACGCGGGAGTGCGATGAACAGGAGTCGCGGGTCTGCGCAGGTTCCTTTGTGTGTGTACCCACGGTGGTGCGATTGAGAAAGTTATTATTTTCTTTATATACCACCAGTGCCGAATCTACAAGCCGCAAAACCCCGCAATGCGGGGAGGCCCGGAGACAAGTAATCCTTTAGGGCCCTCAGCCATTGCATAGTATAGCATAGAGGTATGTAAAAAATAAACGTAGTTACTCAGGGGTACAGAAACGAATACAATATATACAGGTAAAGGTGAAGTTAAAGTTCCCTGTGCATATAACACCGTGCCATGAAGGCACATTTAAGGTATGTGAGGGTAGGGCCAAACATATTTTCGATGTCGGACATCTTGGAGGTGACGTGATCAGCACTACGCTCCGACCGCCCTTTTGAGGCTGGTTGGGCCCTGAAGCCGATTTATGCAGGGACAAAGCCGGAAAAATTCCGACCTTATATCACCCACCCCGGGTTTTCGGCGTGACAGTCAGACTAGAATCAGATCAGCCTAGAATGCAGAGATGAAGGTTTCTTCAACCTATCTTTAATCAGGAAAAAGTTATGACTACATGATTGTAACAAATGTATCATTTTGCAGGTGTGAGAAACAGTGTCATATCCTTTTTCACGACGACAATGAATTAAGGAAAACGCATGGTATATTATGAATGAATATGTGCGAGAATAGAGGAGAAAACATGGGAATGCTGTAGTCTTCATGCTCTTCAATGCAAAATAGTCTAACCTCTTTCTATCATTACCAATTGTACGCAGCCTAAATCCTTTACTTTTTATAAGGGGTGTTAAGGGACTTTTGAACCACCCTGTAGGCCCTTGCATGTGACTTTGTCAATATGATATATATATATACACACACACCTACACACATATAATGTGTGTGTGTTAAGGTAGGTAGGTAGTCGGGGATGAGAGAGGACGCCACCTCCCGCAAGAAAGAAATGCGTAGGAATGTAGAGGATGGCGATAAGGTCCCACATATTTTTCGTTCGTGGTCACGGTGTAGATGACAGCGGCGTGCATTCTGGGTACGCAAGGTACTCACTGCGTACCCACAACACCGTAAGAAAAAAAATAATTTCCCCACCTTCTCGGAGCATGAAAATTCAACTATCGTCTCTCCGTAACCCCTTCCACTGCCAGAAATTCTATCTTCCGTACGAGAACGCTGCTGCCTTGCCCGAGTAGCCTGGCCTTCCAGGCAGTCCCGAACGTCTGCCGAATGATCCCGATTGTGCCTTCGGTGTTGCCCGCACCCACCCCATCCACCGTGGCTTCTGCCGATTTCCACGAGCAAAAGCTGCTGCCTCTGTTGGGTACCCTAGAAATTCGGAGGGCAATCCCCATTGGCTCCGATCAGCCCGGTCTTCCCGCGCCGTCCCACGCTGCATTTTCCTGTTCAAAGCACATGGTTCTAAGAAGCCAGGGTACCTAAGATTTTGGCAGCGTCTGCAGTGTTGGTAGTAGTCAACATATATTTTTTTCTTTAATGTTTAGTTTACTAACATTGGACAGACACGCTTGTTTTATTTTATTATGCGTTATAAAAATTTATTATTGACATAAATCGGAGCGGAAGGCAAGGAAATGTTTATCGGGAGGTGAGGGAAATGGAGTGATCGAATGAGCATTGCGTTTTACCTGAAACCCTTTTCGGCGTCGTCATGTTAATGTGTCACAGGGAAATTATATGGACAAATTGCATGTTTCACACCATTCTCAGTACCTGTCTTTCTCATTCTAGAGATCAAAATTGTATTCGTGTCACTTTGCATTTCAGCTTATGATAAGGATGGGTGTTGACTGTTGACCCGACGATATAAATGAACGAAAGAAAGAAACATAAACACGATGCTTAATATGGGATTCGAATGTACCCCCGCTCCCTTACGTTGCAAAGTTATGTAAATGGACGTTCTATTGTGCCGAACATAAGGGTGGAAAATCATATCTCAATCTACACACACGCGCGCATATTGTACATATATACATAATATTATTATGATATACATATTTATAATGTCATTCAATATAAAAAAATAATGAATTTCTAAATATTTAAAAATGCATTATTAATAAATACATAGAAAGAAATCAATTTGTTACTTTTATATACATCAGATATTTAAAAAGTAGCAAACTAATTCATTTACTAACTGGTTAAACATGTCAATAAATTACAAAAATAGTTGGAATCGTTTTATTATGCAATAGTTTTTCTATTAACATCATATTTATATTTGTCTTTCATTCTTGTTTTACTTCTATTGTGCATATTTTGCTATTGGTGTGGATCTGTTAAAGATCTCTTGAAGAGGTAGTGTATGTTTTTAATATTATCCTTCATCTTTCATTGTTATAACAAAAACTCTCCCTCCCCCCGGGAAATTTTGGTGTTTGGATTTTCGAGGCCAAGATTATTGGTGGGGGGAAATCCCTCCCTTCCCCCTCAGGACTTCGAACCCTGCCCAACATTTATTTGAGCTTTTGAAGTGTGTTTGGATTAATACCATTCTATTCTGATGCATTTTCTACGAGAGTCCGTAATTTCTTCATTCTACAAAATATCTCGTCGACTGACAACCCTGATCCATTCATCTGCAAATGTGAGTGGCTATTTCGAGGGAGGAGACACTTGTTATCGCGAGAGGTTGACGTTTCTTTGTTTCATCCGCCTTGCGTGTGAAATTTGCAGTGTTTCGTTCTTAATATTGTTTTGTCAGTGTGGTGAAGAGGTGAAATAGAAATAATATGGAATCGGGAGTTGTTGATGACGATCTGGAGAGGGTTTTTTCGTCATATATTTATGAAAAGAAAGTGGAAATAATCCGAAATGGAAAGCCCGTTCCTGAATTGTCTCCGGCAGGAGGAGTTACGAAGAATGGTAAGCAGCATGTTAGGCATTTTCAGGAAAAACTTACTTATGTGTGTATTTCTTCCTCAACCCTTAACTAAGATATTACTTATTTAAACATTTGTCTTTCCTTTCGTTCCCGTTCAATGTGCATCGCGCTGCATGAAGAAACTAATCAAGGTTGAATTGTTGAACTGCACGTTTTTTGAGAATATATTCGCGAAGCAGGTATATAAAATATAAAATATCGTGTTACATCTGAATCTCTCCGGTAGCGTTTTAAGGTTATATCTTTATATAAAAAAATCCTGAATAAGATCCCATTTCAATTCAACTAACTTCAATCAGCTTTAGTGTGCATAAAGGAAGCTTAAATTCTGCTTCCTTTAACCATGCTTTAACATACCAAAAAATGCGGCAAAAATCTCTTTTTTTTCATATGAATGCATTTTATACAGCCACTAGTATTGTTTAAAAACTGGGTGAATACTCTAGCAATTTTATTGAGAGGAAAAATTCCCAGTTGAGATCAACAATCCAATGATTCGAACCAACGTTCCGAGCGTGGTGGTCAGACGCCCTACCAACTCTTACGAACACTACAGATGCAGCCGTGCTTATGAACAGCTTGGAGTAATTTAGGTTAAATGGAAAAAGGTTTGTGTGATATCTCGTGATGAGTAGTGAGTAAATCACTTGTTTTAATTTATTTATTCACATCTCGATACATAGGTTACTTGTAATTCCAAATGTTGTGCTGCTTTTATGTACAATGTAAAGACTTACCAAATATTTACAAATAATTATTGGATAATGATTTACTAAACGTGTCTAACATACTTATTTGCAAAATAAACAAAAGTTCAATTTATGGCGGGTTTTTTTTTGTACATGTAAAATAGTATACAATCTTCCCTCTTTCAGACGATTAATTTCTTTCGCACTGAAAAATTTATTTGTACCGGAGCCAGTTGTATGAATTTCTAAAGGAAATAAATTCTCAACAAATACTTTTAAGATGACCTGAAACTTCTCAACATCAAAATTGTACAAAAAAAATTGCTGAAACCAACGGATGGTGGGGAAAATAGTAGCTCACTATTCTGCCCTCACGCAGCTATTTTTGAAAATACACGCTAACCCTTTTATTGAAGCTTCGCGTTGTATGCTAAATATGCAGGATGTCACAGCAGCTTGGTTAATAAATGCGTGAGCAAACGAATTAAAGATCCATGTCAGGCTTCCCTGCCCATCTACTTTCGTTAGTGTCTGCGGGGAGGGGAGGACGGGGAGCAGCATATGGATTGCTCGGAGGGCCCACCACAACTGGCTTCACAGTGGGTATTTCGCATTGAGTTTATTTAGTTCAACCTCCTCACACCGCGAATTCAGGAATGTTGAAGTTTATATGCTCACAGTGATGCATCTGGATCCATTCATAACCTTGATTTGGTGTTTTTAAGTCCACTTTGTGCACAGTAAGGCTAATCGGGACTGAACCTACAGTTTAAAGTGGGATCCGAACCACTATGTGCCTCCACCGGGTATCGAACCTGGGACCCCACTCATAACAAAGTAAAGAAGAAAGCTCCCTCTGTGCATTCCATAAATGGTGGGTATCAGGCTGTTGCTGGAGAAAATCTTCCATTCTCTTAACAAAACTCGGTTCAAGGGGGTTACGTTTCACCCGTTAATTCAGATGCTGTTTGACGGTGGTTATGTCATCTGTCTGCTATGATGGCACGAGGGGCACATTTTTGGAAATTTTGAAAAAGCAAAAATGATCCAAGCAATGCAAATGTTCTAAAATATATCATTCTAATGTATTAATCTCCTTAAGATTGGCTTAATGAAGTAATTCTACATTATTTCTTATATTGTAGGAAGCTGATGATAGAATTTGGTGACCAGTAGTTTTCTATGTAAAGGTTATTACAAAAAAGAAAGTGACACTAGTTTTGTAATCTAAGATCTGTCTCATCACCAGCAATTAACTGCTGTTATAAATTAGTGCAGGTTCACGCAGAAACATTTGTGTCATGGATATGTTTTACTCCAGCTGCTGAGCAGTGAAGAGTGGGACAGAAAATTTTTGTATACTTGATATAAGGTGTAACATGTGGCTTCCAACTTCCTTACAACTTTGCTAACTTATTTGATAAGCATTTTATTGACCACATCTATGCAAGAAGCTCTTACAAATGTGATCGTGCTTGTTTTATATGTGTCATGCCTCTCTCTAAGATTTAATCCACATTCCTTTATGCTTGCAGCAGCTCTCTTATGGTCATATCGATCATACTTGTCTCCAAGGTTCTGTGGATGGAGTACTGTAAGTACAAAAGTCAATAAGCATACATTTAGTGTAAAGTATTTATGGGGGTGTGTAAGTGATGTTGTTAGAGACTTATTGCAAAGAAAGTATTGAAATATCTACATCTTACACTGTACCCTGAGATATGTATAATATACTATTATGCATAAAGGCTGTGATTTATCCAAAGCCTCCCCTAAATTTCTTCAACACCCCTAAAAAATTTTCTCAGAAGGCCAAATTTATGGTCATTTTTGCTATAATTTTATTCTTACACCGCCTAAATATGATTTTACACCTCTCAGATGCAAATGTCTGGATAAACTCCTGCGTAAAGTTTAATTTCATAATACAATATGCTAGCAGCATTGAAGTTGTAATCAAATAACAGGCTGATTAATATTGTTATTAGAGAGTAAATTGGCGTAGGGATGTGACGACCTCATCGCCCAGTGACTTGTTCACTGAAGTTAGTCAACCAACAGAGTGAAATGGTCAACATTTTGCTCTGTTGGGATTTACAGAGCTGTCCTGTCATGGCTCTATGTGCGTCCCACAATCGGCAGAAGTGGGGTATGGTTGGTGGACTACAATGTGATCCTCCCAGCTAGATCCGAGTGATCCGCTGACCAACGACAGGTGCGGTCCTCCATTCATATTGGGGGTTAGGCGTAGAGCTGACAACTCTACACTGTAAAAAGAAATGTCAAGAATCAGCAATATGAGGCCATGGATGTTCCCAAGGCAAAATATTCCGGAGTTAAAATAGTCTCCCATTTGAATCTCCGGGCAGGGACTACTTTGGAAGGTCCCTGGACTAAGGATAAGATCTACATTAGGAATAAGGATATTAAATTAGGCACCTGGAATGTTCTGAGCCTTTACCGGCCTGGGGCATTTCAGTGTACAGTTAATGAGATAGCTAAGTATAAATTAGAAGTAGTAGTTGTCTAGGAAGTTAGGTGGCTAGGAGAAGGGAATTGTAAAACTAAAAATTATACTTTTTCTATGGTGGTACTGAAAATCATAATTTTGGAGCAGGCTTTTTCATAAATAATAGAATTATCTCGGCTCTTAAAACAGTAGAATTTATTAATGATAGGATATCATATGCAGTTTTACAGGGTAGGTGGTGTAAAATTATTTTAATAAATATCCATGCACCAACGGAAGATAAAGATGATAATACTAAAGATGATTTTTATGCAGCGTTAGAACAGGTCTTTGATAAATTTTCTCAGTATGATATGAAAATTCTGTTAGTTGACTGTAATGTACAGATTGGCAAAGAAGAGACATTTAAAACCACGATTGGTAAAGAAAGTCTTCATGAATTAAATAATGATAATGGTATAAGATTACTTACTTTTTCAACATCAAAGAATTTAATTGTGAAATGTACCACTTTTAAACATAAAGATATCCATAAATATAACTGGTCTTCTCCAGATGGTAAAACTCATAATCAGATAGATCATATTCTCATTGATAAGAGAAGGCATACTAGTATAATTGACGTTTGTTTACATAGAGGTGCTGATTGTGCCAGTGACCATTATTTAGTAATTGCTAAATTAAGAGAAAGACTCGCAGTGATAAATCATAAGCAACAAAAAGTGATTACTTGAAAAGCAAAATTAACTAAATTGAAACAAACAGCAGAAACAAAAATATCAGAGATTTATATAAAGGTGTAAATGAATTTAGAAAGGGGTGGCAACCTAAAGTAAACTTGATAAAAGATAAAAATGGTGATTTTTTTGGCTGACCCAAGCGATATTCTAAATAGATGGAAGAACTACTTTAATGACAATTTAAATGTTCATTATGAGACAAATCAGAAGTAAATGAAGTACACACAGCAGAACCTTTAGTTCCAGAACCTAACTTCATTGAAGTTAAAGATGCTATTAAAGGCTAAAGAATAACAATGCACCTGGCATTGATTTAATACCAGCTGAGTTAATTAAATATGGTGGAAATTCGTTAATATGTCAAATTCATAAATTAATTTGTTTAATATGGAATAAAAAAGAAATCCCTCAACAGTGGAAAGAATCCATAATTGTTCCTGTGTTTAAAAAAGGTGATAAAATGAACTGCAATAATTACCGTGGAATTTCTCTTATCTAACATTCCCTTAACAAGACTAATCCCATATGCTAATGAAATTATAGGTGATTATGAATGTGGATTTAAACGTAACAGATCAACTACAGATCAAATTTTTCGCATCAGACAGACACTTGAGAAAAAGTGGGAACATAATCAAAATGTCCATCAGCTATTCATTGATTCGGTCAAAAGAGATAAATTATATAATATATTAGTAGAGTTTGAAATACCTAAGAAGCTTGTTAATATGATAAAAGTATGCACCAGTGAAACAGAAAGTAAAATTCGTGTGGGTATTAATGTGTCTGACAAATTTACAATTCATGATGGGTTAAAACAAGGAGATGCATTATCTCCATTGCTCTTTAATTTTGCCTTAGAATATGCTGTTAGGAAGGTAGAAGAAACTAACAAAGGACTAGAATTAAACGGTGTGACTCAGTTGTTAGCATATGCAGATGATGTAGACTTATTAGGGGATGATATAAATACAATTAAGAATAATGCTCAAATATTTTTTAAATCCGCTAAAGAGATAGGATTCAAATTAGCAAAGAGAAAACTAAATATATGCGTACAGGCCGAAACCAAGTGTTAGGTAACAATCAAAATCTATTTATTGATAACAACTCGTTTGAACCAGTTTCCAAATTCAAATACTTGGTAGTAATACTAACAAATGAAAATGATATTAAATAGGAAATAAAAAGCAGGCTTAATTCAGGAAATGCATGTTACTTTTCTCTTCATAAACGTTTGTCTTCTCGTTTAATATCTAAGGAACTAAAACTTAAAATATACAAAACAGTAATTTTGCCTGTAGTATTATATGGGTGTGAAGCTTTGTCCCTTACATTGAAAGAGGAAAAAAAATGAGAGTATTTGAAAATAAGATCCTTAGAAAAATATTTGGACCTAAAAGGGATGAGGAGATAGGTGAATGGAGAAGGTTACATAATTTAGAACTACATAATTTGTATTCATGTCCAGATATTATTAGAATAATTAAATCAAGAAGACTTAGGTGGGCAGGCCATGTGGCACGAATGGGCGAGGAAAGAGGAGTTTACAGGATTCTTGTTGGGAAACCTGATGGTAAGAGACCTGTAGGAAGGCCAAGACGAAGATGGAGGGACCATGTTGAGATGGACCTAAAAGAAATTGGTAGGGATGGAAAAGAGTATATGGATCTTGCTCAGGAATTGGGCAGGTGGGAGACCTGTGTTGCTCTAGCCATGAACCTTCGGGTTTAAGAAGGTTAGAGAGTTAGTTAGTTAGTTACTTTACAGATGAATACCTTGAAAATGTAACTCCTCTTTGCTTTCACATTTTCTTTCAACACCCTGTTCGTAGCTTTGAATCTCAAGGGACTGATTTTGTTCTTTCTTCCTTCCACTAGCATACGCATGATTTATTCGGAGAGTCTGTGTAGGTCCAGTCCCGATTAGCCTTACTGTGCACAAAGTGGACTTAAAACCTTAAAACACCAAATCAATCAATCAATCAATTCGGAGAGTCTGGAATTGTAATGGTAGATATTACATAGTTGCCTTCTAGAGGATAAGGAGAGGGGGGCGCAGGATACAGAATAAAATATTTCGTAATTCCCATTTTGACCTTCGTTTTAAAAGTTGTTCAAAGGCAAAAATGGCAATCGGGGATCATTTTATGGGAGTTCGCATTTATCTCTTTGGTTTTTCCCGAGTTCTTCACTGCTTCCATTTGAAAAATTTGATTTTTTTAAAAAAAAAAAAATTCGGGTAGTGCTGTAGCCCCATTAACTCCCCTTCTGCGTACTCTAGTGCTTCTTTTTACCGGTGATATTATCTTTATGCTACAAAAATACTAAAATGAAATTCATTACTATCATTTAGCATTACTTATTTCAGGTTAAGAATGCATCAGTTGGTTGTGCTTTTTGGGTGGTATATTACTTTCCATCTGTTGCGTGAGATTGTAAAGTTACGGTCATTTCTAGGTTGGAACGAGTCCGTTGCAAGTCAGTGGAACCGTTACAACCCAAATGTATTCGTGAGTGTACAATATAGTTTCCCCGTCGGCTATCAAATATGTCAGTCAGACAGAAAAATTGGCATAAGGACAAGAAAATCTGCAAGCTTATGACTAAAGTAATGCCTATCCCTACTGATGCTGCATATCCTTCATTGCTACTTCAGCCTTATTCGAGCGACTTCCTTCCGCTGCTTACTATCCCTTATGCTCCTTCCAGGTTCTCAAAGACATAGCTCTTTCCCTTGGACTAGCTCCAACTCATCTCCAGCATACGCCCCATTGTTGCCGCGTTATGTCCTAAAATCTCTAAGGACGTCGTTTGTAAGGCATGCTTTGCACTAAGACCATGATCGCAGTCGATTTATAGCATGGGATATGCATCCACCCACAAGTGACCTCAATCCTCGTTGCCGTAAGAGAAATATTGTTTCATTCTTCACACCTCTTAGGTCCTTGCTCTTTACGAGGGGCAAGGCGTCCATAAATTCTTTGCCTCAGTGTACATTTATGACCCTAAGTTAAGATAGTAGAAAAGTATGAATAATTATGCCGATAAAGAGGATGATAAAACAATTGACTGTAAACGTCCGATAATTAAAGGACAAACGGAAAAGAGGCTAAAAAAACATTAAAATGAATTAGTGCGATGAAGGAAATGAAACAAACAAAGAAATAATACGACAGAAATATGTGAAGAAAAGTGCTAAGATGAATGTATTAAGGGAAAGGAGTAAAGAGACAATGCAAATGAATGGAAGATCTATGAACATGAAGAAAGAGAAGTCAAATAATAGAAGAAAATTTAACCAAAGCGAATAATCGATTATGGTCACCATTCCGTTGAATTAATAGTAACTATAAAAGAGAAAAGATTTAGCAAACCAGAAAAAAACAAATGGCAGGAGTTAAAGTTTGTGCGTCTGTAATAACTTTCTAAAGTATTTTTGTCATAGCTCTATAAATAACTTGAATATATGTACTGTATATATATGTAATGTACAAAAATATATTGAGTTATCTAACTAAATCATATTTAATATCAAATTCTATATCGAAAGTCTTCTAATGAATTAAACTGCTGATGGTTTGACACGCTTAGTTTTATACCTTTACCTTTCGTCCAACTATCATTGTTAACATAAAAATCGTCGTTGTCAGTTGCATAGAAAAGTTTATTCAATATACTTTTAAGGTACTCATGCATAGTTGTGGATAGTGCTGTGCATGACTCTATCTGTCGTACAACACTAATGGTACAATTCCATTACCTTGAGTGCGAAGACGCTCAAGTAATATTTTTTGTTTCTATTTTTCTTATTTGACGCCGGTTTTCTGCATCCTTGGGCTTCTCTTGATGAATGCTGATTAGCTGTGACGCTGACAGGGAATTTCTTTCGGGAGGCCTCAAGTGTGGAGGATTTTTTTTTCGAATAACCTTTTCTTCGGTGGGCGTCATTATTATTTTTCCTCTTTCTCTATTTTTATCTCTTTCCTTGTCCCTTTCTTCTTTGTTTATCTCTTTCCTCTTCTTTCTTTTTCCTCCTTCATTTCTCTATCTTTCATCCTCTTTTTCTTAATATCCTTCTCACTTTCTTTCCCTATCTTATTCCTCTATATCTTTACCTCTTTCTATCACACTATTTCTGTCTCATTCTTTTTCCTCACTTATCTTTTTACCCCTCTGATTCTTGATTCACCCCCAAATTATTCTGAGAAGTTCTCGTGTAGCTATTTGGGTAGCAATGAGCGTGGACTAAAGTCTGCCCCTGCCAACCCCTGTTGATTAGATAAAAATGGTGAAGGGAAAGTCAACACGCTCGGTCACCGATGCTGCGGAACTCGAGTAGTAATTGGTTTGAAGTCCAATCATAGACTCATGGAGTTCCTGCGTTATTACGACGACTGAGATGTCAAGACAGACAGACCATTCGTCTAGTTTTAGACGCAATATCGCTCGACTTCGAAAACGTTTACCAAAGTGAAAGGGAGAGGGATTATGTGGTTCCTGGATATTGGGAGCAATGACTGATCTGTCGAGGTACCCAGAACTTAGAGGCGTTTGAAATTTCTTTGTGACCTCAACCGACGTACCCTTGTCTTCCTCTCTCCCTTCCGCCCAAAGTGGGTTGTGCCCGTTTCTGGTAGAAGCTTTCGGGTAGGAAACTTAGCTAAGAGCAGACCACATACATTCAAAAGCTTTTACTTTTTTTCACGTCGATATCGTACTTATCTCCTTCTCATATGGTACAGGTAACTTGTCACTTCTGCAGTGGCTTCCAGAGGGCGCGAGTTGATGTAAGTAATATATGTCTTAATTTCTTCAAATGAAAAAAAAATGGAAATACGAAAAGTGTAAAAATAAGTACCGTAATGCAAAAAGAAGAAGAAAGAAAACTATTCCCTGGGTATTGCCACGATATTACGTATGGGTTTCACATATTGTCAATCTCAGTCGTATTGTAGGTGATGTGATCAACATCATGATCCGTCCATTATTCCCAAGCACCCCTTGATGAGAGACTGGTCAAGTCCCGAAGTCATTCACATGGGGACTCGGACAAAAAAAAAGGTCGTGTCTGATACCCAGCTGGACTGTTGAAACATGAAGTCTCACGTTACATTCAGCACCCTCCATAATATATCACTGCGGTTCTTTTAAAAAAAATGTCTGTATAAAATAAAATGGGTTATAACTAGGGATGGACGATATCGGAAATTTGATATCGCGATATATCGTCAAGAAAATATCGTCACAAACGATACGATACGATATATTTTCCGTATCGTGATATCGGCGATATATCGCCGACACGATATATATCGCCAAAATATCGTGATGATATATCCCCGAAACGATATATATCGCCAAAATATCGTGATGATATATCCCCGAAACGATATATATCGGCAAAATATCGTGACGATATATCGTCTAGTTGAAATCGCCTGGTCAATATTTTTTTTCAATATCGCAATATATCGTCTGGACGATATATCGCTCATCACTAGTTATAACATGTTCTGGTATTTTCTGAGCACACTGTATTATCGTACGCTTGTGGATTATAGTAGTTAAGAGACCTCGTACTGCATGTCACCAGTTACTGACAATATCTAGAATACAGATGAAGAAGTAGACGCCTTATGCTGGTGAGTGAAAGCGAATTATATATATATTAGTTTTCAGAGACTCGTAATCATCTCTGCATATTACCTAGCGTCCACTACAGTGTCACGTGAACCGATGTTCGCATCCCAGTCCTGTATCAGCCTGTAATGGGGTTCTTGGCAAACCCTCACCTTTCGGCAGTAAATCGGAGGGCAGCGGCGAAGGATAACAACGCGCTCCCCTCGAAGGTAGCTGAAAAAGAAAAGGTTGCCAGAGCTGGCATTTTAACGTACACTTATACGCAGAGTCGCTAATCGAAGTTTGTAATAATTATACGAGACGTACTAATAACTGAAGTCAGTACAGGATGATTACGAAGCAAAGTGGTTCTTGTAACGAAAAAAGTATCGCCAATGTCCTTCACTGACACAGAGAAGGGAAAATGTAACGTGTGTTTAGGCTCGGCTGGACCTTTGGCCACAGCCAGGGCAGATTTTTTTTCAAATTTTCCTCCCCTTTCGAGAAACCACTGCGACATTCCAAAATGTACAAAAAAAATACATCAGCTTAGAATTCATTGTTGAACATTGACGTTAATTTTTCGTGTGGTTTGCTTTAATCTAGATAATATTATCAATAGTTTAATAGACTTATGTAATCATGAAAGTATTGATAATATCTTGATAACAGTCAAAGCAAACCACACAAAAATTCACGTCAATGCTCTACAATGAATTCTTAGCTGATGCATTTTTTTTAAAAAAATTTGGAATATCGCAGTGGTTTTTCGAAAGGAGGACAATTTGAAAAGATCTGCCCTGGCGGTGGCCAAAGGGTCAGTTGTGGTTTCCAGGTTGAAAAGTTAAGTTCGCTCTATGTATCTCGTCCTTGATGTTCCTAAGAGTAAAGTGATCTGATCACAGCGCACTGCCCGCCACGCTGAACGTCTTACGCCAACATCTCCCACGCACCTCCCCAGCAAGGAACTACACGTAACTAGGGAGAGGTTCGATTTTATATATGTATCTCAGTTTCTTCGGTAGTTCTTGTACGTCTAGAATAATAATGAGGACGAAAGTGGCCCCCCAGCTGCCGATATTGAGGAAACCTAAATAGAGAAATATCCGCGTACCAATCGGGATTACAAGCTGAATACTGTCTTGTTGAATACTAAACTATTGAAAACCAACAACGAACACTCAACAGTAAGATTACTCATTGACAATTTCTGTTTTGTGAATCACTTTGCGAAATCGGATGCAAATTAGCATTAAATTTTAAAAACTCATATTCTCAACTTTCATCAACTATTTTTGTTATTTGTCAATAAATTCTGTGAACGAGAATTGAATCGATTCTGCAGTGTTATAAAAGTCGCCCAACCCTAATGAGATTCCTGAAAGGATTCTGACTTGCACCTGGCTACCCTGGTTTAGCTTCCTCGCACGTTCCATGACTGTAATGGTATTGCTTGTGTTGCCAGGTTTCAAAAATGCAATTGATAGCAAAATTTCGAGGAAAAATTGTGATTAGTGATTTTCTTATGCGATTCTATGGTCAGCACTTGGGAACATATTGCCTGCTGCTACTGCGGTTGCACTGCTAATGTTACTTACAAAGACCATATGCCACTAAAAGGCTGCTTTCCACTTCTCGCGTGAGATCGATATTCCCAAACACATTAATGCTGCACATGATCGCTGTTGTTCGCTTCCGACAGATTAGCGTGGCACCAGTCACAAAACTGACCTTGTGACATATATTCTACTTTCTTATCTCCTGAAATTGGCATTCTGATAACAAAACGGGCCCTGATTTGATCAATTAATTAACTTCTTGCATTTAATTTTCTGTATAAATAAACTGTAACTAAAAGCATTAAAATGTTCTCAGTTGGTAAGGCTTCAAAAGGTAGGAAACCTGGTGCGAATATATCTTATAGTTTTCATTATACGTAAAAGTAATCAAAATTAGTGTTGCGGAACTTTTGAAACTGTCTGCATAATTTGTAAAGAAAACTTTAAAAACTCACCTGGGAGTAATAGAGAAGAATCTTCGAAATAGGATGTAGCATGACAGTAACATCATCACGGTTACTATGGTGACAAGAAACATGTATACTATCCCCATCTTGCAGTGGAGTGGTCACGCCTTTGCTGTCAGAAGGTGGGAAAAAAAACTATTTAAAACGAGGCTCCGACATTAGTTACATTAAGATAAATTACTTTTAGAATACGTGCCGTTATCATGTACTCTATGTTTGTGCTGTAGATGCTGAAACATGCAGAAAGAAATATATTAACGGAGACTGTGGGTTCCATTACTCTGGCATTCCTAAACCCGAAGATTTATTGCTGCAGTAGCAACACAAGCCTACCTTCTGTCCCTCTCCTGGGCGATTTCAATCCAGTCTATACCATCTATTACCCTTAGCTCTACATCAATATCGTCCTTTCATTTCATCTTGACATGTAACAAAGCGCAGTAAGATAGCCTATTTCAATTTCAACAACCTTCTGTGTATTCTGAGAGGTATTCTAAAGAGATCTATTTTTTGTATTTAAGAATTTAGAGCAAAAGAATGGGTCTGCAAAACGATAGACACTGTTAGAAACATGTCCAGCAGGACCTACGAATGTACGAGTATACTTGCCTGTAGTGAAATGGAACTCTCTTAGAAATTCATCATCAACGGAGGACCAAGATGTGATCTCCATTTACAGACTGCTACGTAACTTAAAGCACATTAGCTGTTATTTTTTCCTGTAGCTTAGACGTGTTGCTCAATGAGCATTAGGCTCTGTGAGTTAGCACTGTTAAGTGGGAAAGTTGACAGTTGCACACAGAGATAAAAATCCCGAAACAAGTGAGCCACGCGCGAACTGAACATGCCTAATCTTTCATCCGTGCCTTGCAGGCAACACAGGTCAGAGAGAGAGAGAGAGAGAGAGAGAGAGAGAGAGAGAGAGAGAGAGAGAGAGAGAGAGAGAGCACCGGGTGAAATTCCAGTACCGATACGAGTCCCGACTCCTAGCTGTTTAATCAAGATTCTCTTACCAACTACGTTATGCATAGCCTATAGTACCGGGTGATCCGTTTGAGATGTCAGAAAAGTAATTCGTTATATACAAGAGATTAATGTACTTATCTCTTAACCGGTTGTTGTAATACAAGCAGAAAGGATGTAAGTTTTGAGTGAGTGGAGGTTTACAGACTTCAGCCGCGTGGCGGTGCTAGCGTGCATGGTAGACAAAGATGGTGATCAGTCAGCACAGTATGTCGTAGGGTATGCGGAATTTTTGAGTCTTACATGCACGCTAGAGCCGCGGTAGTCTAAGCGGTAGAGGGTGTAACTGCCACGCGGGAGACCCGGGGTGATTGACCTTGTCCCCGCATAAAGCGGCTTTGGAACTCAGCCAGCCTCAAATCAATGGGTACCTGTGTGCAACCCTGGAGTATAAAAGCGGCCGGAGCGTGGTGTTGATCACATAACCTACAAAATGGCCGAAATCGAGAATGTGTGGGGCCCTATCCCCACATCCCCTAAAATGTGTCTTCATGGCACGGTGCTATATGCACGGGGAACTTTACCTTTTTACCTAAGAGCACGCTAGCGCCGCCACGCGGCTGAAGCCTGTAAACTTCCACTCACTCAAAACTCACATCCTTTCTGCTTGTATTACAACAAGCGGAAGCGGCTAAGAGATAAGTACATAAATATATTGTATATAACGAATTACTTTTCTTACATCTCAAACGGATCACCCGGTATTTGTGTTCTGGTTATACTTTGCATCACATCTCTATTTCTCTAGATTAACCGCAACTATGAGGATAGACATAGGCGTAGCTAGAACTTTATATTTGGGTGTGCACAAAGAAAAAAATGAGGTCTTGTATCTTTTTAATAGCATATTTTGCAACACAATCATTTGGCTCTTTAACTGCACTGATGTTTGTAAAGGAATATAAGTTCACTAAATGACAGTGTTGAAAATTTATAAATATATGTAGTAGAAAAAATCAAATTGCATAGAAATTACACACACACAAAATGTTCATAAATGTTACAAACAAATACATCAAAATACACGTCATCTATAACAAGAGACGTCTGTCAAAAGGTACAATGTTCTTAAACTCATCAATAACTTCATTTACATCAATAGACTAAGCTTTTTCCTGTTCCACAAATAGCAAGAGCAGGGCTTCCAATCTATCCTGCTTCTGAGTTGCTCTTAATTTAGTTTTAACTTGGGTAAGCTTGGAGAAAGATCTGACACGTGCAGCTTGTGACACGTATAGAAGAAAGGCACTGCAGTACAGAGTAGAATGCAGTAAATATCTTCTTTCTCCAATGACATCAAAAAATCGAAAATCTATAGACACTCATTTCATCAGCGATAATGCACGTGTTTGTACCAAGTAATGACATTTTCAACTTCTTACAAACTGCCGCTCTTATTGAAATGTCTGTATTTAATTCTCTTTGATAAAGCAGCCCATTAGGGTGTGGCTAGGCACACCCGGCACACCCCGTAGCTACGCCTATGAGGATAGATGTTGAAACAAAGGCAGCCGTAGTAATTCCAGAAAAAATTTAGAAGAAGGTCCAAAGGGAGACAGAAAGGGGGAAGGTGTTATATGAAAACTCACAGAAGTTGGAAAATTAATACAAAATATTGTATATAGTCAGTGGCGTATGAACAGAGGGGTACAAGGGTACATTGTACCAACCAATTTTTTTGGAAGGGGTTAGAGTACCCCTTAAATCCGTAGATCGAATATTTAACCCTTGTACCCCTCTCATTTTTCTTGCTGCTGTTCAAAGAACCTCATTTCTACTAACTAAACAAAAAAGTTTGTTTTGTCTACAAATACTATCTTCCTTTACAAAAGAATTCAAACGACCGTAAACCTACTAGGTTTAGTCAGTTCACTTGGTGAGAGATAATTCTTTTGGTATTCAATTTCGATTATTTCAAATGCAATTTTCAGAAGTTCTACTACAAAATATTAGTTACATTTTATTCAAACTCTACGGTAAATTTTAAAATTTGCAACTTTTGTACAAGAAATGTTAAGAAATAAAATTAACTTCTAAACTAATGAATTGTGAAGGCTCGTTCTGATCTGAATTTTAACAGATGAAACAGATAACAAAAAAATGAGGGGAAATTTTAAAATATTGAAAAGTATTTTATCAAGCTCTTTCCTGCGCCACTGTGTATGGTGCTAATGATCCCAAACTGGGGTCACGGTGGCTTTATTCGCTTTTCTACTCACCACGGCCCGCCCCCGTAGCTTAAGGCAGCATACTTAAATAAGCCCTGCTTTCTCTCCAACACTCCTGCCTCTCTTTTCTTATTTCTTCATTCTGTCTGTCTATGTCTGCTTCTCTCTCTCTCTATTTTATTTTTTCTGTCTCCGTAACAATATTTTTCTTTCGTTTCAGGAACAAAAGAAGAGATCTGTTTACGGAGAACTCGAATGCACAACCTAAGGTTCTACAGCGATATAAGGTAAACACAACGTGCTACGACGCCAGGGGTCCCGGGCCTGGGTGATCTTTGTGAGTGTCCCTTTATCAATTTCATCATATCGTCACTTATCCTTGTCTTCGAGATTAGTCAAAAATGGCAGAAAAGCGATGCTAAATAACAAAAATTGAAAAACAAAAATCAAAAGCTAAGCTAAACACTATATTAAGAAGTCCTGCTGTGCCATACTACCGTACGTATTACTTCAACACAAATTCTCTTCACTTTCCTAGCGCAGCACTAAAATGAACGAGATGGTAAGACAATGAATGTAGGTTGCCAGTCCAAAGTTACACGTTAGGAATAAACAGGGTTTAAAGTGGGGGAACGCAGAGAATGATATCCACCAGCTAAATTTTTCACAAAACATCCCCCCCACACACACACACACTGTTAGAAAAAAGCCTTCCCCCACCCATAACAAACCTCCACCAAGCATTCCCCAGCTAGGAACTTCCACTTCGAGCACAGAAAGTAAGATGAAAGAGTTAAACTTACCTGTCTATGTACTTTGGAGCTACTTCATCCTCTGCTTGCGAGTCTCTTCCAGCTGCGGCAGATGATTAGTCATAGCACCTGCGACGGACTCTCATAACCGTCGCCACCTGTTGCTGTTGCATGGTTTTCGTTTCGATAGCATCTGCATGCTAGTAAGTACATACAGACATAAGGCACCAACGAAAACGCTTCGAAAGAAAGCTGAAACTGCTCGACACTAACGGTTGCTAAACATTTGGTTTACACTTCCTTCCAAAATCGCCCCGACAAATTCAGTGAGTTGATTGCAACGCAAAAGAAATGTAAGCAGCAGAAATTTGAGATATAAATATAAAAATATATCTAATATATATATATACACACATAAGCACATACTTATCCGCTGGGTTCGAATCTCGGCCTGGGCATGGTTGTTCTTTGAGAGTGTCCTTCATGGATTTCATCATCACTCATCCTCATCTTCGAGATTAGCCAAAAGTGGCAGAAAAACGACACTAAATGACTAAAACAAGGCAGGGGAGTGGTGACGGAGCTGGCTTCTTCATTAATTAGACTAATACCTTAGCGTCATTTCAAATATCGAGTTATTATTATTATTACATTATAATTGATTGAGTTGGTGTTTAAAGGCCACCTTATGCACAGTAAGGCTAATCGGGACTGGACCTACAGTTTAAAGTGGGATCCGAACCACTATGTGCCTCCACCGGGTATCGAAACATTATTATTAATATAAGGAAAACTGGGTCAAACGAAGGTTAGAATACCATAAGCCGCTCATGAATATATCTTACATTCTGAAGAGGGATTTGATGGGGTCATAATAAGCCCTACTGCCTTTGACCCAGCATTCTTAAAAGAAAAAAAGGGAACGTCAAATACAAAAAAATATGATATCCAACTGCTTGCAAAATTTTCGCAAAGCGCCCAACCCGCTAAAGCCACGGTTCGACCAAACATGCCTCCAGCTAATATTTCCCACTTCAGGCGCTGCTTCTGGATAAGATCAGAACCATGTGAGAAAATGTGTTTCCGATGGAATTAGAATATGAGGCCCTTTGATTACAGAAAGTTTCTATTTCCTACAAAAATTAGACTTTTCGTTTATTTTTCTCATTTCTATTTATTAATATTTTTTGTATGTCCCATGGGACGCGAGGCCCCGGGCTGTCGCCCACTTCATCCACCATTTGCTACGCCTCTGGCAATAATTATTGTTTTAAAATTGACTGAGTGAACCAACTCCTAGAATACGTGTATGCACTATGTAAAGTCGAATTCGACTTTAATGAGACTGGATCCTTTTATCTTTTAAGTTTTCGGTCATGCTTTCCATAATACCCAGTCTCCAGGCTACGAGGACGAAATGGTGCCAATTGACGCTTCTGACTAGAACACATCCTTACAAGCCTCTACTTATACAAGGTAGAAGCCCTAACCACAAGGCAATCTGGGAGAATAAGGTAAGAGGGGGGAGCGGAAAGAGTGTATTCCATTCGCTTGCCAGGCGCAATGTTGGTGATATAAGATAGTTTATACACTGGATGTAGCAGTTCAACTTTCGCAGCGTGTAGCCAAGCAAGTGGCATTGTTTAGGTCTGCGAGAATATTCCCTCCGCAATCTCAAAGATAACAGCACAGATAATACACAGTGTTGGCAACGTAGAAAGACGAAATGTTGCATGGAATAAACAGAGGCACATAAACAATTAAGATAACGAGCATAGCCCATCGCTGTCACCGGTAAGAAAATCAATTATGGATTTCGGTAATAGAGCACTACTTCGCCATCGCCAGGTTACGCCATTACCCATTCCCATCGGAGCTGCCCCCACGTGCAGTATTTGACTCACCCAAACAAAACCCACGTCTTTAGCTGGCAGTTAAATCGCTACTTGAGTGACAAGCAGGGTTGTGAAACATAGCTGGTAGTCAGGTATAAGTGTCTGTCAATGTCCAGATCAATTCAAATTTCAAACCATTTGTTAATATATCGAAGAGGGCAGTGTGTAAGAATTAATTATAGCCACATTGTTCATTACTATTTTCAAAATTCCACTTATGATTTCTAGCACCTCGTTGTCCTTACATTTTGCCCTTGCACCTTGCTGAAATTTCCTGCTATTATGTTTGTAATTAGAATTTGTTTGGATAGGGTGACCAGACATACTCTTTTTAAGAGTATTATACTCTTTTAGAGGTTCATATACTCTATACTCTTTTCTATTTGCAAAAATCCCCAAATATACTCTTTTCCATAAAAACAAAGGTAAATATGATATTGAACAACACATAAACTCGAAGTCACACACAGAATGTTCATCGTTTTCTGAGACACGTAAGTTGGATAGTTTCTTGAAGTGTATTGATGGATACAGTAAGTCAATATGGTTTGAAAACTAAGGTTGTTGGATTTGTAGCAGATAATGCACCATTAAATTTTGGTAGCATAAACAAGACAACATCAGGAAATAAAAATGTGCACAGAGAGTTAGAGTGCAGATTAGAAAGAAATATTTTGCCTATTGGTTGTGGGCCTCATATTCTACATAGTGCAATTTCTGTAGCTTGTGCGAAAATAATACCCATAGATGTTGAGAACTTAGTTTTCAAAATATAGAATCATTTTAGTATTTTTACTGTGAGAACAGAAAATTTGAAAAGATTCTGTGTATTTATTGGGTGCCATTATGAGGGTCTTTTATACCACTCAAAGATAAGATTCCTCTCTTTACTTTAATTATACGTCAGTATGAAGCGATAAAGGCCTATTTTTTGAGTGAGGAAAATGCCCCAATTGCTATAGTCAATTTTTTTCAAGATGATACAAGTGAACTATGGCTATATTTTCTGCATGCACAGGTGCTCCTGTTTAATGATACTATTTTAAAATTTGAAAGGTGTGATATAACAGTAATTGAAGTTTCTGTTCAATATTGTAACACATCCATCTTTGAAAATTACAGAATTCTGAGGAACCGTTGCACCCAGGAAGTACGAAAATCAAAGCGTCGATTCGGGTCTGAACTACTAACATACGAAAGCAAACCTGACGTCCTCTGGAAAAAATTGAAAATACTGGGAGTTGGGAAACGGAGAAACCACGAATCCGTGAATAAATTTCCACCGGAAGTATTGAACGATCACTTTTGTGATCTTCCGATCGTCGATGATAATGTGAAACACGAAACGATTCGTAACATTGAAACACGCTCCACAACTGCTCCAAAATTTTGTTTTTCTTATTTTTCGCCGGAACAGGTCAGAAAATCGTTACAGAAGATAAAGTCATCGGCCGTAGGAGTAGATGAAATTTCTATCCTCATGATTAAAAAAATTCTCTACCACGTACTTGCTCCTATCACTCATATTTTTAATTTTTCTTTAATTACCGGCGCATTTCCCTCGTCTTGGAAACTCGCCCTGGTACGCCCTATACCTAAAACAAACAACATAATAAACGTCAACGATTACCGACCAATCAGCATCCTCCCAGCCTTGTCTAAAGCCCTAGAGCATCTCGTTAGCGATCAAACCCGGGACTTTCTAACGCGAAATCATTTAATAGATCCTCTTCAGTCTGGCTTTCGAAGTAACCACAGCACTTGCACGGCTCTTGTCAACGTAACCGATGACATGAGGCTAGCCATGGACAATAAACAACTTACGATTCTGGTACTTCTAGACTTTACAAAAGCTTTTCAGACAATTGATCATGAAATTCTACTCGCTAAATTATCATCGATTTTCAATTTTTCCGACTCCGCGGTTAATTGGTTCTGCTCCTATCTACAAGAACGTCGACAATGTGTCGTTGACCTATATGGAAAATCGTCGTGGAAAAACATTCCATGTGGTGTCCCTCAAGACACTGTACTCGGCCCCCTCTTATTTGCTCTGTATATAAACGACCTCCCGACGGTGCTTAACGGCTGTAAATACCATATCTATGCCGACGATTTTCAGTTATATTTCTCTTTCCCCCCCGCAAGAAATACTGCATGCAATAGAAATTGTGAACAATGACCTTAAACAAATAAGTACTTGGTCTGCACACCATGGCTTACATCTAAACCCGACTAAAAAAAGTAAAGAAGTAAAGTGCTCCCCTGTGCATAGCACTACGCCATGAAGGCGTATAGGGGGTGTGGGGGTAACGCCCCACACTTTCTTGATCCGGTCATGAGTGGGGGTGATGTGATCAGCATCACGCCCCTGACCGCCTTTACCCCCCAGGGTTTCCCCCGGGTACCCATGTTATTCGACGCTGGGTGGGCGCCGGAGCCGCTTTCATCGTTAGAAAAGTTCCCGGATTTGAACCGGTCGGGGATCGAACCCGGGACCTTTAGCATGGTAGTCAGACGCGTTACCGACTGAGCCACCGCGGCCACAAACCCAGTGTATTCTTGTAGGTTCCCCTAGAATTTTGAGCAAAATAGATAAATCTAGCCTCCCTAGACTCAACATAAATGATATTCATCTGCCCTTCTCCACTACTGTTAAGAATCTGGGTGTGATACTCAACCAACATCTCACCTGGGCAGAACAAGTTAACTCTGTATCTAGAAGAGCTTTCGGTGCATTGCATTCACTCTATCGGCTCAAAAACTTCCTCCCTGAACGCATAAAAATTAAACTGGTCCAGTCTCTTGTATTTCCCATTGTTGACTATTGCGACATTGCTTTCTTGGATGTCAATCACGAGCAAGCTAAACGACTGCAGCGAATTCAAAATGCCTGCATTCGTTTCGTTTGCGACCTAAAATATTCAGACCATTTGACATCGTACTTTGCGAAGGTCGAGTGGCTTAAATTAAGCGATAAACGTAATTTTCATAAGTTAATTTTACTGTACAAAATCCTCCAAATAAAAGACCCGCAATATCTCTATAACCGATTTCAACATCTTTCCGACTTTCACAGCCACAACACCAGATCGCGCGAAAGGTCTCTGCTGTCCATTCCACTCCACAAATCCAACTTTTATGCAAATTCTTTTACTGTTACCTCAGCAGGCCTTTGGAACAAGTTGCCACCTGAAATTCATGTCTCTTCCTCAATTGTGACGTTCAAAAAATTGTTAAAGTTACACATATTATACAATGAAAATTAAATGTTTGATTTCCCTATTAATATGGCGGGTGCAGAGAATGATAGAAGGACGTAAGGCACTAAAATGAATTAAGAGTAATAGTTAAGATGAATTATCGTCAAAGTATACCGTATTGGACTGTGTTTTCAGTATGTGTAATATTGGACTAAGTAAGTGTAGTGTTATGTATTTGCTTGTACGTGTGTAAGGGCAAAGATATGTATGTGTGTGTGTGAGTGTGTGTGTCCGTATCTATAGGTTAGATTACCTTTCTTATATGTAATTTCTCTTTGTATTTTTTATTTCTCTGTAATTTTTTATATATTTTTTTTCTTCCTTTTTTTTTCAAAATTTTAATTATTTCATATTCAATTTTTTTGTAAACATGGTCAAGTGGAAGAAAAGGCTCCACAGCCTTAACTTCGCCATGTAAAAGAAGACGAAATAAATAAAATAAATAAATAAATATTTTCAACTCCTACAGAATAGAACAGAACTTTTCCCCCATTCTCAACAAAGAGTTTACTTATGAAATTTGTAAAAGAAGAGAGTATGAAGGAGGAATATGCATACTCTGTTTTAAATAGGTTTTACCGTATTGTGAAGTGGTAAAATACTTAGAAACATGTCACTTCTTTTTTTTGAAGATGTCAAGAAACTGAGGTATTTACTCCTTGACTTAAGAATTTCCTATGAACAATTTCAAGAGACATTTTCATATATCCATCAACAAGCTAAACATATTTCAAATTCATTGGAATTTAATGATAATGATATTTTTGACACTTACTGTGCAATTTCAAAAGCCGTTGAAAAACATCTTGAAGATTGGGGGAGGGAAAGAAAAGAAGTAATGATGGGTAAGTGGAGGTCAGTGTACAAGGATTTAGTACAGGCTGGGTCAAATTTAAAAGTGATTGTGCCTCTTATAAAATTCTTGTGTACTCTACTCTGCCTGGTACGAATGCTGATTGTGAAAAACTCTTCAGTGTTATTAAAACTTATTGGCGAGAGGAAAAACGTACACTCCTGGTGTCAACACTTGAACAAGTAATGAAAGTGAAATTTGATGTGGATATGACCACAATAAAGTACGATTTAAACATACTCAAGAAATCAAAATCATCCCAGAAGTATGAACGATGGTGCCATTGGTGAGTAAGTATTTGTAATTAGCTAATTACATTAGACCCATAAGTAATTTAAATCTGTAGAGTGTAGGCCTATTTTATAGGGGCTATAATAGAAGCAATAACAAATAGCAACCACTTATTTTCGTCTTCTTTTTATGTTTTGTGCATGCGCACCTTCAACCTATTGACTATACTCTTTTTGGTCAACAAATATCTGGTCACCCTAGTTTGGACATGGTTTTCATTTTTGTCGTTGTTTTATGACTATTTCCACTTCATATGGATAAAGTATCGAGTCGAATCCGAACCACTGTGCAATGTGCTTCTACCTGAGATCGAATCCGAGATGCCTTAATTACCAGTCGAGGTCTGGACAATTCATTGAACATTGTTGATAATGCCTGGATATAATAGTAGATAATGGATATATTCTGAACGTGACAACAAAGGCAGAGTTTTTGGTAGGTTGTGTTTGAGTGTATGTATTCAATCAATTGTAAACTTATCTCATTACGATTTGTAAGCACATTATAAAATAATTTTGAATACAGTAGTTTTTCGACTGTTGGAAGTGTGTGTTATGATCCATTGATTATTGTTACCGTACATTTTCTCAACTCTTTCGTTCTGTGTTCTTAGTGCATTAGGGCAATATCTACCAATGATATCAACACCATATTGCAGCTTAAGTAGCCGAGAGCGTTGAGTGGTCTGTTACTTTGTGAATGTTCCTTCATCAAGTTCATGTAATCATTAATCATCCTCATCGTCGCGATTAACCAAAAATGTACACACAAATTAGAGTTTCTTACAAACCTACGACAATAGTGAGAAAAATGACCACAAGACTTCAAATTTCCTATGCGTAACAATGGCAACACCGGAAAAATGCCAAGAAAATTCAAAATGCAATGCAAGTCTCAAAAATTGAATTTGCACTTGCCAATTTTAAGCTTCAAAGTTGAACTGTTTGAAGATGATTTATATAAACAATAGATCCGGCTCGTAGAATTGGTAACTTTCCTACCTTAGATATTGACA
The DNA here is from genome assembly GCF_977018435.1 of Lepisma saccharinum. Lineage (NCBI taxonomy): Eukaryota > Metazoa > Arthropoda > Insecta > Zygentoma > Lepismatidae > Lepisma > Lepisma saccharinum. Next base: position 161,303,004 of record NC_139229.1, on the reverse strand, counting down.
TTGTATTTAGTATGTCAAATGCTAGAATTTAGTGGTTTAGACCATGGTATGAACGTAAGTTCATACAAATACCGCAGGCATTTAATTTTCAATGCAAGCTGAGTTACCAAATAACACGAACATAATTATGCATCTTTATATTGGTACTACTTTACTATACCTGAGACACCTGGGAATCATTTCTTTCGCACTTTTTTACATTGCTAACGTACTATTCTGCATTCCGGAACACTTATTTAGGTGAAATAATTGAATTTGTTAGGAAAGTAATGTATATTTCTTACATTTACGAGTACTTACTGTTCTTGTTTATTTCCACACACAACATGGCGATAGCTTACCGTTGATCGTTCCTTGAGCCAGAAAAACCATTGACGTTAGCCCAAAAATTCACGATAGCCCCACAAACCATCACAGGGACGAGGTATGCCTACTAGGTTAGGTTAGGCCTGTTAGGTTAGGTTCCATTAGCACTCCTTTCGTTCAATTTAGCATATACTGACAATACGAGAGTGTATTGTGCTCTCATGCAGGAAGCAAATGGCGGCAGCTGCAATAGCGCGTCGGAAATAGATTTTCGTACAAAACCACATGCATTCGCATTAAAATGAATCAAAATTACATTCCAGAACATCAACAACGCTACAGAAAATGATTTGCGTAAGTACTTTCTCCTGTAAATTTCAAGAAATCTGTCTCAGGTATAGTAAAGTGTTACCTTGACCAGAATTATTAATTCATTATACAATTGAAATATTTAATAATATAAAATTATGTACTTACTTGCTCCGTATTCTCAATCAATCAATGAACCAGCCATCTTCGTTTGTTATTTTCCTGTCTTCGGTGCTTGTGGTTATTTCTCAACATTTTCGCGTCTACATTTGATCATTACTCCGTAATATAATAATATGAAGCACTACGATGTTCTGTTAACACTAACTATAATTGAGTTCGTACAATGAACCAGGGAGTCGTAACGTAACGAAATGGAACGGTATTTTCAATTACGGTTTCCGTTACGTTACAACCAGAAACAGAATAACTTTTTTCGTGAACAGAAACGTTACCTCAGGTACATAAACATTACGTTACAGGTGTGCATAACGGTACCGAACCATAACTGATCTCTAAAGGAGTAGGTCTTTACGTGACACTTTAACGTTCCATCCATTGCCGGCAACCAGTAACGTTACAGGGTAAGAAAGAGGTTCGTCACGTATTGACTAGTAACTTTAGTGTGTGTGGAAAGTGATAGTAACGTTACTATTAACCAGTAACTTAATTGAGGTCACGGCTGTAAAAACGTTACACTCCTTTTTTCAAAGGAACAACGTTATTTATAGCTGGTATCATACAGACGTTCCGATGTGCAATACCGTGTCCGATGCCGTGTTCCGGAGAGAATAACATAGGTCTCTCGTATAATTGTGCTCGTTACTTTTGTAACGTTACAGTTCTTTTCCTCCACAAAAGTCTGTTTCCAAAAAGTGATACACATGTCCGTTACGAATAGCAAATACCGTTATCGAAGGCGTTTTCGAAGAAGCCTCATAATTATGATCGGCAGCATACTAACATTACAGTACTTTGACCCCTTGAAAGTCACTAAGTTATAATACGTATTTTCGTTTTGGATGTCAGTGAAAAAATTAAATTGTAAAACAAAACGTTTGAAAACATCCGTAAACAAGATTCGGCGTGACTAAAGTTCTGGTTATTGGATTTTACTTATTAACTATGTATTTATCACAAATGTATTTCTTTTCTGCATACTTAATCGCTTTATGTGAATTTGTTCTAATTTGATTATTTATGCGAGATGAATTTTAACATGTACGTTCACTTTATACGATAGCAAAGCAAATGTTTGTTGAGGGAAAACGTTTATATCTCTCTCTCTCTCTCTCTCTCTCTCTCTCTCTCTCTCTCTCTCTCTTTCTCTTTCTCTTTCTCTCTCTCTTTCTCTCTCTCTCTCTCTCTCTCTCTCTCTCTCTCTGTTTACATGTGTTACATCATTTTTTTAAAAAAAAATACAGTTGTTTGGCGATGAGAATGATTCGTGCTTAGATTAAGTTGCTGAAGGACGAAACATAAAGGACCAACCATGGTCGAGCCAAAAAATCATCCGTGCCACGCGTTAGTCCACCTAAGCGAGAGGCAAGCTTTCTCCTATCAGAAGACGAAAAATAATTGCTTGTTGCGCGACCTTGAGAAGGCGAACCGAACTGATAGCAGCAGCACCACGCAAAATCGGAAAATCTGAATCCTGAAACTTTGTACATGTGACCTTCGATCACGAAGCATCCGAGTAGACAACGCCTTGGGGCGATATGAAAGGCACTTTTGGCAAGTAGAAAATGCATAGAAACGAAATGTTAGATGGAATTGTTGTACGAAACAAACGAAACCGCGTTTGTGCAACTGGTCTGTAGCTAGACAGGGCCATTGGACTCTCAAGAAGTCAAGAATTGTGTGGAAAGTGATTCTCAAAACTAAGCGAATAAAAGGACAGCATATTTTATCATTTACAAGGGCCCTCGTCCGCTTACAATTTTGAAAATTACTTTCAGTAATTCTTGTCTTCTTGGACAGGAGGTGCATTAAACTTTTTGGTGTAGAAACAGACAGAACGCCCGCCTACCTACCACGTTTGAAAGAAGGGCATATACAGACAAGAAAGTAATTTTCAAGAACGCAAGGAAGGCAGTCGACATGGACATTGACCAACGTGTGACTGAGAAATACAATCGGAACAAAGGACAAGATTATTCAAGAAACAGTAATTTTATAAAACTTCCTATCATGAACTCAAACTCAGTTCATTCTTTTATCCTCTTTTGTTTGTTATACTTTTGTATTATTCATGTTTTATATCGCTTTTCTGCCACTTGTAGATAATCGCGACGATGAAGATGAATGATGATCATATTAAATCTATGAAGGGATGCTTACAAAAAAAAACAGCCATGCCCAGATGTCTACTCGAACTTGAAATGTTTGGTACCGAGTGTATGAGTGGATCACCAAACGACTTCGGCCTTCGAGGCTATGGTTTCAGTTGCAACATGCAGTATAATTACGTTTCTACCAGAGGCGAAGATATAGTACAAGCAATGCAAGCACTGCTTGCATAATTCGAATATCATTTAATGTACTTAATGTTCTAACCGTATTTAGTTTCCATCGCACTCGATTTCGCGAAAAAATGCGGGGGCAAACTCCCTCCAGCAGCTCTGTAGCAAGCACCAGCCTCAATGCTTGCAGCCGTTCTGTGGGAAAATAAGGCCTCCGAAGGAGTCACATGGCGAAGCGTGAAATTTTGGTGGAACCCGTCCACAAAGCTTCTACAAAAAGCTGTGCTTTCCGAGCTTGCGTGATTCCCGAAAATAGCCGAGTTCAACCGAAAGCAGAAGGATTCATCTATGGGTACGTTGCCAGCAAAAAACTAGTAACGAATATTTGTCTTCATGAACACGTAAACAAGATCGCAAATATAATAATAATTGTTAGTCATAAAATAACTAAAAGAAGTTATTATCACTGTTCTAAATTCCATATATATCATATTATATTACAAATTATTTTAGATTTCGCGAAATGTAAAACGCGTAAAAAAAGTTGACATTGGGAGTTGGGGCAGTGGAATTTCTGCACCCCCGTGAAGAGTTTTCTCAGGGAGGGAGGGAAGATTGGACGGACCTTGGTCCCGCACCCTGCTTCCTGGTCGGTCCAGCTCAAATTACGCCAGAAGTGTCAATTTATTGATTGTAAAATTTGTGAAAGAGCTCACTTGAATTACTGCGTAAATAATTTGGCAGTTGCAAACACTGGTAGCGGTCAAGTGTTGACCGCTACCAGTGTTTGCAACTGCCAAATTATTTACGCAGTAATTCAAGTGAGCTCTTTCACAAATTTTACAATCAATAAATTGACTGCTTTTGAATAAAACTTGGGGTGAAAATAAAGCTATCTGAGAAAGAACTATCTACTGATATTTGTACATGGCATAGAAGTAAATCGTATACATTCTGCATATTATGAGCACAAGAATATGTTTTAATGATTGATTGATTGATTTGTTGTTTTAAGTCCACTTTATGCACAGTAAGGCTAATCGGGACTGGACCTACAGTTTAAAATGGGATCTGAAACACTTGTGCCTCCACCGGATATCGAACCCGGAACCCCTTGATTACAAGGCGACGACACTACCACTGCGCCATCGGGGAGGCCCGAATATGTTTTAAGTTCTATTATTATGACGCAAGTGGTGTTCCCAGGGTCTTTTTACGGTCCCCATTTTGTCATCTTTTCCTTCCTTTGACGTTTTTTCTTAGATATACTGGGCCAAAAGGGGGTTATGTCTACCATCCACCCCCCCCCTTCGCCCCGGGCACGCCATTGAATGACACTTTATTACTTAAATATTAATGTACATACTCGTTCTGCTGAAATGATTCTGATTCCTCCGCGTAATTTTTATCTCCAAACTGATATATCTTTCCTTTGTGACGGATAAAATTAAGGAAATAGGTTGGTATCACTTTCTGTTGTTTCAGAGATTTTCAAAGTGATCTTGTGTGGATGCTTGTATTTGCAGTTGTGGAAAGCGCGTGGGATAGTGTGAGTGTTTGTTGCTTCGTGTTTTGTGCTGTGAATTTATCGGAATGAACGCGTATTTAGGAACGGTTGATGTGAAGTGCGGGTGTATTATTGAGCAATTGAAAATTGCTTCGTTTAGCTCGAGAGAGATAAGTGTTAAAATGAAAATCGTGGAAGGGGGTCGACCAACACCAAGAGTTTGAAATTTATTGTGGTGAGTACATCGTCTATGCATGTGTTTCTTTGCTTTGAAATGAATTTTTTCTTGTTTGTGTTTAACTTTTTATTTAGTGTTTAAGTTACTCCAATGCGGTTTTTAGGGTGCCCAAAAATACTAAATTACATCATGCAGCGTAAAATAAACAAATGATTCCCATTTTTTTTTATCTAAATCGGTTTGGTCACCGTTTGATCATATTAAATAATAATGAACAAATAAAGGTACTAATAAGTAAGTAAGAAATTCCGTCTCCCTTTAGTCGTATGCGGAAAGTTCGCATATGCAAAACGTTTAATATCATATGAATAACGTTACCTGGATTTTTTTTAAAAAGTAAATGTGACGTTTGCGGATCATATGGTTTATTTTTAGTACAGTCACTTTATTACGATATTTTGACAAATCCAGCGACTGGGTAAATGAGGCTATAAACCTTGAATCTTTCCCCTCGGCATGTCGTTGTACTACATGTTTTGTTGTACTGAAACATTGCTTGCCTCCTTCGTAAGACTACGCTTCGCTACTGGTTTCTACTACTCTGAATTGACCAAAGCATGTGGTATGTATCCTTCATTTTACTTAAAAAGCCCCCTTGATACATGAGATACTGCAAATAATTTCAGGCATACCCTCGAATTCTGATTGCCTGGCACTTTTTTTTAAACTAAGTAATGAAGTGACGTTTATACTCATATTAGGCCTACGACTAGCTCGAACTAAAAACTCTTGTGAAATACTGTGTATATGTTATCCTTGTGAAGTGAGGAACTTCATATTTTGCTAAGAAAATATGTATGAAAAATTATATTTGTAGCTACTACTTGAAGAATTCAAATTATTATTATGATGGAATTTCAACTTACGTATACTCTGCATATAATGTTATCGGAGAGGAGTTTTTGTCTCGCAGTCAATTTATTTTTAGTTGAGGAACTCGAGAGTAAGTTGGAAATATATAATGACCCACGTTGTGGTGTGTTGTTCGATTAATCGGAATTGGAGTGAGAGAAATCTGTGGTTAAGTTCATTCAACACGTCAATTTGTAACTGTGAATGCAAGTTTTCTTTGATTTAGCAGGAAATCAGTCTGCACACCATTTAATTTTAGTCCTTCGTTAGTTTCTGTTACCTTCCTAACAGCATATTCTAAGGCAAAATTAAAGAGCAATGGATATAATGCATCTCGTTGTTTTAACCCATCATGAATTGTAAATTTGTCAGACACATAAATACCCACACGAATTTTACTTTCTGTTTCACTGGTGCATACTTTTATCATAATAACAAGCTTCTTAGGTATTCCAAATTCGACTAATATATTATATAATTTATCTCTTTTGACCGAATCATATGCTTTTTTGAAATCAATGAATAGCTGATGGACATTTTGATTATATTCCCACTTTATTCAAGTGACTTTCTTTTACCTACGCTAAAAAAAGAAATTAAAAAAAATGAATATTTGTCTTTTTTTCAACATGTCTATTGAGAATGTAAATGATCTGTCAATTTTTTATTTTGTCAGGAAACCTTTAAAGTTTGACATTATAGTTATTGGACCTTTGTTGCCATTGCACTGAAAGGTTACATCATTGCAAAGGTTGATATATCTATCTACCAGATAGAACACTGGAATTGAATGAGATTAGGTAGTTGTTCTGTAATGGAGATAACACAATTCCATTATAACTTTGTCATTCGGTAAAATAATCGATTACTTTGATTTCACTATTATTCAAAATGTATCTATCTGGTAAAAGCAAAAGTAAGAACCGAAGTCCACCATTCCAGCAACACTACTACTTCTAAGCAGCTCCCACAATTGACTGAGGTTAGAATGAAAGTTTGTCTTGTTTTAAGTTCACTTGTATGCACAGATAGGCTAATTGGGAGTGGACCTACAGTTTAAAGTGGGAAATGAAACACTGTGCCTCCACCAGGAATCGAACCCGGTTAGAATGCAAGTCGTTTCTCATACTCAGATGGCAATTGTAGTTGATTGAGGGAAATTGTAGGCTGCAATTGTTTCATCTCTTATCGTCTGATGTCTACATACAAGCAATTTGGTATATTGAGTGTGTTTTTCGTTCATCTACGCAATATGGCAGCAGCCACGAGAATGCAAACTCAAGACAGGCACACAAATTTGGAAGTAGTAAATAGTGTATAGATGAATGAACAGGGCAAAATTTAAATTAACACACAAGTATTGCTTTCGAAAATCTTAGCATGCTGTGGAGCAAATTGTGGTTTTGCATTAAAGGGCAGACACGCGAATACCACTACTCACTCGTGCATGCAGTGATCGAAGTGGTAGTTTGTAGCTAGGGTGAAACGAGCCTTGGAAATCGGTCGGGAAGTTGTTTGTTATTGTTTCACATAATGTGTAGGTAGTCACACGTAGTCTGAGAAACAGAAAAGTCACACATACAAGAACCTTGCTTGCAGGCCAAGGATAATAATCCTGGGGAAGTGGCGCTCCCAGCTCCTATTTTCCAAAATTTGGCACGTTAGGTATTACACCAGATGTGGCATTTGGGTATGATACATTTTTATTATATTCCTGTGGAGATTCGAACAGTGTTCTCGGCTTGCGAGCCAGCGTAAATCGGCGTTAGCGTCCAATGTTTCGAGCGCATACATTGCTCCCATCATAAGGTAGAGAGCATCCTGCTTAGAGCAATGTATGCACTCCATTAGCTTGAGAAAATCTAAAATAAGAGGAATTCCTATCCCTGTTCTCGTGTTGATATTTCCTGGCAAATAAGAGGATGTCGCGGTCTATTGCCGCGCTATACATTGAAGAAACAATGCTTTCTAATGACCGCCATGTTGGGCAGATTTCAGTTGTATATTGGCATTTGTCTTATTCGTATATTTTCAAGTTAAGAACTTGGATTAAATTATTTATAGTTAATTGTTTTTATAATTCATGTATATATTACATTTCTTTATATTTTATAATATTATTCACGTATTTTTTTTTTACTTTCTTTTTCGCGTATTTTTGCAACATTTATTCAGAATTTATAGGATCCCAAATAATATATGCAACGTTTTCATTGTTTTTGAAGCACAAGTTAAGTACATTTCATCTTAATATCGATTTTTGTTCAACAATGTACAAGATTGAAGTAATTTGTCTTCCTTATAAACTAAATATTTATTTAATCATTTTTTTATGTACAAGGGCAAGTATGATTTATTTGATAAAATCAGTTTAGTTATTTCTATATAGTTTAATATTGTAATATTATAGCAAAGTATTTCTCCCTCGTTTTCAATAAAATATCGTTTTCCTATTGGCTGTTTATGTTAGGAGTAGGGGAACCACGCTTCGTGTTCTTGGCGATGTAAAAACTTCCACGTTGGCATTTTTAATTGTTGCCAACCTTAACTTTAGCTTACTATCGCTAATTAGGTAACATTGATGTGTTATATAAATTATCAGTTTTTCTTGTGTTATTTTATGTGATGAGTTTGTATTGTAAGTTAGAACAATCTGTTATGCTGAACCTCGCGCTTGAGGTAGCAGTTGAGGTCTTGCTATTAACTGTGAAGGCGGTGCGCGGACTCTCGTGTTAAATAAATTGCTTATGACTGCCTGCGAGCGTGCATGACCCAATAAGTTATAACTTTTAACTTGTGCGAATCAGTATGCACGCGCGCGATTCGTGATTAAAGATTTTGGACATTTTAATTATAAAGTATTTGGAATTTTATTTACTGTCACGTGTCGCAATTCGGTGGTTTCCTTCCTGGAGGAAGGGTGGATCGTCTTAATCCCGATCCCTGGGTGAGAACTGGTGCTCCCAACTGACCAGCCGGAGCAAGGAGCGATGTGTTGCCAATTCGGCATACCCTGGAGTTACGAGTGGTGGCACGTTGCAGCTTTATACTCCGAAGTCGATACCAAAGGTTCATGGACGTCTGCAGGATTTTTTTTCCAGGGAGGTTCAAGCAAGGTAGGTTTTTTCCGGGACGGGGGGGGGGGGGGGGGCAAACAAGGTGCATGTTCCCCCATAACAGTGTTGTCTCCTCAAAAACCATTGCTTTAATTTGAAGTTATCATGTTCATGCAATAATTAACATATATTATTATAGCTAAAATGCAATTGCGCGATATATATAATTTTTGGTTGACTTTCCTTTTCCAGGTGGGTCGTGCCCTTGCCTCTTTTTCGGACATTCATGCAAAGGTTCTACACTATGTGGAAGAAAGTCATTGGACACCCCGGTTTCAACTCTGAAACGAACTCCTCATGGAAAAGAGAGTACAGACGGGTATATATATACGGCAGCAGGAGGCTTCTCAGATCATTCGCTGATAAAATGACAGACAGGAAAGAGCTCAGCATGTTTGAAAGAGGGATAATAGTAGGCTGCTCCATAGGAGACATGAGTATACGTAGCATAGCTGATGCCCAACAGGTCCCTAAATCATCTGTAGCCTTTGTCATCAAGAAGTGGAAGGAAAAGGGACACTGCAGCAATGCACCACGAAGTGGAAGACCCACGAAATTGGACGACCGGGACAGGAGAGTGCTGAAGAGGGAGATTCGGAAAAACAGGAGCCGTCCGATGCATTCGATTGCAGAAAAGTTTCAAAGTGCGACCAATTTGACTGTTTCGACGAAGACACTTCGCAAGGAGGCCCATACGCTCGGTTATCATGGTCGAGCCGCTGCCCACAAACCCCTGATAACAAAAAACAATAAGCGGCAGAGACTATGATGGTGTAAAGGGAGGAGAAACTGGACGGTGGAGCAATGGCGGAAGGTCCTATGGAGCGATGAATCACGTTTCACACTGTTTCGATCAGAAGGGATAGTGTGGGTATGGCGATTACCTAGAGAACGTCTGTTACCCGACTGTGTAGTGCCCACAGTGAAATATGGTGGTGGCGGCATCATGTTCTGGGGTTATTTCAGCTGGCATGGCGTGAGTCCACTGGTACCGGTGTATGGCTACATGACGTCTGCGTCCTACCGAGATATTCTCGACAAGTCATGCTCCCCACATTGTGGAGTTTCCAAGAAAACGAAGAATGTGTGTTCCAGGACGATAATTCGACTTGTCATGTTTCCAGGGCTACCACGGAGTAGTATGCAGAAAATAATGTCATCCGACTGGATTGGCCTGCTCAGATCCCTGACCTCAACCCTATCGAACATCTATGGGACGAACTGGAGCGCCAATTGAGGTCGCGATCGCCTTGTCATTCTACAGTTCCAGCGTTGGTGACTGTACTGCAGGAGGAATGGCGGAATATCCCACTCGGTGTACTACAAGACCTTGTGGCCAGTTTACCACGACTAGTGGCTGCTGTTATCGCTGCCAAAGGCGGACCGGAATCCTATTGATTGCAAGAAAACTGATGGTATCCGCTGACATGTGGTGTCCAATGACTTTCTTCCACATAGTGTATTTTTATTTCGCGTCTACCACTTTATGTTAATCGCGATGATAAAGGATGTGATAGGTGATGGAAGTGGTATAAAGACAAATGACCCATCCATATTTTCTAATCCGACATTAGACTTCGCAGTGTATTACGCTAACTAATTTGCCACGGGATCGGCTTCTTCGTGTTTGTCTGCTCATCAAATGATTGATTAGTTATTCAAACTATATAGGTAGCAAAGCTATATAAAATAACGAAACAGAAAAAAAAAATCCACTTGACGTCTTGTAGTACTATCAACCTACAATTTCATGCTCTCAAATCCACACAGAAAAATTCTTGTGGCATTAGTTTTACGGAATGGCCTTCGGGAATAAAGATCGCCCATTTCCTGGTTCAGCTCGAAACAATTCAGGTGCCTTATCGAAGCTGCTCTTCAGCACGCAGGGTTTCTAACCTACTTCGCCGTAATTCAGTTGTTGTATCTTGTTTAATATGATGTATTGTAGAGCCAACCGCAGATTAAATAGGAGGAAAAATACTTTTTCCGACGGAAAATAAGTTGGCAATGCTGCGAACACCGAGGCATTCTTGATAAGACGCCTGAGGAGGGTCGAGAAAACTTTCCTGAAAAAGCGCAACCCCAGTATCGAAGGTCATGCTACACGTGGATTGGCAACTTTCGGGAGCATGCTGTCTGTCTACACAATTCTACCCAAATACCTGTTTGAAAATGAATCTTCTGCTCACATTTTATTTTTCAAATGTAGTTCTGACCTTGTAGTCATTTTGCAATTATTTTTATTTGTTCTTATTTTGCTTTGCTTTTATGTCACTTTTATAATTAATCGAAACTATGAAGATGGATGATAAATAGATGAAATTGATGAAGAGACACCTAAAAAAGATATTTACAGACCAGGACTCGAACCCGGAACCTAAAGCGGATAGGTTGGGGGGGGGGGAGACCGTCAATAACTCCCGGTCACGAACTGGCTTATAATTTTTGTAATTTCTCAGGAGTATTTTTTGTTCTGTTCATGCATAATGCCTGCTTTCGGAAACTTAATTTATAAGTGACACACTTCGTTCGGTTTGGACAAGCCACGAATTGTTTGAGAGGAGGGACAAATCTCGTTCATATACTAGATACAATCATGGACTATACTTGAAATGGCCTCCCCGATGGCGCAGTGGTTGCGTCGTCGCCTAATAATCAAGGGGTCCCGGGTTCGATACCCGGTGGAGGCACAAGTGGTTCGGATTCCACTTCAAACTGAAGGTCCAGTCCCGATTAGCCTTACTGTGCATAAAGTGGACTCAAGACACCAAATCAATCAATCATATACTTGAAATGTGACGTGCTAAACACTACTTTCGGAGATCAGATGGACATGGCAATTTTGATATACAAGTTGCACTTTTTCTACTTAGATTATTTATGTCCAAATTTTATCCTAATAGATAATCTCGCAACAACGCAAAATGTTTAAATTGACTCGAATTCACAATGGCTCATATACAGTGTGTTTATAAATGAACGGTGCGGCTTCAAAAATTAATAATAAATCTATTTATTACCTTACACGGGCAAAACGTACACCGTAATCAGCAGCAACTGTCCAAGTTTATATAACTTTATTTAAATTGGTATAAAGATAGAAATCGAGAGGGGGCAATTGCCCCTCTGTGCCCCCTTGCAGGTGCAATATGGCATATTTCCCTGCGTCTAAAATATCGACAGATGTCCATGATTAGGGGGGTGCATTTGCCCCCCCCCTTGCACCCCGTGCGCACGCCTATTGCTACTCATTTCTACACTAGTTGGAAGCTTTATTCAATTTCGAGCCAGAAATGTAATTTAATATCAAATCAGGGTTGTTAAACGTCCACGAACCAATAAATTCTATTGGGTTCCGCAATAAGACCGGAACCTTTTTTATCGCACAGTTTAAATTCGGTCCAAGTTGCGTATTCTTTCATTTCAATATGGAACTTAGACCGTCTTTAAATTGATCCGGAAAGAAGGTCCCTGTGCCGTATTTCAATTGATCAAGAGAAAATGTCCCTGGAACGAATTGAAATACATACAGAGGCTCTTTACAGTCCTGATCCATTTATGCTTGCTAATATTCCCTGCTGAACCGGAATTGAATTGATTTAAAATCCCTGACCCTTTAACAACCCTGGTTGAAATTCATTTTTTTACAAACAACCATATTTTTCACGGCTATTTCACATTAATCCCATACGATATACTGAGTTATTTTTCGCAATGTTCCAATGAAAGGTAAGAGATTTTGGCTATTCCTTTTTCTTCCTTGATGTTAAATAGATTATATTCGTCACGCGCCTATAACGTTACTAGCTAATATTTGTGAATTGTTCTTTCCTTGTAACGTTAACATCTACCATACTGAATTTATTTACGTTCTTTATTTCTTTATGCAGATGGTATGTACCCAACTGCATTTTGTTCCGTTCCGCTACAGTGGTTTACATTTTGCTACATTCCTATGTAACGTTAGTTAATTATATTGCCTTTCACTTCATTCCGTTACGGAGGATTGCATTCATTACGTTCCTATGTACCGTTATTTACTACCATGTTGAATTTCGTTACGTTCTTGTAACGCTAGTATATACCACAATGCATTTCGTTACTACTTTCCTTGTAACGGTAGTATATACCAAATTGCATATTACGTTATGTTCCAATGTGCTCATTTCGTTCCGTTCCTTTATAACGTTAATATCTACCATAATACATTTTGTTACGTTCTCTGTAACGTCAGTCTATAACATATTGCATTTCGTTACGTTACATGGGTACCAGCAGCTGAACCATACTCTTCCTCCTACAAAATGGAACGTACCGTGTAACGCAAATTGGGTACGTTACGACTCCCTGCAATGAACACCTTAGAAAATGTTTAGGTTCTATAATCCTTCGCCACACACAATATCTAAACACATCACTCAAATAAAGAATAGTGTCACTGTTTTCCGCTGGGGGCGCCCGACTCACCACAAGACAACCACCAAGCTTTGCTATAGATTGCGCCACCGTTGAAATAATAATAGGAAGAAAATTTAAATGATTGCTACATATTTGTTTCCACGAACACACACACCAAAAATACTATTTGTCATTCAAATCGAGATCATTCTACCTGCGTGTACTTCTTCCTTTCATCATTCCTTCTGAAATCGTAAACTGCTTTTCTCATTTTAACATGAATCACCAGTGATATTGTGCATGAACCAGTGTTGCCAGTCAAAGAGGAATTCTACTACTATAGAATTGACAACGGCGAGGCAAAAACTATACGCTGTAACCAATTACACATTCGAAATGTAGTGTGTAAAATAGAGTAAAATAGAATAGAATAAAACGAAAAACACTGGTTAAGGTCCAAATAAAATTGGTTGTAAATGCATTGTAAATGTGATTAATGGCGCTTGGCATCTAAGGAGATGAAAAGTTGGTAATTAGCTTCGTAGTTTGATGAATAAAAATATAATCTAAGACAATCAAGAGGAAATTATTATCTTAATATTAATCATAATTCATATTAGAATAAAGAAAGCTAAACTTTCTCATAACATTTTGTTGAGAATAGTAAAATCATATCCGTTAAACATGAAAAAACTTAGATGGCCTCCCCGATGGCGTAGTGGTAATGTCACCGCCTTGTAATCAAGGGGCTCCGGGTTCGATACTCAGTAGAGGCACAGTGGTTCGGATCCCACTTTAAACTGTAGGTCTAATCCCGATTAGACTTCTGTTGCATAAAGTGGACTTAAAACAATAAATCAAAAATGAAAAAGTTAGATTTTGTTTCGTACAAAATCAGGTACATACGACATAATGCAATATTAACAGACTATATTCACAAACAATAAGTGCAAGGAGAATGCTTACTCTTTTTTATTTGTAACTTTTACAGTAATATATCATGATTTCAATGTTCATATTATGTTAACGTTTATGTATTAAGTTGCCTTAATCTCTAATGGCCATTTGGCACACTCGGGAAAAGAAAGATGACCGCATTTTAGATTCCACCTGTTGAGACTTTTTGAATCGAATCCCCTCTCCAGCCCTCACACAATCATCATACTCTTTCAGGACGTCTGCTAGCTGACTCCATAGCTCAGTGTCCCTCTCTACAGCTCGAAGTACTTCGGTTGGAGAATAATCACCTAATTCACAATGAAAGAAAAAACGGAATTTCAGTTTATAAGCTCTGAACGCTGCTCGTCAAAATACCTGTAGTGCCTATATTGTCCCTTTTTCATATGTAAGCGGCAAATGTCTATACCGAACTCATATCGTACAAAATAAATGGCAGGATACTTTCACTCAATTTTTTTTTAAAAAAATACAGTATCTGTGTGTTAAAATAAACTTAAACTGCACAGCCATTCAGGAAAAATGTGAAATGTAGGCCTATTATTAAATGTTATTATTACATACTTAGGCTTACAGTATACTTAAACTCTAATAATAACGTTTAATACTATATTTCACATTTTCCCTAAAAACGTGAAATATAATTTAACTTTTCTAATTACACCACATAGATTATGAATGATTGTTTTCCTTTCAAAAATCTTCTAACTTTTGACAAAATGTGTTCCAGAAGTAACGTCATATCTTTTGAAAATTATACTTAATTTTATAATACTTATGTTGACGAGAAGCAATCAATCGTTAATATCTATTAGGAAAAAATATTTCTCATAAATTAAATATAATAAATAATTCTGCCTTATTATGCTGGTTACATTTCTAGAATAACGAAACCTGAAGATTTTTTCTACAGGAATGCAGTCTTCCTTCTATGTGTTTTTTTGAGGGGAGAGGGGTGAAACAGATCTCAGTTCCCATTGCCTTTTCAATGGGACTCTTTCAAAGCTTGCCTACTAGTAGCTATGATATAGTGTTTCTCTTTTCTTCCGTGCATGCTACATAACGCGCACAGAAAGACTATTGTTCTTTTTTAAAAAACAGTTTTGCATAAAGTAACTGCACATAGAACATAATTGAAGAGTGAATAAATTAATACCATTATGCCCTTTATGATTATTCCTAACTAGGTCAAAAATATTTAAAATATTTTATTAAGAGAACGTTATGTCTCTTTTGGGAATACATGTACTATAACGTTTATTCCTCGATAAAAAATTATATTTTATGGATATATTACTTTCATGTTAAAATTATTGACATTGCTTAAATGTAAGCTCTAAAATATTAAAGGGGATGGAGCAATGGGTTGACAGAGATCACAACTTTGCAGTGGTGTGCCCAGAAACTTTGTAAGGAAATGTTAAGCTACATATTATTATCTTTCCAGGTACATTATATACCTTTTTTAAGGAGAGATGAGACAAGGTGACCGCTAATGCAATGTACCTCACCGCCGGCTCCCCTACGGGCACACCAATATAAATCGTATGCGATGTGTGTGGACCTAATTCCTCCCCGTTATGGAAACCTCGGACACGCCACTGTTTCTTACCAAGATCTTTGACGTACGACACCAGCGCTAGAACAGGATTTGGCCCGCAGCCATCAGAAGAGTCGTTCCTCTTTACTTGGAACCGTCTTCCGTAGCAGGTCGCCACCAACAGGCAGATGCAGGTGAGACTTAGACGGAGATTACACGAAGCCTGGAATGGAGAACGTTGTGGTCAATTACTCCTTTACGTTTTAAAGCATTTTTTAGCATTAAAATATAGACTATATTGAATTTATTGATTAATGATAAAAACAGGTGACGTAGAATAATTCTCGTGAATAGGTTAACTCATGATTATTTCCCCCCTACAATTGGGCGAAAGTTTTGACAACCATTTCCAAAAAGGGAGAAGTATATTTTCAAATAAGAATAGAAATATTTTACTAGGAAATTGGGAATTCAGTAAGAGATGTTAACTTTGCAGTTGTCATTTTGACAATTGGCTGCTAAAACTTTGACTCAATGTGAATTACTGCTTGTTACGGACAGGTATAAATATGAGTTGAGTTATTGCCTTTCGTGCTGCTACAATAGAAGTTTCCTCTGGTCTCAAGACTTGCATTGCTTTCATGGCTCAATAGAAGTTTCCTCTGGTCTCAAGACTTGCATTACTTCGCACTTAATCCCTTCGAAGAAATTATAGTCTATTTATAGATCAGAAAGAAACAGACATGGCAGTGTCCTTCCGATCCAAGAGCAATTTGCATCTGTAACTTTCCTTCATGAGTGACCAAAGAAACACTAAGCTGTGCTTAGTGGCGTGCCTGCCTCTCATTCAAAGGTCTGCTATACTAGTGATCCGAATCGCATGTAGGCTACTATTGCAAGCAGTTTCAACAACTAGTCTATGTAGCCTAAATAAGGTGTTAGTGCACTTTTGAGTGAAACTCGTTATAAAAGCATCCGAGAAACTTGTACTAAAAGTTAACAATGCAGTTGTTACATTTAGTTAGGACGTTCGGAAGGGGGGCCAAAGAAGGGGTCACCCCCTGGAAAATGTATGTTAACTTAAAAATTCATATTTCACACAAATAATTTCATTTCAGTCACAGTAATTTATATTAATTATTAGAAGGAAAGTAATAGCATCAAACTATAGGAGTGTTTATTTTTAGGGGACGACACTATTATAAGAGAAAATATGCCTGTTTGCTCCCTCTTGGCAAAAAATACCTTGCTCGGTCCAACCTGGAAATAACCGTGCGTTTTTTTCTAAAACCTGGGTGCCAACTTATTTTCTACAAAGCCGCTTGCCCACACAGTGTTCCCTTGACATCGCACATTTTACAATTTTGGTTGCGGTGTTTATTGAGAATTTATTTGCTTCTTCACCGTGCGGCGTGCAATGTACTTCAGGCGTAAATAGTCCATTAGTAAACAATTATTCCATGTCTTACATAGGAAATGTATTACAGTGTTATATACGACAAGTGTGTCGAATTAAGATAATTGAAAGTAAATATCTAACGAAACGTAGTTCTGGCGATAAATTGCGTTTCAAAATCATTTACCAAAAGCAGTGTTTTCCATAGGCTTTTTCCCCCAGAGTGTTAGTAAAGAACGCTGGAAACTTCTAACTGGATATCTGCTATATTTAAGTTTATATTTGCTTTAAGTACAAGACATGGAAAATGAAGAAGAGAGAAAATGTTAGTGAAAAGGAAGAAAATATCAAAACAAATAGAACAAGCAAAGAGCATATAAGAAAATAAAGAACAAGGCATTAAACAAAGAAAAGCTTCAATAAAGAAAAGAAAAAGAAACTATTAGGTCAGGGGAAAATATATAAAAAAAGAGACAATTCACAACGTGGCCAAAATCCAAAACAAATGGATATTTGTATTTTTTGTTAATATTTGTCGCCCAGGCGTCCCGGGTTCGAACACCGGCCTGGGCATGGATGTTCTTTGTGAATGTGCATCAATTTCATCGCATCATTAATTTACTCATCCTCAACGTCGCGACTATCCAAAACTGGCAGAAAAGCGACATAAAATAGCCTAATTGAATCAATCAACCAGTGTCGGCTCCTCGTTGAATTGAGGAAATAGATGAAGCAACAATTTCAATGAAAAGCCCATGCGTTGCACAGGATTCGAACCTAGGACCTATAGCATTACGAATCATTGCAAAGAAAGATATGTGTTGAAGATAAACTTGTCCCCCCAGACGATCGTGCAATAAAGGCATTCATCTTAGGAGACGGAAAAAGTCCCATACATGCTTGATACTGATCCTGGAGAGAACACCATGCCTTGACAAACCCAACAGATTGCTTGGTTTTTAGATAACAATTATACAATTCTTGATATTTCCCAGGTCGAATCCTGAAACCTTTGATTAGCAGACCATAATCATAATCACAGTTTTTTCCTCCACTGCAGAGAGGCGAGTTCCATATCGAAGAGAATACTTTTTTTTAGGAAGAGCGCAGTCACTATAGCAGTGACTATCTTTGCGACAGCACAGAGTTGCCCCCCCCCCCCCCAACATACACACTGTTTGCCACTTTCGCTCCCGCACTATGCTACAGCTTATCTACCAAGGGAAAGTAAACTGTCCTTGCCCCTCAGTTTTGGAAACCAATCGCGGCCACTGTATTCAAAAAGTAATGAACGAATAATTTTGATTCCTGACATTATATCTGCTTGTATTCCATTTTTGAAGTAGCTGTTTCTAACAAATAGAGGTGGTACCAATGCGAGACGGCTTTCGAAAAATCTAGACGAAAACGAGATCAAACCCTTCGAGACTTGAGACAGACCTCTGTAAAATGAAGAATAGACTAACACTCCCATTCACGTTCAAGACTTTGATGTCATGATATTGACAAATTTACTTAAATCAATTTCACTTTAATATGCCTATCAGTATAGGGGTGCGCAGACCCTCTGATTAAGGGGGAGCAAAAACCTTGATAAAAGATCAGTCGGAGAAATAAAAACCTCGTTCCATCTCACTGTTCTATTGTATTGAAGGATACTAAACAGGGGCGTATATAGTGTGTGCCCAGACCCACCGAAAATCACTCTATTAGAAGATTTCCAGCTTCCGTGGCACAAAAGTTCTGTTCGCCTCTCCCTTTATTTTTTTCTGTGAAGTTCAGACTAATTTACATATAAACATGATTTGGTACAGCAGATTCAAAACAACTGCACATAATTTATTCATTTCCAATGTGCGACCACACAACTAGGCTAACGAATAAAATGCGCGAGTCTTAATAACAAGTAATTTTCTAGAGAACGAGATAGTCCAATTCCATAGGAAATAAAACCGCCGCAGTTGCTTGGAACTTTCGTCGGCTTGAAAATACTTATTTTTTTTAAAGAGAATAATATTGTTTAATAACAGTAATAAGATTTCTCTACACTAAATTTCTAAGTGAGAGTATTAGGAGGGGCAACTGCTCCCCTTGCCTTCCAGTGCGTACGCCTATGCATATCAAATATTCTACCCTATAACTAGAGGCACATATTTTTGGTAAATAAAAAAGCAAAATTTCGGTACAAAAACTGAGTCAATTTCAGGTTCAAAAGCGGTAAATAAAATAAGATATCGGTGTTATATCGGTGAAAAATTGGATGAAAAGTGGTATATAAAAAGACATTTTTGTTTTAAAGTTGTGAATATAATCCTAAATTTGATTTAAAAACTACACTTATTCCACAGAATTAACATTTCACTTCTAATAGCCCAATACTCTGTAGTTATCAGAGTATTAAGTTTATTTCTGTGTAAAGGAGTCCATTTTTGCTTCTCCAATATTAACAGCAGAATTAATCAATTTTCCGGGAATTGCATAACTCTCAGGATAATTCAGACCACAGAAGGTGTCGCGTCGGTGAATAAATCCTAAATTTCATGTTTAAGAGTTAATTTCGCTTTTTGCAGTTCATATCGCATTATTTCGTGACAAAACATGGTCACAAAATGAATCTCAAACCTTTCAAAAACATGAAAAATTAGCACTACAATGTGTTTTTTTAAATTTAGTTTTTTCGTCAAAAACGAAATATGCATGCCCCTACCTATAACGATAAGTCATCTTATGTATTTTTTAATAATAATTGCAAAGTTAATGTATTAGTTGCAACTGTGAACCTGATGGTGTAGTGGCAACGTAGTCGCCTTGTAATTAAGGAGTCCCGGATTCGATACCTAATGGAGGCTAGGATCCCACTTTAAACTGTAGGTCCAGTCCCGATTAGCCTATCTGTGCATAAGGTGGATTTTAACAAAAACTCAACTCAACTGAGCAACGTGGTTGAATTCAAGATACAGAGTCGATTTTCGAGGCAAGACAGCCATTTGCAACTCAAGGCAAGAAAAGACTGAATAAGTGAAACTACACAACCTTCGTAACATCTGGACACGAATACGTACCATATCTGCTAGAATCGGGAATCTGACAACGTTAGAATTGAACTTTCGTTTATATACGACGTGTCTGTTGTCTTGTCTTGTAATTTTGGCAATTGTCATTAACGTTTAACCACATGTGGTCAATCACAGAAGAGCAGAATAACGAACAAACCGCCCCAGCGTCCTCTCAAAAGTAGACGAAAATCGATTTATTTTCCCATGATTGTTAAAAGCAAATAAACTCAAGTGCCTACTGCGAAGCTAAAATCAATCAGCTGTTAATGTTAAAGATCCCTTTGTTTCCACATTTTCGTTAGGGTCAAATTTGAAGCAGCCTGAACAGTAACAGGGCCAGAGGAGACGTCAGCGGGCGGAAAAATTTAATAAAAAATACCCTTTTAGCTCAAATATGCATTTGTGTGTGGTATTTAGTTGTATATCAAATGTGACTGTTCCCAGAAAATATCCCCCTCCTTTTTTGCCTTCCCACTCATTTTTTTTTTCTGGTGTTTTCACTGCTGTCTGAGTTAGATGTTATCTGAGCGTTGCTGTCATGAAGTGTCACCAAGGTAATACTCCCGTAATAGCAGTGGCGATGCTAAATAAAGGGCAACTAGGGCACTGCCCCACAACAATTTTAACATAAAAAGTTCATCTGAAGAGACGATCGGTATATAACTATTTTTTTCCCTCCACTCCTACGTTGCTGCAACCAGACGTACAGGGTGTGCACCCTGTGCGAGGCTAATATATTTCTGCGGCCTGTTGGAGAGAGTCAGATCTCAGCTCTGCCCTGAGACGTGACGTCACTAACTGATCCAAAGCTTTACAGCATAGGCAAGGGACGGTACCCCCTCACAATGGAAAAGCGCAAAATTCGTAGCCGTCTCTGGGCAGTGAACGAGGTGCCCTGCCCATTCATGTTTGCCTCATTCACCGTTCAGTGTTTCCAACTCTTGGCAGGCAGTTCATTCGTTCTTCCAGCCTTCGTACTTTCACCTTCCTCAGTAAGATGCAGCAATAAGCTAGAAAAAATTCCCTCGAATGCTTTTCTTCGCGCTTGTTCCGGCGACCTGAAAAGTTGACAACACTTTTTATTGCACAAACTAGTCCCTCGGTGTTTTCAAAAAGATCCTCCTTCCTTTCCATTGTATACGGATTTGGATTTGAGTTAGTGTGTGAGTTTTCGTTGCGTTCCATCTGTGTGCGTGTTGATCGCTTATGAAATAATTAGTTCTTTTTCGCGAGTGAAAGAGTTTATAGTTACTGTACGTGTGTATTTATTTGTGTGGTTGTGTCTGTGTTCCAGACAACTTGACATGCAGATTATCTTCGTAGGTATAAACGAACTTTTTTGGGGGTACATGGACAATGAAAAGTGTTGTAACTGAACTTAACGGTGCATAATCATCTTCCTAGTTAGTTATTGATATTAGATCGGAATTTGTTACATTTGATTCCAAATAGTGATCCATTGTTCGAACAATTGACTTACTCTATGTCAAGAAACTCTTCTCAAAAACCTTAAAGAAAAATTTAGAGGTTATCTGCCCCCCTCCCCAAAACAAATGTGCCCTGCCTGCCTGGAAAGGCACGCGCCGCCCCTGCGTAATAGGTAATCCTTGGTGTCACTGTCAGAGAGAAAAATTGCTTCAAATATCAGTCATACAAATTAAATCATGCTGGTAGAAAGTGAGCTAAATATGCTATAAATCAAGACAGGCTTCTTCCTTGCATGCGATTACTACAAAAGTGAATCATGTACAAGTTTTCTTTGATAACGATGTGATTCTTGATTTTTTATTTAGAATCGATTTTCTTCCAACTCTTGCCTAATCGCGATGATGAGGATAAATTATTGAATTATGAAATTAATGAAAGGAATTATCAATTATGAAATTGATGAAGAGAAACCCACAAGGAACACCCATGCACAGGCTGGGATTCGAACCTCGGAACCCCTTGTATCATAGCATGCTCTACTAACCACTCCGCCACAGAGCTTAGTGATGTTATTCTTGAGAATGAGTTGTTTATTGGTTTTAATTTTACATCACATTCTTGTTGTCTTCGACATATATCGTCAACAGAGTAAAGTATGCGAACAAGTGTTCTCGGGTAACCCGAGGACACAATTGTTCGAATCACGTAGCCAGGAAAGCTACAATTCCTATTTAGGGCAAAGTATGATTCTAAATTAAATAATAAGCATTTTTATCTTTCCCAGAATTTGAATCAAGAATCACAATTTTTGCAGTACAGTATGCTAATCATTAGACTAGGCACTAGGCCAACTCTATTTTTATTTTACAGTTGTTTGTTTCATTAGTTATATTAAATAATGCAAATGTAAGTTACAATAGAATCCTGATTTGGTAAGTTACCACACTGAATGAAGTAGAATACTTTCAGTATTAGTAGAATAGAAAGCAAAACAAAATCTGTAAAAATATAATACAAATTTAATTCATAACATAAACCATATTATACTATACTGATATTGAGGCATCTCAATGTGTATCAACATGGTGTGGTTACTGGTATAAGGTAACATTTTCATTGCAGAGTTTCATTACATTATGTTGTACTCAATGATATTTTATTATATTCCACAGTTACCATGTATTGTATTGGCATCGTATTATTGTATTATAATTTTACTACATTTCACTGTAACCATAAATTGTATTTCATTGTTTTATTATACTGCATTGTTTATCATATTGTAAACAAACTTTCATGTCCGATATCGCTCCCTATATATGCAAATAAGTGATTCATGGATGAAATAAATCTTATCTTATCTTATCATATCTCTAGTTAAGTCTAAATCACATTTTAATTTCATAATGTGAGAGGGTTGTTCCTAGCTGTCCAAGAAAGGTTTTAGTGTTTGCAGCAATTCTCAGCATCCTTTTGCAAGCTCGAAGTTATCCTCTAATCATACTTAACACATTGGGGTCTCACGACGGGCATAGCCCGCAGTGCACTTAAAGTCAATGTGGAAGAACAACGGGCATAGCCCATCCTGCAGTATGCAATAGCTTTGCCGATTAACTACGGGCTATGTTCGTACTTCGTCTCATGTGCGTGTTCATTCAAGCTGCTCTGTTGAAATTCCGACCGCTAGGTGACTCATGTGCTATTTTTATCTCGCAGCTGGGACTGTTTGTGTTCGGGTTGATGTACAGTCATGGAAAAAAGTTCTTCCCCATAAGGCTTTAATAGAAGCAAGTAATGCAGGAGGGTAGGCAACACATATTGCACCCTTCGATGATCGGGTGATTTTGCCTGTCTTAACACCGAGAAATGTGTTCCACGCGAAGGTCAACATGACAGGAAAGCAAAGAGGGTCACGTGACTATTGGTTACGTGGAGTGTTGTTGTGCTTCTCCACGTCCCCAGTTCTTGATCCACATTGCAGAAAAAGTAGAGCTGCATGCAATATATGAAAATAGGTTGTTTTCAACTACACGCTTAATTATGATTTTCCCAATTGTAAATCTATCAGACGTGTCTCCCGATTTAGTCGGGACAGTCTTTTACTTTGAATTCCTGTTTGTCATAGGCGTAACTTGACGGGAGCAGAAAGGGCATTTGTAACCCCCCCCCCAAAAAATCAGGTTTCTTAAAGCTGCTAAAACAGGAATTAAATACTATGATTTGACGCGTCCAAAAAAAGTATTATATTGAAAGATTTTTCCCAAATACGTAGATAGAAATTTAATACTTTGAAAGTGTCTCAGATTTGTTTATTGTCACAACTTAGTGTGGCACAGGTCTACTACAAAAGTGGAATTTCGTAACAGAAATATGAACCCACACCTTTTATTTCGTAGCCGATTTCATCTTGAAACTGAAATTAAGAATATTAGTTAATAATGTCATTGGTAAACAATAAAAAAATGTGTTAGACCCAATTCTTTAATACCTTATCATAATCTTTATCGCAAGTTGAAATTTTGTTGTAAGTCCACTGTATGCAAAAAAAAAAAAGGTAAAGTTCTCACCTGTGCTTGGCGCTACGCCATGAAGGCGTATAGGGGGTGTGGGGGTAACGCCCCACACTTTCTTGATTCGTTCGTGAGTGGGGGTGATGTGATCAGCATCACGCCGCCCCACACTTTCTTGATTCGTTCGTGAGTGGGGGGTGATGTGATCAGCATCACGGCCCTGACCGCCTTTACCACCAGGGTTTCCCCCAGGTACCCATGTCATTCGACGCTGGGTGGGCGCTGGGTTCGATACTCTGTGGAGGAACATAGTGGTTCGGATCCCCCTTTAAATTATAGGTCCATTCACGATTAGCCTAACAGGACATAAAGTGGACTTAAGACACCAAATCAAGCAACTAACACAATCCCGTTATTGTCCAGATTATCGAATCCAGAACCTTCGTCGCGAATAACATAAGCAGGAAGACAACGTGAAATAACCGAACAGAAACAGAACCTAAAACCTACATCGGATAGATTGAATTAAGTCGACGATACAGCACGGGTTCTGAAATGAAAAAGAATACGAAAGTTGAAGGACCTCTATACGCACCCACTTTTCCTCCACTCAATGGGGAAGATATCCTTCTAGCTGAGAAACCTTTACGTAGGAGTGCCCTGAGGGAACTTCAAGGCCACGACGATAAAGTGCAATGACGGGACCAAAACATACGGCAGATAGCTGTGTTCCTCCTTATTTCGTACGCCATTGATAACTGTAACACGTGACCTCGTCTTTGGTAGAGCAGAAGCCTGCTTGCTTGCCACCACCCTTTAGTTCAGTGACCTTCGCCCGTAGTCAGCAAGAGTGAATGACTCACCATATACTTGTCTGTGAGGCTACACAAGAATAGATATTTCGTTAGTGGCTGTAAGTATTGTTTCATCTGCAGTTATATCAGTTACCATTTCAATAGTTTCCTTCCTAATGGTTACTTTAGTGATAAACATGTAAATTAGTTCTCGAGAGTGAACGTTTTATCTATTTGAACGGGGGATTTTTATACAGCCTGCATGTATTATTTTTTCCTGAAACAAGAAGAAATTCGAAGACGCAAAAAGAGTTGTATAAGAGTAGTTAACAAAAGGAAAAAAGAAGAAGAAATCGAAAATGTAAATGCTGAAATAAATTATGGTAGAGATCGAGTGAATAACATTTTGTCATGGGGCCTCCTCGATGGCGTAGTGATAACGTCGTCGCCTTGTAATCAGTGGATCCCGGGTTTGATACACGGTGGATGCACATAGTGGTTAGTATCCCACTTTAAACTGAAGGTCGAGTCCAGATTAGCATATCTGTGCACCAAACCAAAACTAAGAAAGAAATTGTCACAGTGTAAGAAAATTTCATGTTCAACCACATACGAAACACAAGGGAATAATATATTGCAGGTTGGAGTTCACATCTGTAGCATCTAACCAGCACAATTATGAATCGCAACATATCGTATCAGATCCATTTTTATTATACATGTATGATAATATAAGGGAAGTAGAGGAAAGAGAAAACCAAGCGAAACACGGACGCCTTCTCCAGAATTTCAAATCTCGTTACATAAGGTTCTGGGTTGGAGTCCCGAACAGGCATGACTTTCTTGTTCTTGCCCTTTTATCTGCTTCATTTCATCATAATTCATCGTTATGGTTCACCTGCAGGGGAAGAATACTGGCAATAATTGCCAATACAAAGCCAATGACAAACAGAACAACTCGATTACGGAGGTGCCAAGAAGAAACGAGAGTTGACAGTTTCTCCGTCTCTCGGTTTGTCGAATTGAAAATTGCTCTCCCGTTCTCGGTCTCGATTAGTTAAATATAGAAATCGAAAATGTATGTGAATGAATATACATGTATTTTATATATTCCGGTTTTGTAGGAGATTTCGTGAGAGATGAAATAAGTACTCTTCCATCGTATTTATTTTTATAATTTTTATTCCCTGTTCGATGATCGCGACGATAAGGACGAGTGACCATTACATGAAATTGATGACGAAATAGTCAAACACCCCCGACAAGGACGGTACTCAAACCCGGGAACTTTGGCGACGATATCGAATGTCAATCACTTAATGAGCTTGACCACCGAGCCTGCTTAATGTTGTTTCTGTCAGGTAATTCGTAATAATATCCCACATTCACTATCATTTGCTTCATAATTTATCTTATTGTTGTGATTAACCTGAATTCAAAGAATTAGTTGAAAGGCAAAAATGCAAGATTGAATGTCTCTGATGTTACTTCGTGCCGAATAATATGACGTGGTATTATGATATGAATTTATTAATCATATAATATGCCTATTCATTCCATTGATTGATCCCAATTGAGCACACAAAATATGCTATAATGTCCACTCCATGGAGGAGTGGTTAGCACAACGCGCTACGATGCCATGGGTCCCTGGTTAGAATCTCGACTTGGGCGTGGGTGTCCTTGGTAAGTGTCCCTTCATCAATTTCATCATAGCATCACTCATCTTCATCGTCGCTATTTGCCAAAAGTGAAAGAATAGCAAATCTAAATAACAAACGTCCAATCAAATCGAACATCTCTACCGATTTAATTCTATACGGTACCGAATTCCCACTTTATTACTGCATCTTAAGTCATTTTACAGCATCTCAATTGTTTTCCGATTCGAAAACATTTGGAATGTTGTTTTGTGCAGTTGATTGTGCATTGTTTCGTTGTTTGGATTGTTTAATTAACGTCGCATTAATTAGTTTTAGACCAATCGTGACGGGGGAAGCAAGAGCACAAAGAAAGCAAAAAAGACAAGGAAGAGACCACGGCTTTCTTTAAAGATAGCATCCCGTGAATACAACTCAAGTGACTGCAGAATATTATGAATAAAATTTATTTCGCTTTTTCCTTTTATTTCTGTTTCAGTTATTTTACTTCGCTTTTCTTCTACCACTCGCGTTACTCGTGTCGGTGAGAAAGAATTATAAACTCGTGAAATGGACGATGGTACAAAAAAATATATGCCTCTCCCACGGTTCGAAACTGTGAGTACAAAATATTGTCTTATTTTTAAAATTTACGGGCAAATATGGTTTGTCACGTAGCAATTTTCGCTTATCTCTTTCTCAAGGGGTTCCATTGCCTCTCTGATGTCGTAGTGGTAACGTCTTCGCCATGTAATGAAAGGCTTCCGAATTCAATACCAAATAGAGAGGCATTTGGTTCGGATCCCATTTTAATCTGTAGGTCCAGCGCATGAACTGGACTTAAACAATTAACGTGTGGCATGTGGTCTGTGATGAGAACCATCATTTCAGCGAACCTCTTGACAATGACTCTAATATCACTTGAAAGAATAGTATTTCTTTACGAGTAGGTCTTGTCAAGAAACCAGTTCCTGAAATTTTCTTCTGGAGGCATCGTAGCACCCAGCTGTTTGTTGTGGCTGGGGCACGAGTCATGTGACTCATGCTATCAAAGCTCAATCCTTCCCGAGAACTCAGAATCACCAGGCAAACTTAAGCGAATATTTTGTTATTTGGGTTGCATAAACAACAGGCTTTAAGACGTTACGAAATTCTACGTCCCGTGGCCCAGGTATTTTTTTCTAAGACTGTACGTTGCATTGTTTAGAATGGCGTCGTTAGATACAGACTGCATAGCGGAAATTCCGCCTCAGAGTTTGAAGTTAGCGACGATTTTGATGATGCAGATGAATTTGAAGATTTGGAAGGTAGGTTATATTCGTAATAATTAATTGTTGACAATATAAACAGTGTTGCAAACTCTAGTATTTTATGAATGAAGTGAGAAGAGGTAATTTTTTTGGGTCTATTAATCTTGCCTCTTGCTTGATTCTCCTACATGCACTCATGTATTTTGAGTTTATCCATTTATTATTTTGTATAGTGTATGTCAAATGAAAATTTATTTTATTTATTTAGTTTATTTATTTATTTGTTTAATTTTTACAGATGACGCAGAACCAACTGATACATCGTCTGGTCCTGTCCTGCAGCCACTTTTTCATACAAAAGCTAATTACCTGTAATTTGTAATTATTTTTGTAATTATTTTTTGTTATGTGCACATAAGAAGTATTCTTATGCAAGAGTCAAAAGATGTATTGATAGTTTATGTAGTTAATTATTGAAATTTCCAGATTACGAACTTAAAATATCTCTATATTAACATTTGTTACAATGTTGTACTTTTTTTTTCTTCACAAAACATTGCTGAAAAAAATATTCAAAAATGTCTGAAAATAAAAATAAAATTTAACAAATTTTTGTTCATTGAAAAGAGGAAGTTTTGTAGATTTAAGAAATGTGTGGTAGATAAAAGCAAATTAAAAATATTTTTTCTATGATTTTTTGAAAAACAACCAAAAACCGCAGTCCAGAGGTAAAAATGCTGTATTATGAGGCCAGACCCGAATGTGTTAATATACAGGGCCGGCGGAAAGGGGGGGGGGCGAACCGTACCACCGCCCAGAGCGGCAAATTTTCAGGGCGTCAAAATTTAAAGAGAAGAAAAAAAATAATCTTATGGAAAACTTGAAAGTTATAATATTTTATTCTAACTTGGAACTTAATATATGACAACCCACAGTTTTGAAGGAACATATCAGTAGTCTCACTTTAAAACCAAGTGTCACAAATTGGGAAAGCAAATTCGATGCCTTAACTCCGTTGAGGATGCGCTCCTTCAAATAATTGGCGACAATAAAACTGTCCAAATGGTCGCACATGAGGCTCAATGTATTGCAAACCAGTTGCGTGGCTTTACATTCTTTTGCTCACTAGTTATCTGGTATGACTTTTTACTCCACGTAATGTAATGAGCAAATGTCTTCAAAACATTAATCTACGATGTGTTAGATGCTGTTAGATGATTTCTTGCAAACATATCGGCGCTTTGAAAAAAGCAGGAGTGATGAAAAATTTCAAAGTTGGCACAGGCGTCGGGGGGCGGCGACCTGTGAGCCCCGGTTGATGAGAAAGAATTGGCATCGAATTTAGATATAGATGAAAGGATAGGCAACACTGTACAGGGCCGAAATCGAAAGAAGAAGCAGTTTCAGTATGATGAAACTGTTGAAGATCCACAAAAACTGTACAAAGTTGATTTTTATTACCAGGTTCTAGACGATTATTTTAGCTCTAAGAGAAAGATTTGATCAGCTTAAACATCATAGTGAATTTTTCAATTTATGTTATGATATTAGTAAGCATAAAGACATGCCATCTGATCTTTCGGGACCTTAAAGTGATAAAGGGTCATGATTTTGCACCTAATATGAGTGTAGAACTTCGAATTTATTAACTTTGTCGGTGGCAAGTGGCGAACAAAGTTGTTCTTTATTTTATAAATTAAGGCTAATAAAAATACTATCTTTGGTCAATCATGTCTGAAACACGCTTGTTTCCATTTTACGCAAGATAACATTATACGAAAAAGAATATTACATGCAGAGGTAAATTTAAAGTTCGCTGTGCATTTAGCACCATGTCATGAAGGCACATTTAGGGGATGTGGGGGCAGGACCCCACACATTCTCGATCTCGGCCATTTTGAAGGTGATGTGATCAGCACCACTCTCCGGCCGCATTTACCTCCCATGGTTGCCCCAGGTAACCATTAATTTGAGGCTGGGTGAACCACAGAGCCGCTTTATGCAGGGACAACGCAAGAAATAATTCAGGCCTTAGATCATCCACGCGGGAGATCCGGGAATATTACACGTAATTATTTTTAAAATTCAATCATATGTCACAGACCTACAACGGTAAACATATGAACTCAAGCCTTCATTTCTTTCCTAATACTTGTTACATTTAAGATACGTTTAAGACAGAAAGAGAGTTTTCATAAAATATAATATTAATAAAAAATTAGTGTCGCATTTTTTAAAGTTTAAGTGTGGTCGAGCGAGATATCCTTTTGTGCTTAATTGTATTGAAATAGCGTAACAAGTCTCAATATTTATTTTATCGTTTGATGTTTTACTTAGGAATATATTGATTTTCAATTTCCCGTTTCTGCATAAAGACGGAAAAGGGGGGGGGGGGTTCGAAAGGGAGCGGCATCTGCCGCCGCCGCCCAGGGCTGTAAAATGACTAGCGCCGGCCCTGTTAATATAAGACAACCAAATGATGCATAACTCACATCCATGAACACAAATGCAGTACTCTGCAGGTTAGATGCCCAGTTAGATTGTTTCCACAGCTCAGTACAGACAGAAAAAAATTGTAGCATTTATATGAAAATATTGAAACATTCAATGAAATTTCTAGAATTTATACCTTTTACTGGAGCGCCATCTTTAAAACTCGTATTATATTTATAATTATGTGGGTTATATCCCACAAAAAAGGATTTCTGGCCTCAGTGACCTCACAACAATATAGTCTCCTGAATGTACACAAAACCAGTGGTGTACCTACCAATTTCCAGCCTCTCTCTCACCAGAGGTTGGCGATCATCCCACCATTTACGGGGTGACATGTGGTCAGCATGGTTAACACAGAGTCATTGTTGTAGGTTTCCATGACCGGGTTATGTTACTTATTCTTAGTTCCCCAATTTCCTTACAATGGTGAGTGGACACGGGTCCCATACACAGGCCGAAATCTCAGGATAAAAGTTCTTACCCTTCCCCCAGGAGACTCGAACCTACGTGCTTCCCGTAGCTGGAGCCAAAGCTTGTGCCTTACACTACATGATGCGGGACAACCAGTGGTGATAACCATAACAAAATTAGATGTATTTAGTATGTATGATTTAACTTGCATTCGCTTCTACTATAGTGGGTTCAAAGAGGGATAATAATCATATTTCTCAAGTTTCTCTCATGCTTATGTTCTTCTTGCTGACAAGAAATTTGACAGAATTATCCAGAAAATTTTAAAAATTGTTCCTTTAATAAAAGGAAGACCAATGTACTGTATATTTCACTTCAAGGAAAAATCACTCATCTTTGATTGATTTATTTGATTTACTTTACTTGGCATTCAGCCATTTTTGGCTAATCGCGAAGATGAGGATGAGTGGTGGGTGATATGTTGAAATTGATGAATGAATGAGTTGGTGTTTTAAGTCCACTGTATGGACAGTAAGGTTAATTGGGACTGGACCTACAATTATGAAATTGATGAAGGGACACTTACAAAGAACACCCAAGCCCAGGATTCGAACCCGGAACCCCTGGCATCGTAAAATGCTATGTTAACCACTACTCCATGAAGGCCGGCTCAATCATCTTTAAGTGGGCGTCATTATCGGGGACAGGGGGATGTGTTTCCTCAATAATTCAAAGATGGGGGACAGGGGGATATATCCTCCCCCAATTATTCCAACATGGGGGACAGGAAAAGGTTAGGCAGTAGGCATATCATATTAGCAATGAGTTCATCGTTTTCAGATTGTCACAAAAGATGATGAATGTACACTTAATATCAACCAGACTATAGAAGATCAAAGAAAATATGACAGATTATTGTTGTTTTCAGTCAATGGGATTAAAGTAGAGGTGTTCCAAGGGATTTTCAAGATGAAAGTTGCATTAAAAGTTTGCTTGCCCACGTAGGCTAATTTGTTATTAGTAAAGGCAGAAAATGTACCTGTCTCAGGGTACATTGCAGAGTCCATATATTATCTGATAGCTTTTTAACGAAGTGTTGTATGATGTTTGCATGCTTCTGAAGCTAATATTTGGCGTGTTGTTCTTATTAATTGGGGGTTCTTTTCCAATAGGAGTTTTAAGGCTAGAACACAATGTATGAATACGTAATAACAATTATCTGAACTCATGAGAATGAATTTTCTTATATCGGAGAGAAAGACTCATTTTATTTCTGAATATTCTGCATTTTAATGTGGTTATCATTTATGAGAGATGGAGATACATGTGTTCCACCGGCTTGCATGGGTTTTGATGTCTCGCAGATGACTGTTGTCTCTGAATAATTTCAGCATACTGCTTCCCAAAATGAAATTTATTTTTACTCATCACGTCTAGTTTTTCAGAAAACAGCAATATATTAACTGTCTTAATTTCACAACAAAATGTGTAGTTCCATCATTTTCCCATAGATGACTCTGTTTAGATGATGGTCAAATATTGGTTTTCTACAATACAAATTCTTCAAATTTTGAACTATAAATTAACATAGAATAGTAAGCATTTAATCCACCTTCTATCTTCACAAGACACATTCGACATGAAAATTGTAAATTTGATTACGTAAGTTCCATTTTCGAAATCCCTCACAAAAATTTCCTTCACAAAATGTCCAAAACTCAATGTTATAATATGTGGGTTGATTGAACTTAGTGACATGTAGAAAAACCCTGACCTAGCGAAAAATTCTCATGTGATGGGAAAAAAATTATGTCATTTCCGTCATCAGCATTCAAAATACTTCCAGAATCACCTATTGGTTTGTAAACAACCGGAATTTTACTTGCATTCTGGAATAGATGCAATGGAATGGCGAAGATGAGAATTTTGATTGTGAAATTGTGAAAAATCCTGCTGTGATGGAGGAAAATGAATGTCACATGCGTGATCAGCATTCAAAATACTTACAGAATCACATCTTAGTTTGTAAACAACCGAAATTTCACTTGTATAAATTTATTTTGTTGTTTTAGGTAATAGATGTAATGTAATGGCAAATATGAGAATTATGATTGTGAAAAATCATGACGTGATGGAAAAAAATTTATTTCATGTTCGTGATCAGCATTCAAAATACTTTCAGAATCACTTATTGACTTGGAAACAACTGAAATTTCCCTTGCATAAATTTCTTTTGTTGCTTTAGGTAATAGATGTAATGTAATGGTGAATATGAGAATTTTGATTGTGAAAAATTATGACGTGATGGAAAAAAATAGGTGTCATTTCCGTGATCAGCATTCAAAATACTTCCAGAATCACCTATTGATTTGAAATCATCCGATTTTTTTTAAAAAAAATGCAGGCCCTTGTAATCCGAGGAACATGTCAAAGTGCACCGAAAATTAAGATTCAAACAATAATCTGGTCGACATTTTGTGAAAAATGTTCAGATGTTTCCAAATCAATAGGTGTTTCTGGAAGTATTTTGAATGCTGATCACAGAAAATATCTGTTTTTTCTCATCAAGACAGGATTTTTCACAATTAAAATTCTCATATTTGCTATTACACTTTATTACAGAAGGCAACAAAATAAATTTATACAAGGGAAATTTCGGTTGTTTTTAAACCAAGAGGTGATTCTCGAAGTATTTTGAATGCTGATCATGCACATGACATTAATTTTTTTCCCATCACGTCAGGATTTTTCACAATTTTACAATCAAAATTCTCATATTTGCCATTACATTACATATATTACAGAACACAACAAAATACATTTATACAATGGAAATTTCAGTTGTTTACAAACCAATAGGTGATTCTGAAAGTATTTTGAATTCTGCTCATGGAAATGTCATCAATTTCTTTCCATCACGTCAGGATTTTTTCCCTAGGTCAAGATTTTTCTCCACGTCACCAAGTTCAATCAACGCACTATATTATGACATTGAGTACTGGACATTTTGTGAAGGAAATTTTCATGAGGGATTTCGAAAATAAAACTACTTAATCAAACAAAATATACCCAGCTATAAAGAATGACTTAATTAATATAGAAGTGTGCTGCAAGGAACCAAACATGTAGAATGCAATGGCTTTGTCTCTTCTTCCTGTTTTTCAATCTCGGCACAGTACCTTTGTTCTAAACCAGCAGTTCTTAAAATTTTCAAACCACGGAGACCTTTCCACCCAAAGATGAGCCTGCGGAGCGCGCAACATTTTTTCTATGCTCATCAGAGCAAAATTGCATTTCTACAACCAATGAGGGCCTCCCCTATGGTGCAGTGGTAGCGTCGTTGCCTTGTAATCAAGAGGTCATGGGTTTGATACCCGGTGGAGGCTCATAGTGGTTCGGATCCCACTTTAAACTGCAGGTCCAGTCCCGATTAGCCTTACTGTGCACAAAGTGGACTTAAAAC
Source organism: Lepisma saccharinum (assembly GCF_977018435.1). Lineage (NCBI taxonomy): Eukaryota > Metazoa > Arthropoda > Insecta > Zygentoma > Lepismatidae > Lepisma > Lepisma saccharinum. The sequence goes on along the minus strand of NC_139229.1, from coordinate 161,268,875 downwards.
ACTAAATCAACCAACAACCAATGAGAATATGAGAATTATGTTTCTGAGAAGTATTGGTTTTAGCTAAAACCATATGTACACTTTTAGTGTTTCTGATGTTCCAGGCATCGTTAAAAAATCAATTATTTCTTAATATGGTAATAAAGAAAATGGTGTAACTGCATGGTAAGTATTCATAAGAACAAAAATGTTTTAATTACTGACCTCAATGTGACGAATGTGTTTGTTTCTTCTTTCATCAAATTTACGTTTCTTAATGGCACTGTAGGAAGTTTTGCTTCCATCAGCTCTTGTTCCTTCTTTCCAGTGTACGTATCAATTTTCCTGAATCAACTGAAGCCAAATGAACTTAAGAGTCGGTAAGACTAACAAATTGGAGTAATTGTTGTGGTGCAACCATGTGTTTCAAATTCCAATTCCAACAATCGAGCATCAAAGAACAGTGTCAGGGAAACACTGCTTTGCTGCAGTTTATTATTTCACAAGCAGAATCACTGCAGCGACCTCACACTTTCGGCAGCGATATGATATGTTGTGCTTTCTTTGGCCTGCTAAGTTACGGTAGGGACCCGGGATGCTCGAAATTAGTCACTGAGGCTACTTTGCAAGTATGAAAGCGTGACAAGGTATTTTTCACAGAAAGCAGCAGCCCCTGCAGAACCCTTGTGGCCCACACTTTGACAATCAGTGTTCTAAAGATGTTAAGTTTGTAAAATTTAAATCTGTGAGTTTCACAAATGATGCAGTTGGAAAATGTGATTAAAGATTTTGTAAGGTAAAAAGCAAAAATATAAATAATTAAAATCAGAATGAAAACACAAAACAAGGTATCGAAACAACCATATAATCAAAGAAATACTCATTTCCAAATTATGATATTCAATTATGTTTATTTCACAATATATATTTATATATACACATGGCTTTATAAAACATTGCAAAAATATTGTAGGAAATAAATAGAGTATCAATGACAATATTAGAACAAACAGGTAAATATAATAACTCTACATACAAAATTGTCCTGAGATTTGTTGTATTATATAATTGCATGTTCTTCATAAGTGAACAGATTATTTACAAATATAAAAATGTATATGTATAAAAATGAAGTTGTGCACCATCTAAAAATAATATAAGGACTGGCATGGTTCACACATACAAAAATTCCACATGCACACACTCAAAAGCACTCACTCCAAAAGTATCAAATACAGTGAACATAAGCTTACACATTGTCACTTACAGTAACAACAGTAGCGATATTCCATTTACAACATTCACACACTATTCCCAATGGCACAAAATGGCAAGAAATGTATTAAAACAATCCCCAAAACAGATTTTTGACACTTCTCAGCATTTCTCAATTTCCAGAGCACATTGATGGCACAATTCAATGCATTTTCTAGAATCTTTATAACAGGAACTATTGTTATTAAAATTAAAATAACTTGTCTTTCTCTTAACAATTATTGAATATTTTACCTTAAATTGGTAATATAAAAGGATTTTTGATAACAAACACTGGAATGATTGTTTACCAATGCTGATGAACAATAAGTACTTTTGTATTATATACATAGTATTTTTTAAAGTATATTATATTTCATTTATAGCTGTTAATATCATACAATTAATATTTACAATTACAGGAATTCAAATATACAAAATTATTTACGGCATTTTGTATTGGTATACATTATTTAATTAGGTATGTTCGACACCAAATATTACAGGTACATAGCCTGCACCTATATTAGTATTTGTAAATTGTTGCAATAATTACATGCCCAAAAAAACTTACAAAAAATTATGTACAGAAAATATCAGTTAATGTTGGAAAAAAAGATGTCTTTTCTTAATCTATATTCATGCACACACTCAAACACACACGTCTATGCACAGACACTCACACTCACACTCACACGCATACGCACACACACACAGACACATGTAACTTACAATGTTAATAACAAGTGGTATATCTTCCTGAGTTTATTCAATTAAAACAATTTTCATACAGCTAATTACTGTATACTTGCAATACTTACAATACAATATTTTGTAAGGCTGGGCCGATACCACTTTGAACTGATACCGATACCAATGCCGATACCGATACTTGTATAATTCCAAATTTAAAATGACAAGGTTATATTATATATACATATACATACACACATATATGTATGTATGTTTGTGTGTGTGTGTGTGTGGTGTCCAATTATTATAATTATATTATATTTTATACGTATTCACTTTTAGAACAGTGACAATCGAACAGATGTTTCAAATATGAGAGAAATATTACCATATAAGAAGCTAAGAGAGAGGCAATCGTGTGGTCGTCGTCCCCCTCTCCCCCATGTTGAAAAATGAGATCATGTCTCTTCAACCTCCTCTAAAACTACTAAGGGATTACTCTTCCCAAACTAACATTAAATCATCCGTGAACTCAAGAATAATTGGTGATTTACCAGCCCCGGACACGACGTCTAAAACTAACAGTAAAGCTGTAATGTGAAACGAATCTCATCTCTTTTTTGTCTAATAAAGAGAATAATAATTAGTAAACAAAATGTAAGGAGAGAATGAAAACTTACCAGTCTCTTGCTTCTCTATCAGGCGACTGACTTCAGTAGTGATATTCCGAAGTGACTTTGCTTTCGATATACTTTCGGCAAATGATTTCTTAGAAAAATTAAATGTATAGTTCTATCGCTTGGCGTGGGAGGAATCCAAACCCATCATTACACTTTTCCAGAAACTAACTGCTGTCATCTGTCATTCAAAGAAAATTATTCCCCTGCCAAATTCCTTGTGCTGAAACACGTCTGCTGGAACCCAGTCGGGACAAACAAAAGTCTAAAGTTGGAAAGGAAAATGGGGATTAGCCCAGTTATTTGAATCCAGGAAAATGCTATTTACTATGTCTGTGACACGTCCACCCCTTTTTGACTGCGGGAGGTACTAAATAGAGGAAAGTCCGCAAACACAAAAGAAAGTCGAAGGATTACCAACAGATGCATCGTTAGCTTTCGGGACCTCATTGGAGTTATTGTTATATGAAACCGCATCTGTACGAACAAAGCCTGGTAGACTTCGAAGAGAACTAAAGAGAAGCAGCAAACTCCTATGGGGATAATTTCACGTTACGCTTGATTTGCAAGATATTTGACCGCAAGTCTTATCTGCGTACAGATCTTTGTGTCACGCACTTGCTGTTCTGTTCTTGAAAACTTTAGTACAGGTTCATTTAACAAATGTACAACTTTCTTTAATTTTTTTTTCAAAACCAAAGGTAAGTCGGAAAAGGTGAACAAAACTTTGAAATGGAAAAAGACAATTGGTTTTGGCCGTGCCTCTAGCGACTCAAAAACAATGGTATCGGCTAGTATCGGTGCAAAATTATCAATCGTTACTTTCTGATACCCATACCCCTGGTATCGACCATTACCGATACATCAGGATCGGCTCAGCCCTAATATTTTGCTTTACATTGCTTTACATGCTGATAACAGCTCCTCTCTCCAAGCATTTGATTTGTGTGAAACAATTCCTTTTTTTGTGTAAGAATGCTGAATCCAATAACTTGTAATGTGTTACTAGTGCATGGATATTACTGGATGTAGCATATATTTCAAATACATAGCATTGTAGGAACTTTACAATATGTTTGTTTACAATGTAATGTTTTGTTGGAGCATCAACACACTGGAACATACTAAGCTGTCAACATGAATAAAATTATGAGTAGCAATGTACAATAAAGTTCAGTTTACAAAATCTTATGTAATTACATATTATAAATAATGAATTAAGGTTTCATAGGTATGAAGGGATATAAGTATATATAAAAGTGAAATGGACTTTTTGGAAAAGCTTGCCTGATTAGGAGATATAAATGCTTTACACTTTATAGTCTAATATGGAAAATAATGTGTTAAAGCAAGAAGTTAAAATAAAGTCTTCTTATAGTCTTATCACATTTAACTAGCACAGTGTCCTTCCTAGAAGATTGTTCATCCTTGTTTTAAAAATTGCTGTCAAACATCTCAGTTGTTTCATAATTCACTATGTTTTAAAAACAAGTACTTTATCTCTACAGATTAGACACTTCTTGAAAAGTCATGTACTACTTTCACAAAAAGTATACATGAACTAAGTAATATACTGTGTAAGATAATGAAGTGACAGGGGATTATCTATTAAAAGAGAGTAAGTTTCTTAATTCATATTCACTGAATCAAAAATTCATATTAGTTTAAAAGGAGATTATTTTGTGTTGGTTTTCAATTATACTTCTTACAGAGATTTTCAATAAAATTCATCAATAATTTTCAAAATATTAAGAACTATTAATATTTGTACAGAAAACCTTTTGCCATTTTAAAAGAGAACAATTTAAATACCATAAATGCTCAATGTTACACAAATGAGCTGTCATTTGTGATTAAATCATAAGCTGTCTCTATTCTGTTTATCGTTATTGTTATTATTTACCATTCCTTGCCTTGGAAAGCTGATAAGACCATGATTTAGAAAGGGCACCATTGCCATGTTTTCTGACTAAACTTAGAAACTCATGAGAATAGGAAAAATTAGGAATGCAATGAAAAGTAATAAATAAATTCATTCCTATCGATCAGAAAATTCAGGGTTGTGTTCCACATGTTTTCTGAACATTCAGTCACACTCATTCAAAACCTTGGCTTGCCAGCAGAATTAAAATTGTTTTTCTAGTTGCTGGTCATTTTGTTTCCTCATGTCGCCCCCTCATCATCACTTGAGCTTCGAGCTATGCTTGTAAGCCTGTCTGGAGTAAGCATATCAGATTCGTCATCTGACATGTCATACCACGGACGTTCTTCAATTCTTATTTTCTTCTTTTGTAAAGGCCCACTTGGATCCCCTTCTTGTTTCAGCTGAAAAAAATGAATAATTAATATATAATGGACTCCTCCAAAGTGCATGACAAATATGTTAACAGGATCCCAATGTTTTATCACCCAATCAAACTTTCTCCTTGGTTTCAACTAATGTTGATTACCTATAAAATTCATAATGTTCTGTCATCATATAACAAACACTAATGTAAAAAATATACTTTTCTGTGGTTGAATAAACATTCAGCATTTCAACACATCCACATGTGTTAGTTATGCCTGTGTATAATATTTTTTAAATGTATAATCAATGCAGCTCTTGGAAAAGGTGGATGTTTAAGATATCAAAACACAAAGAATAAGTAAAGGTAAAGTTCCCCATGCATATAACAACGTGCCATGAAAGCATATTTATGGGATGTGGGGGTAGGGCAAAATAAAGATAATAATAGGAACACTGTGTTAACACAGACACATAGAAAAGTGTTAATATGTATGTATCTTTGTCAAGCACAAAAAATGAATTAATTCCAATATACTTCTTAAAATATTCAGCACTTTAATTTATTTGGTACATTATGTATTTCTTAGTATGTACATTTGTTTCCTGTTATGAACAGATCAGTATGTACTGGAATTAAAATTATTTACTTTAATTTTGCAATTTTAAATAACTTCAAAAGTACTTACTATTACTAGCAGGCAGATAAATAAACAAACAAAAAAATACTGATAGCACAAAGAATCCTGTATAAAGAGATTACAAACTAACACACCACTGATGTTTGTTTATTTATTTACATTTTACTTGGGATTACCGCTAAGCATCCACTGATGTTTGAGTTCAACAGACCTTTTCTTTCTTTCACATTTTCTTACTATTAGTCTGCTTCCTCCTGGTAATACGAACTGCTACAGAAAATGTTATCAGGCATGGATGTTTTATTTCAATTTTACCTCAGAATCCTAACATGGTAATGTGTTGTGTTAGCTATCACATCATCATTATTATTATTTTTTTTCAGTGTGCATTTAGAACATTTTCAAAATAAATATATTTTAATGTGCTTTCATCAAACATTTTCAATAGTAAAAAATTCTTGCAGAAGGATAAAAGTGGACATGATTATTATTCTCCATTTACAAGACAAGTCTATCAGCAAACTTGTTTTGTGATACAAAAAAACAGGCAATGATCATTTCACTTTGTTCCTCTATCATGTTTTTTTTTAATGCTTGTGCTTCTTCTAGAATTCAAATTACTATTGAACAAGTTACAGATAACTTCAACAGTATATATAGTTTGTACATTTTTATTATTAAATATTTTGAAATGTGTAGAATGTATCTGTAACCTGGTGAAATATGGAAACAGATCAAGGTCCGTCGATGTTGTTTGCCACTTGCCTCAGAAGGTCTGGTCATAAGGCCCCTCTTTAACAAGTTGAGGTGGTTGTAAAACTGTGACATCATAGGGATGCAAGATCGCTGTGGATATTTTGGAATTCGTTAGTTTTAGCAAGGGAAACGTGTTTCTCTGTTCTTTCCTTGCTCTTGTATTTGTGTATTTCCAGTTTTTTTATGTGATTTATATTGTAGTGTCCGAGTGATGATAATGTCTGCATTATCTCAAGAAAAAAAATGCTAATATTTTTTTACCATATATTTCCGTCTGATGAAAAGTTCCGAAAAATTGGCAGAGAAAAGCCTATCGAAAAGACAAACATTTCAGGTTGCTAATATTTTTTACCGGGATGTTAGGAATGTGATTTACAATCCGAATTGCTAAACCTTAAACCAAAGAAGAGTTTGAAGAAGGGCGCCGTTCTTACATTAATTACTTAATCACGAACAACTTGTAATCAAAAACTCATATTGTAACAACTAGCAACTGTATTCGTAAAACCTCTTATAGCTATTAACATTCTATAACTTCATTATTTTATTTTATTTCACTTTATCTTTCATAGCTATTATGATTATTAATATGATTAATAGGTATATAATTTTTGTTCTAGCTGACTCAAAGTCATGCACTTACTAAAGATGAATGCAACGATCATTAGATACCTATGCACTTAATTTAAATGTAATGCTTTTCTCTTTCTTTTTTAATCAATTTGCGTTCGTTCTATTCAATTAAGTTTACATGTAATCAATAGGCTATGTAATAATGTATTCCATTTTTTACTTGTAATCAACTCCCAGACAAGGGCCTGTTGTAAGAACGGCTCTCCAGGTTGAAACATGCCCGCTCTAATAAAGATGACTTTCTTCTTCTTATTATTAATTACAGTTACACATCAGCAGGTCAGTGATAATAACCGCGTTCTTGCAAGTAGGGATGGCCAAAACTGGATATTTTACTATGAAGTATATGATTGTGAAATGAGGGAGACATAACTTAAAATACACCACATTAACAGCTTTGTTAATAAAATCTACTTGAAAATGGAAAAATTGATATAAACCTCTCTCCCCGAAATTCGGATTACCTCAGAAATCCGGTAGTAAAATTTCCGAATTGGGATTTTAAATTTTCTTGGATTTGGATATTTTTGTCCATCCGTAGTGTGAAAGCAAGATGTGTCAGGAAGAAGGTTCTGTCTGCCCTAATAAGTGTGTGTGTATCCTCGAGAACAAAAATCTTGATCATTCTTGTCATTTGTTCATTAGAAAATGAAACAATAGCAAACACAAATTAACACGTACTTCATGTTTTTTTTTCTTTTAAATGATTAGCATTAAGAGGCCATACTGCAGGGGCAAAAGCATAAAAATTGGTAGGATCTCCTCTCCACGTCTCCTCCTAATCGTCGCCACTAAAGCAAGTACACTTTTTTCGGAACTCGATATCTGAATGGCAGGATTCAAAAAAATGAAACGGAGAAACTCCATAAAGCAACTCAATGATTCCAGAGCTGCTCTTTTTACAGTTTTTCCGGCATTAACCGTGGGAAAACTTATGCTTTTACTTACTTAAATTTTTTCTATGCAAAAATACATTCATGTACTATTCTATGTAAGTTGTGTTGCCATGTTTTTCTAATATGAGTTTTCCCCTCAAAAACAAGAGTCTTGCATGCTTTACAATGCTGGAAATACCACTCGGAGAAGTGTCATCCTGATGACGTCACAGAAACCCTCGTGGGGTTGTAAACATGGGCACTGAAAAAAGGACGAGTTATGACCAGACCTTCAAGAGCAGGGAAAACTAGCAGTCGACGGACCTTGGAAAAGAGATAGTGTGAGATACTTTGTGACTAACCACATCATTATTCAGGATAGTAATATTTATGGAAAAGTATTTCCAACATAATGTGATATGGAAGCCAAAGGATAGAAAGACAATTTTGAAGATGAGCTATGATAATCCCATAGGTTAGGTTTTGCAGATAAGAATAATAGTTGAAATTTTAAAAAAGAAAGAATATTAAGAGTGTAGCAATCAGAGAAGATTTTTTTTTAAAAACCAAGATATTAAAAAGATTGGTACATGAAAAGACATGGCTTGATGATGTGGAGAAGGAATAAGTAAACATGCTTGGAGAAGAACCTGGCGTAGAGATATGGACATTCATACAAAACAGTTTATTACAGCCCTTCTGCATTGCAGCAACTGCACTGACTCGTTAGTGCTCGAGACAAATACATAAATTTATTTACATGTAACTTTCCGAACAAGTGAATAGGTATGAATATTTGGGAGCAATAATACTAGGCAATGGAAATGTAGAAGAAGAAATAAATAGCAAGATTCTAAAAACAAATAAAATATATTACCAAATAAATAATACAATAGTAGGAAAAAAGGAGGTACAAGAAAATACAAAATTAAGGATTTAAAACCATAATTATATGAACAATGCTCTATGGCATAGAAAGATTAACGCTCCAAAACAAGCACAAAAGTAGATTAACAGCAACAGAGATGAAATACCTCAGAAGAGTATGAAGAGTAGGAAAAACCAGACGAGATAGAATCAGGAACACTAAAATCAGGGAACAGCTACAAGTAGAATCAATTGAAGAGGTAATAGAGAGCAGAACACTGAGCTGGTATGGCCATGTCATGAGAATGGGAGATGAAAGAAAACCGAAACAATTAATGGAAGCAAGACCAGAAGGAAGGAGAGGAAGAGGAAGACCTCGGATAGAATGGGAACAATACCTGTCAGAGATGGTTACTAAAAGAGGGAAGACACTAATGGAAGTTAAAAGAATGGCACAAGAAGAGTTTTAGCAGATGACTGAAGGACCCCGATGCCCAGTGCTCGAAAAATTTTCTTCAGAGCTAGGTGCCAGCTCTGAAAATCAGGTGCCAGGAAACCACCTACTAGTAATTGTGGATACTATAAGAAGCTGAGCCAGCCCCTGTGGCGGAGTGGTTAGCACATTGCGCAACGATGCCAGGGGGCCCGGTTTCGAATCCCAGACTGGGCTTGGATGTTTGTGAGTGTCCATTCATCAATTTCATCATATCATCATTCATCACCATATTTGCAAATTAGCCAAAAGTGGCACAAAAAGCAAAGTAAAATAAAGCAAATCAATCAGTCTATAAGCTGAGCATCACCGTATTCAAAACATCGCTAAATTATGTGAGAAAGCTGGAAATGGGGGGATGGGGGACAATGAGTAAGAAATTGTTACTGATTCTATAGAATGTTCAGAACGTTGATAAAAAAATAATTTGCTAACTTACGTTGTACTGCAATTAGAACTTAGAATCTTGAAAGTTTCGTACACTAAAACTTAAAAGACTGGCAATATTACAGCAAAAGATCAAAGTCGCCAAGATGAAATTTTTAGTCGCCATGGCGACCGGGATTTTTTGAGCCCTGCCGATGCCTAACAGCACGAAGGGGAAGAAGAAACTAACAAACAAGCATGTAACTTGAGTGATATTCCAGATAGTTGAAGATACATTTTAGCTTTCTACTGACACTACCTTCACTAATATTACAGATTGCCAGCTACGTATATGCTTTTAAAACATTAATATTGTAAATTATATCATAGTTAACAGAAAGCATATTGTGACTATGTTAGATCTTCGAAGACTGTCAGGGCCTCCCCGATGGTGCAGTGGTAGCGTTGTCGCCTTGTAATCAAGGGGTCCTGGGTTCGATACCTGCTGGAGGCACATAATGGTTTAGATCCCACTTTAAACTGTAGGTCCAGTCCCAATTAGCCTTACTGTGCATAAAGTAGACTTGAAACACCAATTCAATTCGAACACTGTCACTGAACTTGTAGTTAATTATTCAAAAACATTTCTTACTTAATCCTCATATAGTGCATTATTAAATACATAATTCCTCATTCTCAACAAAGAATGAAGAAGTAAAACAGTAAGCCATTATCAAAGGTGAATTTAGTTTAACATGATATATTATGTAATTACGAAATTTCCATAGTGTGAATATACAAGTGATGCAATGAGTAATACATAATCACTAATTTGAAGATTATTGTGTACTGACCTTGCTTTGTCTATCTCCATCTTGTTGCAATTTATTTTCTGTTGCTTTATTCCCATTTTCTTTGTTATTTTTCAACTTGTTTTCCATGCTTATGTCCAGAATTGATGCTGTTTTCACTTCCAATTGCTTCTTCAAGGAGAGGATCCTCACTGGGTTTTTTGTACCATTTGCACTTGATGTTGATGTTGGACTTGTACCCGACAACTCTTCAATTTTCCCAAGTTGATTTAGATGCCTGGTAGATTCCGTTTTAGAAACATCTGATGCATGGGAAGGGGGAGACAATGCTGATTCAGTTTTGGAAACATCTGAGGGAGCCGGTGACAGACGCCCGGCTGTACTTGAATCTGGAGTTGGCAGCAAATCTGTGGAGACTGAAGATGCTTTTCGCAAAGGAAAACCTCCCTTAAAAGGAGGGAATGATGATGACGAAGATTCGGGTCGAGATAGCGAATCAGATTTCGATGCACTGGATGATGGACGAGCTACAATTCCCGAGTCCTCTGATGTGGCAACACTTAAGGATTCTACTTGTGCTTTAATGTCCAGGTTTGATTTGAGAAGATGTTGGGGAAGTCTGCGAGGTAGAGTTATTTCTTTAGCTAATACTGTTGACTGTATGTGGGGTGAACAATTTGAGCAGGGGTTTGTTTCTTTGGTTGGTTGGGATGGAGGTGGCTGGTCTTTCTCTCTCCGTGGTGGCGGAGGAGGAGGAGTCACTGTCGGCGACAACAATGAAGAAGATGATACATCATCAGTCAATTCTTTCTTGCTCTCGTCTCCAGAAAGGATTGATGTGTCCCTTCTTGATGCCACAGAAGCTCTTTTCGATCGAACCTCTCCATCTGAACTCTCAACAGCAGCTACATTTTCAAGTGAAGGTGAGCCTAAAGTTTGTTTCTTTCCCTGCACACTACCACCCTCATTTGATGACCCTGATGACTGAGCTGAATCTGAGCTTTTCTGGGCACTGGGAGCTACCTCATCAGAGTGAGAGCTTAGCTCCTGGCTTGATGAAGTGCTTACTTCTCCCTTCAGACTAGTCTCAACATCAATCAAAGAACCTGTACTACCTGGGCGTGGATGCATGTAAGTCTCTTTGAAATCCTCCGGTGATATTTCCTGTATCCTTTTATGAGTTTTTGGTTTACGTTTAGAAGGCCACCTAGCTTTTAGGGAAAACTTCTGTAAAAAACCACGTTTTTTACCTGAGCTTGTACTTACTGTATCACTCCTTAACTGATGTTGTTCTAATTCTACAGGAAAAATCTGGTGTTCTGGGATTTCTTCTATATCCAGCATTTGATCAGACATATCTAATCCTATGTCATCCACATGTTCACTAAGTGATGACATAATTGTAGTAGAGTGTATTTCAGTATTGTTCAATCCATCGAGGACTTCATATCCATGATCTTCATAACTATCACGAGACATCTTGTTTGTCCCTATCAATAAGTCTGGTTGGGAGGAGTTTGTTGGCTGGATTGCATTAGGAAAAAAATCAGATTTGTCATCACCGGTCACACGAAAAAGAGTATTCCTTGCTTCACTGTTCTTTGGAATTGTCTGAGTTTCTTCAACATCTGATTTTTTACTTGAACCGTTTTTTGAACTGCTACTCTTTGGCCATCCCAAATCTTGATGCGTACCAGAATGTTTTTTTGTCCGTATTTTTTCTAGTTCATCCTCAATTGAAGCACTGAGAGATTTCAATCTTGACATATTTTGTTCACCTTTCGCTCTGTGATGATTGTCTCGTGATGGGGATGGAAAATTGCTACTTTTTCTTTGGCCTTTTGCTGATGAATCCTTCTCTCTTCCTGCTTTATCAATTGTACTTTCTGAAATACTTCTGTGTAGGTCCCACCCAAGCCCTGCCTTCGCAATGTCATCATCTTCTTCACTTGTAGTTGGCTCAATTACCTCAAGAACAGAAGCATTTCCACTTTCCGAAGTTAAAGATAACTCTTTCAACTTCTGTCGTAGTTCTTCTTTGGTCGGTTTCTTCTCTATGCTTGAGCAACTCAAGGAAAGTTTACTGTGTGATGCTGAATTTTTCCTAAATTTTTTACTTTTACTAGAATGCAAAACATGGGTAGTTCCTGCCTTTAATGAAACTTTCTGAGGCAATGGCGAAGATAGTTTCAAACTAGTATCACTTTTTGAGAAAGAATCGAACAAACTAAAGTCATACTTTTTGTTGATGGTGATGTCCAAGTTTTCCTCAACTGACAAATCTAAATCACTATACATCTTTTTCCGCTCAAAAGAGTCTTCAAACTCTACACTTCGAACACGAGTATGCACTGGAAACACTCTTTCTTCACCCAGAATGGGCATTCTTCCATATCTCTCACTTAAACAATCCTTCAATTCACTTTTGCTGCCAAATATATGGTCCTCACTGATATCATCATTGCTTGAAGACACAAAACTAGCCAAGGAAGTTTCTGAGGAAGACAGAGACTTCACTTCCAGTTGAAGCCCACCAACTTGAGCTTCGATTTGAGCAATTTGTTTCCTGTAAACATAAGAAATTTATTTATTACTTATTTATAACTGTAAAGTAATTAGCATGCAGAATACACAAGAAGAATATACAGAAACGAGAGAATAATAATGCAACTACTAAATTACTACTTGTTTAACAGTTGATTTCATTGTAGTTTAATGCATGTAATTTACAAATTCTAATACATAAAAGTGTGGAAAGAGTGGTCTCATATATTACTAGAACATGCATCATGCATAACCTGATAGTCAAAAGAAGAATGAATGTGTTTTTAAACTTCGGGTATAAAAATCATTTGTGCAAAATACTCCTCATATAATCAAGGCTGAACCAACATATTTTTTAACCTGATAGTATAAACAGGCTGACAAGACTTGCAGTTTAGATAGGAAAATTTGGAATTTAAATCAAATGCCAATATCAAATCCATACAGTGGAGCAACCCAAATTCCACAAAAATCACACTGATCATTCTGAGAGTGGACCATGTCAAAGAACTTAGAGATGGATACTTTTGACAGATCATGCATCCTTGGCATCTCTTGTCTAACGGTTCAGCATAAGATATTACATCTACTTCATCTTCATCATCATCATTAGTATTATTATTATTATAAAAGTACAAACACCATGCATATATAACACACTAATGCTAGTAAACTTCATGAACATGTCATCAGAGCTAGTGAGAACAAGAAACAGGTAAGTGAAACTACAGCTTATCCTGAACCATATCCACAAAGATATCCATTCATCCTGCATCTCAGCAACTGCAAGGTGTTTTATGTGTGCTGTCTGTGCTTTTATATTATGGGGATTAATAATAAAAATGTATATTCCATCAGAAGAGATTATTTTCTGAATATTCTTTTTCACCTGCTATCTTAAGTACGTCCTCTGTTACATTATCTGCATTCTACAATAAATATTCAATGAAGTATGAAAAATAGTAAAACATCTTTATCACTGGATATAGCCTACCTCTCTGTGAAGGTTACATTGATTCAAATTTCCAGTTCACTTTTACATTTTCTTTTAGTTCAGAACTCTGATTTACCAGGTACTTATGTCCATGGCTGTGCATCCATACAATCCAATGACAAGATATCAATGATTGTGTAAATATGGGAAGACCTGTTTTGCATCTTCAATGAAAGACCTACAACACACAACTGATTTAGAAATATGAAATCCAAAAATTTAATATATTCTTTTTTATGTGTGTATGGACATGGTTATTCAAAAAGAAGAAGCAGATTACAAACCTTTATTGTGAATACATGGTGAAAGATACAAACATGTGCTATGCGACAAAAGTCGAAACAATAATGCATTTCTTTCCACACGTGCTTCAAATGGTCTAGAGTTACAGACTCAAAAGCTGCAAGGTAGAAGTGGGATGTAAACAGTGTCTTTTATGTACCCCTAGAGATGAAAATTGTGAGGGACCTAGGCAACCATCAACGACACATAAAGTCATGGTGCCCAACTCTTACAATTCAGCATCCCGAAATGTCGAAGGAATTCTCTGGGGGTTCACCATATTGCTTTCACCACCTATACTTCTGCTGTATGGGATACAATGAAAATTCTACGTGGGTTATTAAAACTTTGATTCTTATTCTCTCCGGTGACGCATAGCACATGTTTGTGTCTTTTACCGTGTGTCCACAATTAAGATTTGTAATCTGCTTCTTCTTTTTGAATAATCCTATATATGTGGATATATGAAGTTTTGACACTGTCATAGAGATTAGTGTTTTGCAATATGCACTTACTGAAGGATTTCCAGAGGTTGCTTTGAACTGAAATGATTCTTGTTGGTGTTGTTGCGGAGTCGTTTCCAACCTTCCTCTGAAACAAGGAGTTTGTGTTCCATGTCAGCCAGGTTGCTTGAAAACCAGCTTCTGTACTGAGACTGCCAGCTATCATGCAGATTATTGCATAATTCTATAGTCTCGTCTATGCCATGCCTGCAAAGGAAACAATATTATTTTTCCTATAAAATGGGATTTATTTATAGACTGCAAACATAATTGTTGCTTTTTAGATGTGTTCCCATTTCTTCCTGATTTTTACAACATATTACAATTTAAATGTTTGCAAGGGTGAAATAAATGCATTAAAATTGGACAAAGAATTATGCTATTATCAGTATTTTACCAACCATGCATACTATTATCAATGTGTCAACATGGGAAATAGATTACAGCTCCCATACACTTCATTTCCAAATGCAATCATAATTTCTCTGAAATTCAAAATCTTTAATGACGGAATTGTATTTTTTTAATAAAAAATGTTAAATGCACAATTCCTTCAGTAGTACTGTACGAGGACTATTTTTCTTTCAACCTCCGATGGCGCCATCAGGTGGCCCATGAAGCACTAGGAAGCGGGGCATCATGCAGCGTGATTGGCATCCTCCTTGCCACTACCACCACCACTTCCAAGCCCAACGCTTCAGTTGAAGCTGAGCGTCGGGCACGTAGAGATGTCTGCTACAATCGACTTTCCCACCAAGTGCAAGGTGTGTTACTGGTAGACTTTATGGAGCTGGAGACCACAATCAATGCGGCTGCATACTGTGAGACATTGCACAGACTACGCAGAGCCATCCAGAACAAACGCAGAGGCACGCTGTCTTCAGGCTACGTCTTGCCTCATGACAATGCCCGATCACATGTTGCTGCGTCAACCCAAGACCTTCTTCAACGATTCCACTGGGAAGTGTTCAATCACCATTCCTACATCCCTGAACTGGCACGGAGTGACTTCCACCTTTTCCCGGTGATGAAGAAGTGGTTGGGAGGATGGCGCTTCCACATGAATGAGGAGCTTCGGAATACCGTGCAGACCTGGCTCAACAGACAGGCGGCACCTTTTTTTGCAGAGGGTATTGGAAAGCTGGTGCATCTTCTTGGTGATTACGTTGAAAAGTAGATTATCTGTGTACATAACTTTTGTCAATAAATCCATTTTGCTATTCATTGTGGTTTTGATTTCATGCCCTATCGGAGGTTGAAAAAAAAATAGCCCTTGTATTAGACTGAAATATGTTATTTATTACTACCACAATTTTGGAGTTATAGAGATGGTGTTGTCATCTGTGTGGATATCCCAAGATTCTTTACTGGGCAAGTAATTGAGATATTTTGTGCTGCTTTCTAGTTCTGTACAACCTAAACCAAACTCCATGGTGCACAGTGGTCAATTCCACAGGTACCACTCCACCTACTCCATTGTTCCCATGTTCATCCATCCCAGCTAGGGATTTCCACTTCAAGCACTGATGGTGTAACAGCCTCTTGAGCACCATGGAATGAAAAAGGCTTTTCATAGGATGATGCATGATTAGTGTATCCTGTTGCATTGCCATGCCTATCAAGCTTTCCGCACTTAAGTATGCTACATCTTTTCAAGCAGTTCCCTAATTTTCCTCGTGCAGGGTAAAGGTTAAAATTCTGGGATTCATGTCGAGGATCAAACCTCAGACTGCTTATACCAAAAGCAACAGTGCCAACTACTGCACTATGTGAGGTGAGGTTGTGACAATTCCCTATAGCATGGTATCAAACAAGGCTGAGTGGTTTGAAGATAATAAATATCATATGCATCTACAGCTGTACTGAAGTTTGTAAGTAATGTGACGTCCACACCCTCTAACAACCTTTTGTAGTAATATTACTGTAAGAAGGAAAATCTGGCAAACTATTCTACGTAGGTGTGACTTAACTTGACACTTATCAGTCATACCTTCCTTCTTTTTTAAATAGTTACACTTTAGTGGAGTTTTTTTTCTATTCACAAACAGCCTCATTCTTCACTAAGCCTGCAGAAAAATTAGGGGATGATTCCATATTCCTGTCATCCCACATGGATCTCACCCTGCCATATGATTTAAAATTACGGGTTACTCACTATAGTGTAATGACCTAAAGTAATTTGTCCCTTTGAGTGATTTCTGTAGTTTATTCCTATACATGGGGCATTCCAACATTGCGTGTGTGCACGGCCTGCTTTATAAAGGCCAGAATCCTGAAATGTGGCAACGCTGTCTCGCCGGCCTAAACATCCAGTTACATAGCATGGGCGCAAATAGCAAAATTGATGTTGACTCTTAAAGAAACATGGGAATCTGTGTAAATTTTTTTCCTTTTTCCAAATCTGGAGACAAGATAGACATTATGATGTAAGTGGAAAACATACATTAACAATTGAAATATAAATTTGCCGTTAAATAACTTGAAATAAGCAGAAAATACAATGCCAACTTTGCATTTCATATGCAGTATCAAGTATGGAACTTTCCAATAATGTGTAGCTTGCCCTTATTTTATTTGCTAGCATTTCGGAATGACATTCGAATTAACAACTAAATATTTAAATGATGGAAGATCTAACACACTGGACTTAAGGTTCTAAAAGTAAGACGTACAAAGTAGTTGTGGATGTGATAAACCAGCATGAACAAATGTTATATTCAGAGTTTAAATAAATCTTTTAAATCTTATGTAGCCTACATATTTCTGTACAACGTCTTCATTTTAGCAGTCTATGACATAATTGCCAAGATTTTGTTCAACAGACAGTACATTGTACTTATGATGTTCATATGTACAAATATTTGTTTTGTTTGCATATAGCCCATGTATGTACAAGGCTAAAATAATGCTGAATGCTGGTGACTATCTAGTCCCTGCAAGAAAGTGGATAATTTTGCATGGTTTAGAAATTAGAAAGGGGATACATTTCCGTTGTTTTTCTCTTGCGGAGATACGTCACAGTGAAGGAATTAGTGATTTTGTGTTCTACAGTTTTTGTTAGGTTAGGCAATTTTAATTTTATGCTCTTAGAGGTTTGTTTGAGTTTGTATTGTTTCCCCGAATTCTTGTTTGAGTGTTGTAGTTTAATCCTTGCACTTAATACAAGTAAAAGCTTAGTGTGTGGTGCCTCATGCACACAACTTTTCTCAGCGTCAGCGTGGAATTTGCTTTTTGCGTAAACATTTTATAAGCCTCTGTGTCATGGTTATAGCTCTTTGATGTCACTAATTTATTTTGCACATGATAATTAAAAATATTAATGACATCAATATGGGATATTTATTATATTCAATGATTCACCACATGTGAAACGTACGGAATGCTCCGTGAAATGCTGATATGCTGCTCAAAACATGTAATGTATATTTTTAACAACTTGATAACATATTGCTTTACTTAGGAAAAATAACGTTCAATACAGTAACGAATACAATTTGAGCGAATGAAGTTATTACGGGATGAATAGGCTACATAAAATAATTACTTTTTTTCTACTTTTGGATGTTCATTCTCTAATGTTTCTTCCGAGAAACATCGGCTGGCTGATGTCAAGGTTTACACGGTTTCCAAATTGAAGGCTCCGGCCTCTATTAAAGATGGCGTGGTGTGTGACATTTTACACACAAAATTTGAAGTTCTAGTCATGAGATTGGATTAAAATATTAAAAATGAACTGATTTCAGAATTGTGAGGTACTTTGTGGTATCTGCTAGCAAATGAAAATAGCATGAGTGTGAAGGCATAGGCTGAATGTGTGAAAAGCATTAACAAAAGTACATTTCATGTGTGATGAATTATAAATGTAGCAAATTTTGACTTTATTTGTCTTGTGAAACATATACTACAGATGCCAGTAACTTTTATTGGTGAAATGTGTAAATTATATGCATTCACAAACATCGAAACTTTAATGGAATTAAAAGCAATAAAAATTTCCATATTAATTCACTTTAATATTTACATGGAGTAGGGCCACTTTTCGTCAAATGCCCCACAAGCAGATGGAACAAACAGCCAGTATATTAGGGAAAATACAGCTGTATTTATTCCATTTCTTTGTGAGGTATTGAAGTTTCTTCTTTACTTTTTGCACTCTAAGAAATATGTGTAGGATCTGTAATATAGGAAGACGATCGGTTAGCATTGGTTTACACAACATGCAACAATAAATTTACTTACAAAAATAATAGTCAAACAGTATATATTAGCATAAAACTCACTCCTGCTGGCTGCCTTTCCTTCCACCATTAAGTTTTTCCCTGAGCATTGTATTTTCTTTGTACAGCACCTGCATTTCCATGATCATCTTGTCATGTAGTTCAATAATTTCTTCATGAAACCTTCCAAGTTCTCGACACATTTCATCTCTTTCTTTGGCAAATCTTTTTCCAACAGATAGGACATCCCTGTACAAGTACATTAAACACATACCTAAGTACACATAAAATATACAGCTTACAAGCAAAGATACAATAATAGCATATTTGATAGTGGTCCTGTAGGCAAGGTTGATAAACAAAAATAATACTGACATGGAGAAAAACCATGATATGAATCAATGGGGGCAATGCTACAGCCAAGTATCCTGGACACAAAGGTGCAATTTAATATCAGCCAAGGATGATTTTATCCCATTCATCTCCATAACTATATAATAGTTATATTTATAACTATTTATTCACAATATTTTCAAGTGTTTTTTCATGTTTCAGGGAAAGAAAGACGTTGTCGCTGAAATTTATAGAACTTCTTAAAAAACAGTTTTACAGATAAGTGAGTACATTTCAGTACAAAATACATGTACATGAGGCAAGTTGTTTCATCCTTTCATCATCATTGGTGCAATACCCGACTACTGTGAAATTAATAGTTTTTTATCACGAAAAACTCAACAATATTTCATGTATTTATTATTTTTAGTTATGTGCATGAATTTAATGCCACAACTTTAGGAAATTTACACTACTGCAAGGTTTCTTATTTTGTCATTCTCACATTAAAAGTGTACAAAACAGAATTCATGAAGTTCATACATAAAGATTAGAAAAAAGGTTATTTTCAATATTGGTTTGACAAAGGCAGTTAACTTTGTTTTAGGACAATAAAAACACTTAAAACAAAATTAAATAAAACCATCCTTACTTGATTCATTTGTACTTTGGATGGCACGTCGCAGATTATTCAGTGTTTCGCAATACACCTCTGCTGTAATTGTTCGTCCTGGTTCCAAAAATTCCACAAAAATTACACCCTTTTGGTCCCAAAACACGGTTGCTATGATTTTGTGAACTGATGGTGTTTGTTTGAATGTCTTCGCTTTAGGAGAACCAGAGTGCCGACATTGCATTGAGTGCTGCTTTGACTCCCCAGTGGTGTACGATATCCACGTTTCATCCCCCATCACTATGTGCAAAAAGATGTCATCTCCAACCTCCACCCAGCAGGCAAAAAAATCACGTGCAGCTGTCCTTCTTTGCTCTTTGTGAGCGTCTGTCAGCATTTTTGGTACCCACCTCGCACACAGTTTGTGATACCCCAGGTTGTCAGTCACAATTCGATGCACTGTTTTCACAGACACTTCTGGAGACTCTTTGGCAAGTTCAGATATTGTGAACCGGCGATTGGAATGCACTTTCTCGTTAACGCGTTCCACTAGATCGTCCGTCTGAACACTACGCCTTCCACTACGCTCATCGTCATGGACATTTGAACGCCCTTCCCGAAACTCTCTGCACCATTGCCTGACCTTCCCTTCACTTATCACTGTCGGTCCATAAATGGCACATAATTCCCGATGGATGTCAGCTGCATTCTGTCCTTTGGCGTTCAGAAATCGTATGACAGATCTCACTTCACATTTGGCAGGATTTTGTATTACGGCAGCCATTTCACCTTACTGCTACTCGCACGTACGCAACCCCACTCTGACGATTCTATCTCTGTTGCAAGCACAGAATACTAGGGCATGCTCCTGCACATGCTCAACTTCACCAGTGTTGCCAAACCCTGCGTAAAAAATTATCGGCCCTATTTTTTTGGCATGCACCTCGTATCTTGTGGTTTCCTCAGGGCAACATCATTAAATTAATTTGGTAAGTGCTGATTTTCATTGGCATGTTGCATGGAAAACTACAGTTAATTAGAATATTTCCACAATAAAATATTTCTTAATGAAAATTACTGCACAAACTAAAAAGACAAATTTCAGGAGCACCTCTCGCATGATGGCCATCTGTGAGCAAGTAAGTTCATGTGACATTTTGGATGGAACGCACCTAGGGTTACCAGATCGATGTAAGGGAAATGTAGGACATGTTTTCCCAAAATGCAGGACACAAAACATTCTCAATAAATAATACATATTTCTATAGAACACGTTAGAAAGTAGTTGAAAAATGACACTTTTCAGTTTTAAAAAAATGAATTCTTAATAAATTTTTAAATTCAAAATTTCAAAACTTGCAATCATACTAATTAATGCACCTCTTACTACATGATTTAAGTGATAGTTTTCAGAGAAGACAATTTTTATCAAAATTTCAGGTTTAGTCAAACTATATTTATGTTAGAGTGGACAGTCAAACACACTGAAATTATATGGATCAGTACCAAACATTTTACAGACTTTATGAAAAAATAATTTCTCTCGTGAGTCTGTTGTGCTGATGATGATGCTGAACCCTGTGGCCGAGTGGTTAGCTCATCGCGCTGCAATACTAGGGGTCCTGGGTTCGAATTCCCCTCAGGCTTGGTTGTTTGTGAATGTCCATTCATCAATTTCATCATTTCATTACTCATCCCCATCTTCGCAAGTTAGCCAAGAGGCCAAAACGAGAAGTAAAAGAAAATAAATCAATCAATGTTGTGCTGATGGTAATGAAAGTACTCTCTCAACATTTGAATTATGACCTGTAAAGGCAAACAAATATTCAGCAATTACCGTAATTTAAAATGGTTCCAGAAGTTTCATCTTAGGTAGTTTTTAGTTCAAAAACAGGGTGTCTACCAAAATAACACATCCAGAATTCTTGACTTTTTCTGGACTTTTCTAGACCTTTTTTCAGTTATTCTTAACGTTTATTTATTCGAACCCTGCTTAGGTAAACTTGGAAAATAGTAATTAAGAAAATAAATATTTATTTAATGAAAACCCCTACCAAAGGGCCAGTTAAGATAAGAACGGAAGCTGAATTTAAGAAGAGAATTAGATCTGCTTTCTCGTATTAATGCATCCTGAACTGTGTTTGGCAGACAAGTGAGACTTTGGCATCTGGACTCACAGCCAGTATAATCTTATGTGGGGCTTGTGTCGGTTGTCCCTATTAGTTTGTGACTTTCCCTTCATCCATCTTATCTTACCACCATTCATCCTCATCTTCACGATTAGCCAAACGGACAGAAAAAAGTGAAGTAAAATAAACTAAATCAACAATCAGTTATTTTGATAGCAAAAAATATTGACCACAAGAATCATTTATTGCCTTTTTATTGACTTCTTGTTGATTTCTTTACTTTTTCTTGACTACCATGACTTTCTTGACTGGCAGACACCCTGAATAACTTTGTTCTCTATACCCCTGCTTTACAATCAAATTATATTGAATAAGAATGGGCAACACCTTGTTCCATCAGTATAAACCCTAAGGCAAGACATTCTGCTCAGACATTGAACAGCAACGTTATCAGAAAGTGGTCCCAAAACTTTGTTCATTAATTGCTTCTGTTTCCCCATTTGTTTAATAGCAGGACAAACTTTTTTCTTTTTGTGCAATGACGGAATCAAAATAAATTTCACTATTGAGTTTGGAAGTGCAGTCCATAGGCTAGTAACTTGCATCATTTTTTTCTGTTACGTACTTTCCTAATTAATATTATGCGATGCTCAAAAATGTAGGACATTTATAATATTTTTCAAATTCCTCATGGATGCCGGACATAAGGCTAAAATGTAGCACATGTCCGGGAAAAACCAGACGTCTGGTAACCCTAAATTCACCACATGCCAAGTAGTTTGGACCTCTCTGGCTGAATAAGTATGTCCCTCTTATGATGTGTTATGGGAACCCCAGTGGCATGGCGTGACTTTTTTCAAAGTGTTATCAGCCATCAGTATGGCAATTATCATTTACAATCCCCCCCCCCCCAAAAAAAAACAACAAAAAAAAAACATGCCTTCGATCTAGATTTCTGTTCATTTCATTCTTTTATTGCAATCCACTCAGTGATTTAGCCACAAACACTCCTAGAAAGAACTACCACTCATGCAAGGGCCGGCAACACGATTGGTTAACGTATTTAACAATGTTGTTACTTTATTGATTTAACAATGTTGTTATTTTATTGAAACAACTTTTTAATTCTTCACATTTTGCTGTTACCTGCGGTACATGCACGCCTCTGGGGAAACCACTCACACACATACCTACATATTAAATAATAACAAAAATTGCTGAGTTGTGAAGTTTATGTGGTTCCCAGACTAGTACAATACAGCTAACTCTGATTGTTGATGTAACTTTTATGTTCATTGACAATAAACAATCCAGTGCTCACTTCAAAGAATTTCCAGTTCAAATTGTGGCATTGTTGACCCACATCTGTTTCTTAAGCGAAACTATATGCTGAATTCTTGGGATTATTCAAAATTTCTGGAGCAGATATAGAACAATTGGGGCACCTACATCCCTCTCCCTCCCATCTGTTGCAAGGGCATCCCAAACCCCATTGATTTCAAGTTTAACAACTGTTTTAATCTGATCCATGTATACCACTATCAAAATGGGGACAATAAAGCAAAATCATTGCAAACATGTAACATTTTTTTTTTCAAAAGTTACATGAATTGTTTGTAGATGAAATAATTACACATGTCATACACATGTACTATGGAAGTGTGTGTGCATATAAATATTTTTATGTTTTAAAGCTCTCTGTCCAACATCAGAATTACTAATAAATATCTTACCTGAAATAGCCTTTGAGTTCAGAATTCTCTGTTCTTAGAATTTCAGAATCAGTCTCTACATGTGTGTAATCAGAGGCAATTCCCAAGGCTGCTTCATAGAGAAGAAGATATTGAGCACATGCCACATGACCACACATGTTTGCAAAATCATACGCTTTGTACCCTATGTCATTCTGAAATGGAAAAAAAAAAATTACACTATTCTCTTTATATGGTTATAAGTAGAGCCCGGAAGTTCAGGCATTTATTTTCGTTAAAATAGGCAGGCAAAAAGGCATTTATAATGTGGAAAATAGGCACTAAAAATGAGAAAAAAAAGGCAAAATAAACCGAAAAAATGGCACATTTGGAAGTCGCTTACTTTTATATATAATATCTGGCAACATGTTAAAATCTACATTGGGAAGAGCATTTCAATTTTCTCCGTCTTGATTGCACATAACTGCAAGGTGTTTTTTTAAGTTCTCAACATTCATTGATAGTCGTCTGTCAGAGAGAATGTTTTTCATAATAGAAAATGACCTTCCTACTTAGACAGAAGTTATTGGAGCATACATAGAACAAGCTAATGTAGCTGGACTCATTTTGGTAACAGCATTTTCATCTTTTAGAATATAACAAATTGTTTTCAATTGTTTCAAGTCCTTATTTGCACTCACTACCCGTTTGCACTTTTCCGCAACAGCTGACCCCTTTTCTCCTGGCACTTCCATCATCTGCTGCATAGATTCCTCGAAGATTTTCATGGATGCTACAAGAGTCTCACCTCTTTTTTCTAGCTTTGTAATTGTCTCTGGCAATGCACCATAATGTGCAAAAATAAACGACAGTTCAGGAGTTTTTCACTTCACGAATTGAAGCCGCTTCATTTTCTGGATGAGCATCGATCACCTCACTGATTTTTTCAAGGTTGTTAGCATAATATATAGCTGCTGATATCCAGGTTCCCCATCTTGTCAAGACTGGTTGCGGAGGAAAACTAAGCTCAGGCGTAACTTCCTGAAATTTCCGGGTTCGAGAGGGAGATTTCAGAAATATCTTCTTTGTGTTCGAAATCAACCTCTCCACTTCAGCAGTCAATTATGCACAAGGAAATGTTAACCGAAAGGCAATATCCTAACTCAGCTGGAAATACTTTTCTCTCACACTTTTCTCCTTCAGCAATGTTGAAACATGCGTGAGTTCAATATTACTTAAATAAGGCGAAAATTATTCACGTAATAAACGGAAGAAAAATAAATGCCAACATTTTTTTTTAAAAAAAATGGTCAAATTTCATTGAAAAAGGCAGAAAAAGGCATTATAATTAAAAATAGGCAGTGGGGTCCCAAATAGGCAAAATAGGCAAAATGAAAAGGCTTCTAAAACATTCGAAACAACATAAAAAACGTATATCCGGAAAAATTTTATCAATATATGCAGTAAATAAAAAGAGGCATTTTGCCAAACTTCCAGGCTCTAGTTATAAGAGATATTACAACTATCAATAACTGTAGAAAATTACTTTTACACACTATTACATGATATTTGTCATTTGACTCCTCAATTAGCATATGATTAATTACTAAATACTAATTTTACTACATAAATTCCTTACTTATAAGCCTTATGATGAATGTTGCTAGAAAAGTTGGTAATACTTTTAAAAAATATTTTCATAAAAATCAAACAAGACATAACCAAAAAAAATCGTGAAGTTAAAAATTTCAGTAGGTCAATAGAAGCTTAAAAGAACAATCACTAACTTTTATTTTCTTCCTTGCATACACACGCAAATTTACACTCATAAATTGAATGATCACTTGCTTAATTTATTAATTCTGGATGATGAAGATGGCTCAAGAATATTTATAATTCTGTGATTTTCTTAGAAGACTGACATTTCAAAATTAATTATTTTTACTTTATAATTTTTAAAATATTTTATATCATCTTAAAATTATTTTCCCTGTGATAGGTGGTCAGAATGTATTGCTTTCAAATTAACTACTGTAGTAGCACAGAAAGTTTACTGTTCCAGAAAGTTTAAAAGAAGACAAGATACATCTACAGAATATTATATTTAAAAATACTGACTAACAGATGCAAACATTGTAGAACATGGTACAGTAATTAGAGGCAGATCTTTGTATTGTGGGTGCATAAAAAGTACGAGGCAAATTGCCCATTGATATTTTCATTAATTTCTCTCTTATATCCAACATGTTTTTTAACAGTGGCAGCAAATAGAGGGGGAGCCCTCCCCCCACTTTTTGCCCCTCACACTATGCTAAACCTTATCTACAAAGGGAAGTAAACTGTCCTTGCCCCCCCCCCCCCCCCAGTTTTGGAACCCCATCGCCGCCACTGTTTATAATGAATGAATTGTACTCATGCAAGTGCAGTGGTTGTCAACTGCTCCCTTGGCCTCTTGTTTCAAACAAAGTAAATTAACATGAAGATGGATGAACAATTTACTCTGGTAATATTTATTCATTCTGCTTTATAGTGCCTTTTCATGCTATCACGTACAATTACACCTAGACATATAAAAAGCATGGTTATATTTTAAAAATAATACATAAATATAAAAAAAAAGGTAAAGTGCTCCCCTGTGCTTAGCAACCATGCCATGAAGACATATAGGGTGTGTGGGGGTAACGCCCCACACTTTCTTGATCCGGTTGTGAGTGGGGGTGATGTGATCAGCATCACGCCCCTGACCGCCTTTACCCCCCAGGGTTTCCCCCAGGTACCCATGTTATTCGACGCTGGGTGGGCGCCGGGGCCGCTTCCATCGTTAGAAAAGTTCCCGGATTTGAACCGGCCGGGGAACGAACCCGGGACCTTTAGCATGGTAGTCAGACGTGTTACCGACTGAGCCACAGCGATAATACATAAATATAACTTTGGCAAACCTTGAGTGTAATACTGGCTCCGTGTGACAGCAACAGGCAACATGCTGACAACTTTCCTGCTCTTGCTGCCAAATGAAGAGGTGTATTTCCACTATGATCTCTATGGTCTACTGGAATATTCTCCTTTTTCATATATTGCAGTAACCACAAAAGAAGCTGCTCCTGCAATATAATTATACAAGTTCAGTAATGTAATAGGGTACAGCATAAGAATGTGCAACAAATATTTTTGGAATGGACAATAGCCAAGTATTTACGGACAACATTTACATTATGGTGCTATAGATTTTCAATACTACAGTCATATCTGAAATAAAGCAATCATCTTTGGAGCAAGTCAATGCTACGTGTTTAGCAACATTATTATAACATTTTTTTTTTAAAAAATGGTTGCTTTTCTACCTGTTTAAGTTAATCATGACGATGAAGAATGATGATTAAATTTACAGAGGGTACACAAAAGAACGCCCACGGCCATACCGGAACTTGAACCCTGGGCCATCAGTGGCAAGATTGGGAATCAACCACTGAATTCATTGGTTTGATTGATTTAATTTATTTTGCATTACTTTTCTGCCACTTTTGGCTAATCAGAAAGATGGAGATGGAGGATGATATGATGAAGGGATACTCACAAACAACACCTATGCCCAGCCCGTATTCAAACCCGGGACCCCTAGCATTGTAGCATGCTGTCCTAATCACTCGACCACAGAGGTTAGCTTTAGAACACTGGAACAGCTATATGTATGTACACATGTAGAACATTATAGGCAATGTTTATACCAATAATTAGTATACATATGAGTGACTGTAAATTTTTAAAACTATCCTGGAAAATGGAATGATATAAAAATTTAATAATAACAATAAACTATATAAATTCTGTCCTTGCTATATGGTCAACTACAAAACAAGATGAGATATTTGGTTCTCTTCAAGAGTTTCCGTTCATTTGAAAAAATATATTTATACACATACATCCACAGGGGATTCTCGGTGGTATAATGGTAACACTGTTGTCTTGTAGTCAAGGTTTCCCAGGTTCGACACCTGCTGGAGGTACACTGCACAGTGGTACAGATTCCATTTTAAACTGTAGGTTCTGTCCCAATCAGCCTATCTGAGCATAAAGTACACTTACACTTTGACAAGCAACCTTTTACACACACACAATCATAGGTTAGCAAATGTCTTACCAGAGTTCTATATACCAGCAGGGCTGACAGATTCTTCGGGACTAGAAACTCACTTGAATTCGTATTCGATGTGTGTATCAAAGAATCGGTCGTTCCTGATACAGTCGGTTTGGTGTTAAAAGTTATACAAATTGATGATGAGTGATCAAACAATCAGAATACAAATTAGCAAGATTACCTATCACCATGAATACCATCAAAAATAAACAGTCAAGTGATGATATTTGATGATACTGGATACAGTCCCTAAAAATGGTGATAGGTAACGCAAAATGACATAAGCAAAATACTTGTATGCCATTTCCTGTATAATATGAAGGTCACTTATTGAATGATTATCTGATATTCTGATAATTGTTTACTTTTATTGATAAGTGTTTGCATAAAAATAATGACCATGAACTTTGTTTTTCATTATTTGGAAGTAACAACACCTTTGTTATTTGAAAAATGTTGCATTTTTCTCTTTATTTTGGCATTTTTGTAATACAAATTATGCAGTCTTAACTAGAAATTAAGTTTGATAATACGTGCAGGCTGTTATACATATCTCTACGTATTTTATGTACTAATAATAAGTTATGCACATTATTATTATTAATAATAGAATGTTATTTAATTATTCTTATTATACTTAATATCTTTAATAATACAATTTATTATTACATGAGGCGTAAGGAGCGCTAACGAAATAATTAAAACAAGGAAACTGGCGAGTGTGAATTTGTAACCCTAAACGAATTCATCCAATTGTTCAGAATTGTCTTATATGTGTGCGTGCATGAATGATTTGTTGTGGATGTTCCGCCTCTGTCTTCGTCGTTTTGCACAATTCCATTCCTCATTCGGCGTTTTTAGTAGATCCGTTCAAAACACAAATGTTTCTCTTGGTCTTCCAACATCCATATCAACATACCAGACCCGTAGCTAGAGAGGGCAGTTGCCACCCCCTGAGAGCATGCTTTGCCCCCCATCCCTGTGAAAAATACAGAACACATTCCTACCTGGAATTCTCACTAATCTTTACAATTATATAATGTGTTACTCTAGCAACATAACAAAGACACTTATTGATTTTGTTATTTATTAGGGTGTATGGGATTCTGTATAATGTCGTATCAGGATTGGGAGGAAAAATTCCCATCCAGATTCAGACTTCGGGAAATAATTTTGCAATTTTCAGTATCTAGAACAGTTGTGACAGTTTGAGTAGTCTTGTATTAAAGGTGCCTAAGGTATTTGGATGTATTTCTTGGATGTGTTGCTATGAACTTAGAAATGCTTAAATTTTTGTTTCCCAAGTCTACCTTTTGATAATAGTGATTCATGTGGCAGAAAGAGGGAGTGGATATTTGATTTTTGTTACATAGCATTGCTTTACTGCCACTTCTAGCTAATCGCAACAATGAGTGATGACGTGAAATTGATGGAGACACTCATAAACAGTGCCGCAACCACAGGGGGGCAGGGGACATTGTCCCCCCCTCGACCTTGGATGGAAGTCCGTTCTAGGGGAAGCAAACACTGAAGTAAAAAAACAAGACTAAGAGAATCTAAGAATAGCAGGACAATTGGGTACTCATGACGGAATTAGTTTATATGTGTTCCTTGCATTTTTCTTCCAGATTGCCAAGGGCACTTGAAACGGGCACAGAGGGGCAATTTTTCCCCTCGATTTCAAATTTTATACAAATAAAAATACATTTCGTTAAATTTTCTTGCTCGCTTCGCTCTCAATCTCTGCTATTCTTATAGTCCAAGTTCAGAGCTATAGCTATGGGCCAGCGGGAGTCCACCCTGCGAGCCAAACAATCTATCTGAAAAAAAAAATGTTAAAGAGAATGCCATGGCACCCCCGTAAAATTATTTGTGCCCTATTAAAACAATTCATTTCTATAAAACTTAATATACAATATACAATATACAAGAAGTCATTGATCAATCAAGAAATTCATATTTGTTTGTCAGGTGTCAAAACATGTATTTCAACTATAATATAATACAATTCACACAATATTTTGCAAAATGATTAACGTAACCAGTAGGCAAACATTGTCTGTAGTGATGCAAGAGTCTTTCATTTGAAGCAAATAGAGTCCGTGGTGGACTAAGGTACCCGTGTTTTAATGTTTTAGCAAGTACAAAAAAATATATTACAAATTTTTACACAAATCATCAAAGTGTAGATAATATGTAACCATTATTATTCAATTAATTCGATTTTTCTTGCATAACACAACACAATGGTGATGTTGGATTCTCGTTAGATTCCTTTGTGCATAAAAATCTTGCATACTGGAAACTAGAGTACATTATGAAGCACGATTTATAAAGGACTTCATTAATCAGTTCTGCAGAGAGGCCCAAAGCTGTTGTTGGTACATATTAATCATCTATTAACATTATCGACCTGTAAATATCAACAAAGGCCCCTATTAGCCTATTTATGTTACACTTTATATTCTTTGGCAATCTGGAAAGGTCATTATCGAAATATTGCTATTTGATGTTGCTCGAAGTTTTTTTTGTTTGTTGCAGTTTCTGTTACTTATCTCTTTGGGGGGGGGGGGGCAAGTAACTCTGTGTACAGGCACGTATCTAGAAATACGTTTTGGAGGGGGTCCGAACCAAGAGTCTCGGGAATAATAATAATAATGTTTAATTTAAAATAATTATATTAAATCAAATTAATACTAATTACAATACATAAATTAATATTATATTATTATTATACGAATAGGTAAAAAGACTGTATAAGAATAGAGATATAACAGTGCATATTCATTACGTAGCATACCTGTAGTTAAGATCGGAATAATTTACATATAAACAAGTCACCTGGCAATGAAATTGATGTCAAATAGATGAATAATTGAATATTTATGGAATAACAAAAAATGATGTTACATGCAGTTGGAGAAAAGTAAGTTTCTGATTAATATTTTGTGCAAATTGAGTAGCAGTGTACATAAATCTTCTTTGTAATGTCATTCAAAGCCATATGATCCCAATATAATCCTTGCCTTCTAAAAAGTTCAGAGGAAATTAATGACCATCAATTATGCAACAAATGCTAATATTTTCATTACTTAATTTTAGTACTTAGTCTTTCGGGGGGGCGGATCCCTGGACACCCCCCCTAAATGCGTCCTTCCTGTCCTTTTTAAGCCGTATGATCCCAATATAATCCTTGTCTTCCGATAAGTTCACAGGAAATTATACAACAAATGCTAAAAGAATATATTTTCATTTAATTTTCGTACTTAATAAGTCTTTCGGGTCGGGGGGTGCGAACCCCCTAAATACGTCCTTCCTGTCCTTCAAAGCCCGATAATCCCAATAAGTTCAGAGCAAATTATACAACAAAGGCTAAACGAATATATTTTTCATTATTTAATTTTAATACTTGATACGTCTTTCGGGGGGGTCCGGACCCCCTGGACCCCCTAAATACGTCCTTGTCTGTGTACCCTGCTTTATCTGCTAATGCGACACAATATATTAAAAATTTGCCCCCTCTAGGATTGACTTCGCCCCCCCCCCTACAAAGAATTCCTGGCTAGGGGCCTGCAACATACGCACCTTCACATAAACTTCAGTACATACAATACCCAAATATCGTTGAGCAAGCAATATGTACTGCTGCACAATAATATGACCTTTACGGCTCGTCAGCGTGTATGTACACAGATAGGCTTGTATGCGTGGTGGAATCACAAAAGAAGCAAATGCATTATCATTACTAGGCAATCGAAAGAAAATTTGGCCGTCCATAATTTCAAAGACGGCCATCCCGAGAGGATCTGTCCATCCATCCAAACAATGGCTGGAAGTGGAAGCCCATCAGCGTGACCTTGAAATAAGTCAGATGTCCCGAACCTCTTGGAACGACTTGGCAACGTCGCGAAGAATGCGCGGCACGCGAGCCTGTCGTCCGCTAAATTCCCCCCTTTTTTTACCTCCTCCAGCTTCTTTGCTTCATCACACAAGACCGCCCCTCCTCCCTCCCCCTTTCCGTGGTTGTACTCCAATGGTCACTGTTCCCCCGCAGAAGGAATGCAAGCTGGAATCTACCAAATATCCAGGAATAATTACCATACCACTTAAACGTTTCTGGATTGCGTCATGTGGCAGCTCGGAATTCCTTTGCATAAGAAGGCCCCGGGAAGAACGATCATTTCGAATGTGGCTGGCAGGTAGTTGGGCTGAACTCAACGCTATTCAGTGTTCGAGTTGCTTAATAGTTTGAATCATAGGGCACTTTGAATACCATTTATGATTTATCAATTAACTGCATGGCAAAATTACTTACTTTAGCACCTTCCCGTTCAACGTAGAAGCTCATCCTATGATTTTACAACAATCTACGTGTTCTGCTATAAACGCTGAACAGCGTTGCACGCTTATAATATGCTGTGAATAAATATGATTAGCTACACTCTTGGTCCTCGCCGATGGTGTTGTAGTAACGTCGTCGCCTTGTAATCTATGAGTCCTGGGTTCGAAACCTGGTGGGATCACATAGTGATTTGGATCCCATTTTAAACTATAGGCTCAGTTCCCAATTATCCTATCTGTTCATAAAGTAGACTTCAAAAACTCAAAAATCGATAACAATCTTTAATCCATAATAACATCTCTCTGTGCCGTATCGTAACAAAAGAATGTCAGCTTTGACTCGATTCTGATGGGTAGTTGGTTCGAATTCAGACATCAAACATTTATCTCGAAGGGCCCCGCACACATTCAAGTCTGAAGGGGAAAATCCTTAACTTTGACAATGAAGTTTAGTACATTCGTAAGTTTTCAGACACTTTTGTTATTGTTAATAACGTGTTCATTTTTGTATGCATTTTTATGTTTCCTTCTTTTGGCGTTATTTTTTCAACTTTCAGCTAATCGCGACGACGATGAATGCTAAGATGAAGGGATATTCATAAAGGACTCCCATGCCCAGGTTGACTTGAAACCGGAAACTTCTTTTGACGAGGTCGTGAGTCGACAAAGGCAGTTCAGTAATCTGTGTGTCATATAAGTTGACCACAAATGTCATTTTCTTTTCTGGGCGACGGGGGGAATTGTATCTTAATTTTCGAATGTCAAGTGAAGAAAAAACAAAAAATAGGAGACAAGATCCACCAAATTTAAATTTCTTCAGGGTCGAGTTTATCCACAGATTCAATCATGAAGTTTAGCTCACTTCTCTACAGAGATCCGTTTCTACAAAAAGAAAAAAGTAACATGTTGCAATCACAGTTACCGTTACTTCGTCAAACAATAACTGTGTACACAAGTATCACATAAGTTCTCTGTAGCGCATGTTTTTCCTGCGGAACTTTACATGCACAAGTTTAAAATAACGCAACAAAACCTGTTTCGCGCTGGTAAATAATTCCTCTAGCTTTGAATTTTCTACGTAACGCACGTAAAGCAACGAAAAGTAGCAAAGTGCCGTCACAATTATTCTTTGTATAGAGAAGTAGCGTGTTACTAACGAAGGTACATAGAGAAGTAACGCGTGTACATGTTTTATTCTTAACCGACAAGAATTCTTATATATTTGAGTGCTGCAACGATTGCCTGTTTATGGTAGGTAGTGCACGCTTTCGGATTTTGTAAACGAAACCCGAAAAAACAGTTCTAAAAACAGAATCCAAAAAATGATTTTATGAAATGCCACTTTTTTTCAAAAACTTTTCTTACGCTTATCAAAAACCCCGTTTTAACAACAAGAGTGGAAACCTTATAAACATTAATCAGTGCATCAGACTGAAAAGAACGTCGACTCAATCTCCGGCAACGATGATTACGATAAGAACGAATTGAATCAAAAGGAAACGTGCATCATTTTTCATCTTTGGCCAGTCCCTTGGAGCAAGAATTCAAAACCGAAAACATCCAGCTCCGCCGGGAAAGGGGAAAAAAATGGAACCTGGTTCATAATAAGCCTTCATTCGTGAACTGTCTACTCTCCTCGGGAGCACGATGACTATTTGGAATTTCAATCCCCTTTTACCCCAAACTATAATAGCTATTAAATCCAAGCTTTGAAAGGTCTGGAGAATGCCTTTGGAAAGAACGGCCTGTCCACGTGAGTCGAACGTCAAGAACCCGGGAGGAGAAACGCTCGTAAAAAGCTGGTCATTATGTGACACGAGGAATTTTTGCGTCTTTTGACGGCATAAATTGTTTCTGTAATTACCGTCAGAGTGAGCTGGTGTCGGTTTTCGTTTCCCCCGCTGCTAGTATACCTGAGGCCGGGCACTCGTCATTTTTCATGACAAAAATTTTAATGGGACAGAAAATTTTCCCATAACCCGAAGCAGTCATCTATTACATAGCATTGGTTAGTGTCGGTGGCAGGTGGTGTCGCCTGGTGGCCACTTTTACAACGAATGTAAATCGTTGCGAGGGGAAAAGAGAGAAAAAAAGGGGGGTAGAAATTGAAACAGAATGTACACAGGGAAGTAGACGCACTTATTAGCACAAAAAGGAGCGCTTCATTGCAGTACCCAAATATGCTGATATCAGCAAAATGATTTCTAGTATTATCAAATATACAGGGTGATTCACATGAAACGAACACATTATTTTCTCTTTTTATTGAACAGCAACAGGATTATTTCCTAATGCTCCGTGTCACTTTCACATACGCGGGACATCAGGGAAAGGGAGTCCAGTCCGCAGCTATGCAGGATTTAATAACTGTGATCACCACCACTCTTCATCAATAATCCTCATCGTCAAGATTAACCAAGTTAAGGAGAAAGGCGACGTAACATAATAAAATGCAACTTATCTTCGTGGCGCAACAGTCGTTTGGGTGCCAAGGCCTGCGGGGCTGTTTTTGTTTTCATTGGGTGAAACATTGTCAGCGGATCGAGTCCTATCTTCGCTGTTTCCAGACAGGAGTCGGCGACGTTTTCCTTTTCTGTAGCTTAAGTCACCTTCACGAAGCTCTCACCGGTGATTGAACCCGGGATCGTTTGTGCAAAGCGCTAACCATTCGACTACGAGAGAGCCCTACAAAATACAATCACTAAACTTTCATAACGCAGAGCTAGTGACGCCCCTCCCATTTTTTTTACATGTATACAGACAGCTACAGACAGCCGTGGCTACATTTTACTCTCTAACTCTGGAAGGCCTACATCTAACTACATTATAGCTACCTGCTAATGAATCAGGTAACAGAAATATATATAAAGGACGTAAGGGCCAAAACGTGATAATTATGCATCCTGCGCTGCTAGGCAGGGTCCGAAGGCACACGCCTAAAACGCCGGCTTCTTTTGAAAAGTCTCTTCGACATAGAAACACAGAAAAAAAAGGATATTGAAATCTATGGTGAGAAGAAAAGAAACTCACTGGCATCCTAATTGAAGAAAGCATCCTGTGAATTAAAGGGCACGAATAGAAGCCATGTGGTTACTCACCTGACCGTATTTGGCAGCACTGTGCAACAAGGACCTCTCCCCTTCCCTTGATCCCAGTTTTTCTCTTGCTTTCGTGTTGTTCACCAGCCACTCGATGCACGATATCCGCCCGTACTGAAAAACAATCATAAAGATAATATAGAAAATTATATACCACTGGAAAATTAAATAATTAAAAAAAACTGTGGTCACACAATGAGTACAAACAGTTTCAAAAGTCTAAGAACAGGAATGATGCACCTAAGGCAATACACATCCTCTCTGCAGGAACTCCTGAAATTCAAACAGCACTTGTACCTGTATATGTAGAGTCCGCCTCCTTGGCGGATCGGTTAGAGAGGTGTTACAGAGCCATAGGTTCTACGTTCGAATCCTAGATAGAACAGTTTATTGTATTTATCATTCGTCTATTTCATCAATTCACAAATCATCCTTATCAGCGTAATTAACCTAGAAAGAAATAGAAATCGACGTAAAATAACCAAAAATGCGGTCCTATAAAAAAAGGTAAAATGTTCCCCTGTGCTTAGCAACCACGCCATGAAGGCGTATAGGGGATGTGGGGGTAACGCCCCACACTTTCTTGATCCAGTCAGGAGTGAGGGTGATGTGATCAGCATCACGCCCCTGACCGCCTTTACCCCCCAGGTACCCATGTTATTCGACGCTGGGTTGGCGCCGGGGCCGCTTCCATCGTTAGAAAAGTTTCCGGATTTGAACCGGCCGGGGATCGAACCCGGGACCTTGAGCATGGTAGTCAGACGCGTTACCGACTGAGCCACCGCGGCCAATGTTGAAACTATTTGGTATTCTTATATTACGTCGCTTTTCTGCCACTTTCGGCTGATTGCTGATGAAGGGCGATTACATGAATTTGTTCAATTGACACATACACGAAGGAACATCCTTGGCCGTGCCGGGATTCGAACCCGGTACCTTTGGTGATAAGATAGCGGATTCAACCTCTCAATGCACTCGGTCACCCATATGGCTAAGTTGGAAGTGTGAAGATTTTATTACGATCATTATTTTTATAATATTATTAATGTGGATATTTAGTTAGTCTTCTATACTGTTTTTATTATTAAAGAAATTGTGAAAAATGGCTTTTTAATTTTCTTTCAATATAGAGAGCGATTCAAGAGTCGTGCAACCAAATTTCTCAATAACTTTAATACCATGATAAATATCAACACTGAGTTTTATGCTTTATAAAATCTCATCTATTGAAGTGTCTTTTATTATTCTTTGAATTTACGCAGGCAACGCTACATCTAATAATTAAGGGTGAAAGGTTCCAAAAACCAAAATCGACAAACAGAAATTTGGCATAATTCATGGTTGGGTGGTTTGAAATGTCGCTTATTTCTGCCATTAGATTAACCGGGAAAGGGAAGATGGAAAAACAGAAAGGAAGAATAAGAAAAGTTTAACGGTGTTTGCCCGTATTACCGAGCATAACCATAACATAAGGAAATAAATATATATGTAACACAAATGTAAAAGTTCGAAAGTCACGACATGATAATATTATTACCTTAACTGCGCAGGTAACTGGAGTCAAACCGCTGCGATTCTCGTCATGGAGAGCGCCCTCCAGTTGGCCACCACAGGAGCTGCAGAGCCACGCCAAAGCCGCCTGGTGGCCATACGAGGCAAGAACGTGCAACAGATTGTTTCCGTGATGGTCTGATAGGTTTCTGATTAAGGTGGATCCCATGTCTTGCAAGGCACTTTTCTGAAAACAATAAATTTAAAAAAATATATTAAAAAAGAAACTAGATCCACATTATTTGCTGAGGTAAATTCAATGCAAATTCTTCTGACTTATTTTTGCCGGTGCCCGGAGTTGTCTATGAGAGGCAACTTTTAACTTTCAACAGGTGCGGTTCCTTTCCCCAGAATAGCCGGTGCTGTCACAACAGATAAGACACAATTCAATTTGCTTCAGCCAGGAAATCACTTCAGACACTCTTGAACCTCTTGGTTCATTCTAGGTAATAGTTAGGCACAACCTCGCGCTCTATTTGGTTCTACTGGGAAACCGCTTCAGCCACTCTATGTAACTTACATACTCCAAATTAAACTGAGCGTGCAAAGCAGGTGGCTTATGCGCTTTGCCCGCAGGATGCCTTTAGGCATTTCAATTGAAGTTATGCTTATATAATCCTAAAAAATATCATTATTAACTATTGCACATTAAAAGCAATTATATCGCTTATGAACTACTATTTAATAACATTTTTTTTTCTTTCAAATATTGTGTGTTGTATGCTACGTGTGTCTCAACTACCTTGAAAGGTTTTAGAGAAAACAGCAAATTTTCTTCAAACACACGCTGGTCTCTTGTCTTACAGGCAACAATCGCGCCAATTCGTTTCCTGCACCTGTTTCTGGTTGGAATTACATGTAGTTCCCAGTATAGTAGCATGTGTTATCTGTTGACGTTTCTACGAAAAATGCATTATTCTCTTTTCGCGGGTCTCTTCTATATTAAAGCGAGGAAATTTATCTAAAACAAGGTAATTTTTGTTTGAGAAGGAAATTACCGAAACAGATTAGCATCACTGTCCCTTACGCAACCTTATATTTTTAAAAACACCATTGTAAAAGTTTTCGCTACAGTCTAACTCAAGACAATTTTAGCCCTACATTTAACTTTACACCTTCATAAAAGAGAACTCTTATTGCGAGTTAATTATAGTTTTTCCATTCCTTATCGATATCAATATATCACAAATTTCTTACCAGTTTATCCAGGTTCCCTCTCTTCGCCACGTCGAATATCTTCCGGATCCAATCGGGTGTTCGTCCTCGGCCCCTGTACGATCGATCGGGATCATGGCGGCCTCGAGTCCCCGTTCCACCAGCAAGCAGATCCACATCGGCGGGTTTCGAACCCGCGGACACGACCCTCCTCTTCTCGAGCGGAGGCTGCGGGTGTTCCGAGCGACGCGGCTTGGGCCTGCAAGTCTCCTTCCGCCTCGCAGCGGGCCCTCCGGGCGGCGAGACGGCAGCCGGGGGCCCGGAAGCCGCCAGCTCGTGCGCCAACCCGCTCAGTGTCTCTATGATGGACACCGTCTTCACGCTCGGTTTCTGCATCGGCCGGACCCTGTGAGGCTTCAAACTTAGCGGCAAGTCATACAAGGCATGCAAAGTCGCCAATTGAGCCTCATCCAGGCGGTACTCCTCGATCATCTCTCGTTGGAGATTCTGCGAGGGCGGCGGTGGCTGCCAGTGTCTGCTTCGACCCAGTGGGGACTCATCCTGCAAAAAGCAATAGGAAAAATGTAAACTTAGGTATTCTTAAGATTGGTCAAAATTGCCTCTTACTATTCAAACAGAGCGGTAACAACCATGATTATCAAACTACTCAAATATGCAATCTCCCATCCAGCACACAAACGTCCGAAAGATATCTAACGGCTATCTGCTGAATATTCAACAGACATTCATTGGATGTCCCTTGGATATCTAACAGCCAGCCAGTAGACAACTGGATATCCTTTGAATATCCAACAGACATCCAGAAGACAATTGGATGTCCCTTGAATATCCAACAGACAGCCAGTAGACAATTGGATGTCCCTTGGATATCCAACAGACATTCAGTAGACAATTGGATTTCCATGGATATCCAAAAGATATAAATTGGATGTCCTTCAAGAATATACATGAAGGTTTGTAGATCACTTTTATATATGTTTTGGATATCCACGCATAACGAAAATATTGACATGATCTGTACGTTTTATTAGATTCATCCTGTGTCTTAACAAAAATAGACATTTTCATCAATGGAATAAAACCTTACTAAACGGGAAAACAAGTTCTCCTAGCAAACATTGCATGTCAATGATTACCAACTTAGGGAAATGTGGGTTCGAATTCCAATATGGACCCAATGTAATGGTTTGAATCCCCTATCAACTGTAGGACCACTTGCAATTACCCTCTGGGCAAAAATGAACTTCCCCAGCCTCCTATCAGATGAGGTACACTAAAGGGAGGATACAAAGGTTGTCGAAGCACGATGCTAATAACATCAACTAAACCTACGGCCAAAATAGTGAATGTGTGGATGTTTTAGAAGTCTAGACCGTTATGTACGTATCCACGGCAATAAAGCACATTTGCCTACTTAACGCGGTCGCAGCATATTCACGTATTTCGCTAATTTACCACGAACTGAGCAGTTGTTTTAAAAGGTTCCCTGCTACAAGATTGTTTTTTTTTTTATTTTTTCCACCAACATCCGCTTTTGCTGAAAAATAAAGAATTTCATTGAGAAACCAAGCCTACAAATGACCTTACGGGAGTGATGAAACAGGGGATGCAAAACGCGATCAGGAAATCTTTCCAGGGACTTTTCGAATTTGCTGACAGATGGTAAGCGGTTGTTTCGTGGCTCTTGGGCCGAAAGTTACGTCATTACCCCTCTTTTCGTAGCAATAAAATAAATAGAGAATTTAATCAGATAAGGAAATGTATGCCCCAGGAAAGCCGAATGTTACGAAAGAAAACGTACGCTTCTATATAAGTGAAGGGAGGAAACAAGTATACCCTCTAGGCTACGCAGCAACCACAGCATGCAAGGAAAATATCCAAAAACGACTTTCAAACTGAGAGCAGAGTTGGTAGCTTCCGTTTACAATAGTCACTAAAATCACACGGATCAAACACCAGATTATATGCAACAAAATTATCATCATGAAACTAACCACTGGTGGATTTATGGACTGTACGTAAACATACCAAGTCAGGAGTATATCCAGATTTTTCCATCTAGGGAGTGTAAGTTCGCATTTAGGGGCTGAACGGATAAATTTAGAGACAAAATAGGCATAAATTTTACGGGGGTGTTGAAGAGATTTTGGGGAGTGATAGGGGATGTTGATACATCAATGGACTAAGTACACGCTTGCTTATCTCGATCACGAGAACAATTTGATGTAACTTTAAGAGAACACTAAACTGAAGTTCATGCTTTTATATATGGGTGCCCGAAAATAGATAAATAATAAATGACGTCAAATCTTAACCATTGAGGTTCTTATGTGAGAAAGGTCACACAACACAATCTTCGTGATCAGAATGGGTAATGCCTATCCTAACACCTAATCCCAAAAGTACAAATTCATGAAAGTAATAACATTTAAAAATTGTAAAAAAATAGAGGAATAAAATTGTGAGACAACAGAAACAATAAGAAAAGTGATAGACTAATACACTTTTTAAACATGGGGAACAGATTTGCAAAATGTGCACATTTATCTTAATTCTGTCGAAATTAGCTTGAATATTAAACTATATATTAAAAAAAGGCCTCTGATGTATTCTTGAGTACGTACTTATCCTCGTGTGGCAGACGTATGCAGCTCTTAATGTACTACATTATTAGGCTGTATGATGACGATTAAACATAGCGTCAGCAACTGCATTTTGGACGACGGTGTATTTCTTATGGAGGATGAAAACGTTTCCTCGTTGACTTAACGTTTTGTTTGCACTGTGTATTTCTGGTCTGGCATTATTTTCTTCAAACTTTCGTGTGCTTTGTGCAGTTCTATTGTGTAAACATATTCCTAGAGTAAATAATAAAAAAGGAAGACTTCAGTAAGCGCGTATGCAAAATTTTAACTACTGCCCGACACCAGGCAGCATAGATCACCCCGGCTCGGCTCTTCTCCGTGAAGGAAACTGTTACTCTTGTTTCTACCTGTAATCGAACCGTGGACTACAGGACTAGGGTATGGTCCACCATGATATTGGGGAAGATTTCTAGGAACTGGAGACAATTGAAAAAATCCTGGATACTTTCCTCTCCCCTAAAGAAATATACACGCAATCTGGTGTTTTCCAACGGCAAAAAATTGGCAACACTTGCGCGGAGCAAGTATGCGGGATTCCTGGGATCGCCGTGTCAGGCGGAGACGTGACAGGCGGGCGACCCGAACAAGCGGGTGTCCTGCCCCGAAATCTTACCGCAACAATGCGCACTGTGTTGCCACGTCTACCTAACTTCGCAAGAATGTTCGTCTTCCCACCAACTACTCCCCCCTTTTTTTTGCATCGTTGTACACACATATGCGAATTCGCGCGTGTGCGCTTGCAATTCCCGTGTGAGATGAACCGTGAAACACGATCCTAAGAATTCCTCAGAGATGAAAAATCGGTTGCGAAGACAAGCCTAGCGATCTTTTGTAATTGTCTTCCCTTCAAGGGTAGAATGTTATTACCTGCTGATTTTTTTTAGTTTGAAACGCACATAGTTGTGGGTGAATTGCCGCGTTTACATTTTTTTTATTTATCCATTTTAGCAGTTTAGCAGCTCTGTTGCATCAAATGCAGCTAATTGTAGCAATTTTTAAAATGCTTCAAGACTTTTATTACGTCAAAGATGTGTTCTTTAGTTAACAATATGTTTTTGTATTTGTTTGTGAATTTCAATGAGTAATCAATGTGATACTTGTTTTTGACACAATGGAATGGCAATATAAAGTGTATAATTAATATTTTCTCTCCATGCTGTCAAAAGGAAGCATGAATGGTTATATGATTATGCACTACTCGATATAAAACTAAAAACAAATTACAACAGCTGTCTGAGGGGCAAAGACTGCCAAGCGCCTTTGCATTGGTTGACCCATGGTCAGGAGATAGAGTTCCATCCCATCGCTGCTGTTATCTGGCTGTCCAGAGACCGGAGCTTACTGCCTTCTCCTTTTCAAATAGTTCCCCAGTTGCCCTCACGATACTGGGTAAATATAGAACACTGAACACGCAAACAGTCACTCACTTGTAACTCTTCTTACAACTTAAAAGGCAGGAACGGCCACTCGTAGAACCGATTTCTTTTTTAAAGGGAGATATAATCCCTCCCCCTTACGATTATCCTAACCCACATTAAATTTCTGAATACGCCACTGGGCAATTAAATACAGATTATTCGTTGTGAGAAGTAAAGTACTACAAAAACAGCAACGTTTTTGCTACATGTTTTCGCCTTTCTAAAGGAATCTCGCACTAACAAATCTTCGTTGACCCATAGGAAGAAATTGTGTCAAACATACATGGAGTGATATGATATGATCATAAATTATATTTCTTCTCATGTGCGAGCCGGCTGGCTGTACGCACTACATACTTACATACTCGTATTTTGTAAAGTCGTGAAATATAAATACATAATAATAAGAACGGTACAGCTCAATTTTACGTCTAAGTGACCCGGTAAATTTTATGTTGATTGTACACATACTCCCATAATCATGGCAAACAAACAAGTACTGAAATTCCACTTTGTTAACACGGATTCTGTTTCTGTCGCAGTTTTACCTCGACGTTCCATCACTTCTCACACGTACCTATCCACTTTTCGAACCGTTTCTAGCATGAAGTTTTTTCCTCCGTCGTCTGCCACTTCTACCACTTCCCTCCCTGTTGTGTTCTTCACCAACGGATCTCTCAGATCACGTGTAGCAGGGCATTCAAGGGGTATGTGTACGACCAGATATTAGACAACTGTTGAGAAACTACCAATAAATAA
This sequence comes from Lepisma saccharinum, assembly GCF_977018435.1. Classification (NCBI taxonomy): domain Eukaryota; kingdom Metazoa; phylum Arthropoda; class Insecta; order Zygentoma; family Lepismatidae; genus Lepisma; species Lepisma saccharinum. The sequence continues at coordinate 161,226,113 of NC_139229.1, read as the reverse complement.
ATGCTCGGATTCAGATTTAGAGGTGACTTTGGGCGGTGCAAAAAAGGGGGGGGGGGGGCTGTGAGAAAATGTTGTGAAAGAAGAAACGTTTTTTGGACGCGACATTTGAAATGCAAGAAATATCTTATTAGAAATAAAATAATTAACCGTTTGACATAACTTAGTGTAAGAACTATAACTAAAATTGTATACATATCAGCTAGAAGGGATTGGCCTGCTCAGAAATAAAAGTATTGTAGTTGGGGTGGGGAATGATGAGATTTTACCAGAAGAAAGGCAATTAATTATTCGCGCAAATTTTGCATTTCATTTTTCTTCGCTGCAAAAGCTAAAATATTCAATTTTCAATTTCGAGAGGGAGTGAACTATCCCCCTCACTGTTCTTAGCCCCTCTCCACACTGGGAATACCAATTGGAAAGATAATATTTTTGTTGAAGGTATTGCCAACCCCAATGATAGAATTTACTCTAATCTTGATACAATAGTTCATGTTGTGTAAGCAATTCGACCTCACAAACCCCTGCGGCATTAAAATCGTTTGTGATGGGATGGCCAAGAGTTTGGAAGAACATATTTATGGCCACAAAAGGTTGAATGGCTCACCTTGTTCGGCGGAAACCCACAAACGTCATCCATACACAGCCCAATTATTCACACTCTACATTGGATGTCAACCTATTCTGACAAGTGACGTAGACTTTGACCGATTCGCAACAGTGAAAATAAATGTAGAAATCCATGAACATTGGAGTCCATTCGTGGCAGCAGACATGGTCGGATCTTCAGTGAAAGCACAATATATCATGCCCGATAACAGATGGCGTATCATTGCATTTATGAAATAGCCCTTTTGTCGGTCGTCCCTAAAACACAAGATTCGCGGAGTCAGTCAGTGGTGACTCCTTGCCGCACCCAGTTTTTAGGGAAAAATATTTTGTTGATTCGATTAGTGAGCTTCAGAGTCTGGAATCGCTGTTCTCCAGGTTAGTGTCGTCCTTCGACGGCTCGTGTCCTTATCTTTAAGAGCTGAAGTTCGCTTCTGTTGAGTCCCTAATCACATGCGCATAAACGGGAACGAAGCAGCCGACGCTGCCGCCAAATCTGCTGATATAGACGGCGATGTTCTTGTCCACCTACTATCATCCAGGAACCTGCAGAATGTGTTCTGTTGCTCAATTCTTGAATCTTGACAAGAGGCAGGAAGAAAGGGACAAGGTAACCGGAACGAGCTTTGTGCTATGAAGCCCGCCACTGGTTCATCACGAGAAGAGGTCATTTTAACTCGACTTCGAATTGGACACAGCTGTCTCAGCCATGGCCACTTGCTGCAAGGGCTCCAATGTCGTGTATGTAATGTTATTTTAAATGTTAATGATATTCTTATCGGGGTATGTGCCGATTTTACTTTCCCCAGTCAAAATGTTCATCTTCCAAACTTTTCATCATCCATGTTGGGAGATCACGACAGTGTTTTAACAAATGTTTTTAGCTTTTTGAGAGAAGCAGCTTTACACTGTTTCTGAGGAAGTTTTTCGTCTATCTTTATCGTTTTAATGTGTTGTGTATGATGTGCAGGCCCCTTAACAACCTTGTACTTTTCATCTTCCTCAAGGGGATCTTTGCACCCCCTTTCTAACTTTAAAGTAAGGGTTTTAGATAAGAGGATTTTTCCTCCTACATTTTGAAGGGTGCAAAATGGCCATATGTACCGACGCTCCAAAATATTTTAATTCGTTCCCACTCGCCACTCTGCACCCCTTCTCCATGCCTCCTACTTCTGATTTTTTTTTTACCGGATTTTCAACTATACTGGGTGGTTTCTACCGGGGTGGAAGTGAGGCATACAGTCTCCAAAGTCTGATCAAACAGAATATTTTAAGGTATCCCGTTTCGCTGTTGTTGCACCACTGTTGTGGGCATCTGGAATCTGAAAGTGAAAACTTACACGTGGTTCTGGACGAATAAACAACGATCTAATTCTGAATTTGGGAAGAAACGCAACGGGGCAGTAACTGAGAACAATTTTTGGTACGGCGATGCTTAAAACACGCAAGACATAAATATGCGGCGCCCGCATTCGCAACTTCCCATGTTTTTACGAGGAGCCTGGCCTTGTGCAAACTCGGTTAATTGCGCCCTCCTTACAACAATTGAAGATCGGCGGATGAATTATTCATGAAAAAAAGGGAGGTGGTGGTGGTGGGGGGATCGAGTCTATTCTTCTGACTGGAAGGTTTTCATTCAGCCGGCGTTAATATATTTCCCTTCCCCTCCGCCGCCTCGCGTTCACCTTGAGAGAGTGGAGGGAACAGACATCCGAGCATTTATCATTTTCTCACTTAGCAGAGTACCGGGACAAGTGCAATGATGCGACGGTACGCGCATCGGGCTTATCGGCGGATGCATAAATTCTCCTCGTCGCCGGTGACGTCATCTTTGCCTCTGCCCGATTAAATACTTGCGCTGGTAATTGCTGCGTGGGGGCAAGGGACGCTCGGCCTGCCAGTATATGCCAGGTGAACCTTGCGCGCTCCTCGGAAGTTGTTTATTTCTTGTGAGGAAGTTTTCAAATGCGTATGTTCCTTGCTGTGCTAAGAATATTCACTAAATCAAGTTGGCTACGTTTGCAACCCCCCCCCCCCCCCAGAACTGGGTTGGAAAGCTGCGCAAGTAGATATGGGCTATGAGTTCACCAGAACAACCTACCAAACCATGGTGATCGACCCCTACATGACGTCTAAATTTAAGTGAAAAAAGTTAAATCAGGACAGGACGTACAGTTTTAAAGTAGTTCCCGAACAAGTGTGAGAATTTAACTTTCTGCTTTGGGGAGGGGAGCATACATTAAGATGTGAACAAGAAAGGCGCATACCGTATTTACAAGGAAATTAGCTTTTCTTTAGAGGACATGTGCGATATATCTGTATTATTATTAACACTACCTGTAACGAAATATTAAAATATTGGAAATTACACGACTCGTTCATTTCTTCATACAAATATCTGTTGGTCTGAATTTTAAAATAATTTTTCATGAACTTTTAAAGTCAATATTCAAATTAAATTTATATTTTCCGAATCTTAGTTTCCATTTAATTACAAAGAACAGTTCGATTTCATCTTTTTGTACAAGCAATGAGCATGATGAAATAAAGAGCCTTACAGTGATGTAAGTTCTCCTGTTTCATAAACTCCTTGATTAAATTTCTTAATATACGCGTATTACTGCGTTTTTATCCAGCATAACAAATGCTAAATATATTGTTGATTTTTTTACCGTAAGCTGGCTACGTACTGTCAATTTTGTAATAGTTAGTTGTGTTGTTAACGACTGCACTTTAGTACAAAATGATTCTTGATCCAAGATAATAAGAAAATATTAATGTTGCATCAAACTGACATCTCATCGGTGTATCGTTCCGAAAAATAGAAAATGGATACTTTTGTTGTCTCTGGGCTAGTGAAAGACCACTATAATCCCGTTGCTTACAGTTAGTTGTCTGCCCCCATTGTCTGACAGATAGATCGAAATATTAAATACCCCTTTATAATAGAACATGGAACTCTCTTCAGTCCACGAAATTTTATCCTTTATCAGTACCAGTTTCTGAACAGTCAACAGGTTGAATGGTTCAGTTGTTGACTGGAAAAAAACAAAACAATCGAGAATATTTTGTTCAATGAAGTTGGTTTGTGCGATATGTCTCTCGGTACATGTATGTAGCTTTACTCTTGAGATATCAACGAATCGAGATAAGTCGATTACTGACTTCTATTGTTTGACCGTCGTGACAAGCAGATATTTCAATCCACCAAATACTGTTTCCGTTTTTAGTTGTCTCAGTAATCGATATATGAAGGGGTTATAACCCAAGGACATAACCCTCATTTTTTTAAGGAGGAGCAATAACTGTAAAGATCCTTCTTGTACTCTGAAAACAACTCTCAATGGCTGACTCGCAGATTGTAACAGAATTGTTGCTGGATATAACCAACAGCCTTGTAGTTTGACCACGAGATACTCGAGTTTCCAGCTTCATGGGAGTTGTGCTTGAAAATGAAATCGATTTTATGGTACGTCTAATTTTTAAATACGACGTGTAATGCAGACATTCTGTACATAGAATTACGGAAGCATATGATCATGACATCCTTCAATCTAATTTTATAGGTTAATAAACAGATGACAGCTGTAAACTCCTTTCAGTTCATAACAGATCAAGAAACACAAGAGTAAAATACTAAAATGCATTCATTATCTGTGTGATGTCCCAATATTATTACAATAATTAACTCAAGATACCTCGATGAACAGGAGAAGAGTTTCCTTGTTGGAAAATCCGGTGATAAGCAACTTTCAAGAAGGTAATACAAGATGTAAAGCAATTCTACGCGATGAAAAAATACAGCTTTGACGAAGAAAAGATGTCGCTTTGCACAGATTCATATCACAACAATAAAGGCAACTTCAGAGCGAGGCGGGTCTCCCCGATGGCGCAGTGATAGCGTCGTCGCCTTGCAATCAAGGGGTCCCGGGTTCGATTCCCGGCGGAGGTACATAGTGGTTCGGATCCAACTTTAAACTGTAGGCCCAGTCCCAATTATCCTTACTGTGTATAAAGTGTACTTAAAACGCCAAATCAATCAATCAATTCAGAGCGAGGCTTCAAAAAATTAATATTCAATACGGAGGATATATTTTTATATTTTTTTAACGGTCGTCATGGACATGCAGTATGTCGTCAGCTACATTTCCGAGGTTGCTGAAATCAGAATCGATTGAAATTTAACTTTAAATTTATCCTTAAAATTAATATTTTAGGTTTTTTTAAAAAAAATCAAGTGGATTAAAACATATTTATTGTCAAATCCTGTGCACTCAAAGAAGGCCACTTAACAGACAAAGCTACCTACTTGGATGCTGCGATGAACCTCAAGGAAATTAGTTAAGGCTGTTGACAACTGGATTGATCTTGTTCATAATAGAGATAGAATAGATGGAAAACTTGTGTTGTGGTGGCAATATACCTTGGTTTTAAGGATGAAAAATTCAGTTAACGTAAAATTCAACTCACACGAGGTGAAAATATGTATTAGCTAATATTCCTCTTGCTTTTGCTGGCACTTGTGTGCCACGTTGAGGTATGTTTACCGCTGTCGTTTAGCTGAAAATATCTCATTAAGAATATAATTTGTCGCACGGACAATCTACAGTCTTAAACGCATGAATTTCAGAGTATTTATAAATGGATGCAGGTACGCTCTATGCGGAACTAGCATATCCTTACCTGCAATCGGCCGTGTACACGGCAACTGCATTCGCACACCATGGCATTTCGAGGAGGCCTCTTCTTCACATGGTGACGGATTAGCCCAGCTCCAAGTCCGCTGCTGCTGCTTTTCCTCGGCGTCGACGAGACGAACTCTGTGATTGGAGGGAAAAAGCTTCACGTTAGACATCTACCAACCAAAAATTACCTTAGTGACAACAATTTATTATCCTCGTGGTAACTCATTGTAAAATAAGCAAAGAAGCACTAAAAATAATGAAGACACCAATAAAATAAAAAATGCACAAAATAGGCAGTGAACATGAACCATTCATAAACATTTATAAATTTTCTTCACCATTTGCACATATCGACTGGAATATTTTGTATTCTACTGTATTTTTCTAATTTTTGTGTCGCTTCCTGTTCAAGCCCGAAATATTAAAAAAAAAACCTAAGACTTTTTCCAAATTGGTTCTTTGATCGTGCGGGGCTTTACTTTTGGCAAACTGCTGTTGAGGATGAATGGTGATTAGATGATATTGTTGAAGGGGAACTCACAAAACAAGATATGAATTTCCACATTGCATTGTCGAGAAAGCCAAAGTAGCGTACGAAAGCAGTAGTGTTGCTCACGGGACGGGACATGTCCCGTCTCGTCTCGTGTCTCGTCTCGAAAACGAGACGAGACACGAGACGGGACAAGCCTTTTGAAATTCGAGACGGGACGAGACGGAATGACTTTCTCGTCTCGTTTTCGAGACGAGACACGAGACGGGACGGGACGGCTTTTGAAAAGTCTCGTCTCGTCTCGAATGTCTCGAAAAAATAAAAGCAAAATATTTAATCAGTTGCAAATACTTGTTTGCTTGGAAAAAGATATTTCAATTAGAAACGTTGATAAGCGCGTGTTAAGTCAAAAGAAGACTATTCTAGAGAGAGTAATGAATGAATGAATACCTAAACTTACTTTCAATACTCTTTCGAAACACAGGGTTACTCCCCATTTTTATTTTTCAATTCATTCCAGGTTAATAACTTTATGTTACGATAGTACTCCAGATACTAATACAATTCTGAATAACATCAAGTAAAAGGGCAGGTAGAGAAGGTGGAAGGAGGGGCCAAAAGATCGTGGAGTGTCTGCGTCCGAGATTTATCTTGTAAACATAGTCTCAGCTCTATAGGTTGGAAAGATAAACGGACCGACGGATAGGGTTTATTATTATTACTTAATTTTTACATCAAAGGGTGTACAGAAGTGAATGTTATTAGGAAGTAGGAAAAACATTGTGGGAAACATGGCAGTACAAATTGATAAGGAGTTGTTGGGAAAGTTATTAAGGAGTCCAAGATATTAGCAAGACTAAGAGAAATATATAATTAGGGACAAATAATCTTGCATTATCCCACTCCGAACAGCTGAGAGCTAAAGAGGAGGAGAAAATACGGGTGTTATGGAAAGAAGTAATTTGGTGATTTTAGTGTTTACAGGGAACCATGACAAGATTTTACCACGTGATTATTTGCACGGGTTGCGAAATTTTTAGAATGTTATGGTGACGACCACCTTTTCAAAGTGGTGTATTATGCATGATATCACTTTCCTGCTTATAATACCAACTTGATTAACAAATATTAATTTGTTTAGTATATATATAGCTATGTGTATGTGACTTTAGTTCAAGATTCGAGCACCGACCTGGGCATAGGTGATTTCTCATTCATTCATTTATGTCCTGTAATAGCCGAGATTAACCTAAGTTTTAACCAGTCTTAAGAACTGGGAAAAAGTGTTGAATGTGGATGGTTTTAAAACATCACGAATATTTTCAGGACCTCAAGACATCATGTGTAGTACGGGCAAATTATTCTAATCGTGGTCGTTAGTGACAACGCTAATTATTAAAAGACATTCAAAGTTGATTCAAGATTTTATTTGGTTGGTTGATTTGATGTTTTAAGTCCACTTTATGCACAGAAAAGCCAATCGGGATTGGACTTATAGTTTAAAGTGCCTCCACTGGGTATCGAACCCAGGACCAAAGGTGATCGGAGAAAACCCGACACTACATGTCAGTTGTTGTGGATTCATCGCGGTTTCTTACTATTCAGGGATTTGAATTTCGAGATGATGAGTCTGAGGAAACCGTAACAAAGGGAATTTCTTCGATACTCTTGAAGTTAATGAGGGGATATTATTTGGAAATGTATTGAACGTGAACCTTAAAATGCAAATTACACTTAAAATTCGATTCAAAACATATCGCGTGCAGGTAAAATAACGCTTTTTAGGATTTGCCACTCTTCAATCATTGGATGCAGGTTCGCTATTTCTCGTACATATCAAAATCGAAGAACTTCTTCCCATGAACCCCATAGGTGCCTGTAATTGTGTAGCACTGACATACATTGGAGTGGTAGAGTAAGAGTAAGTATTGCCAGGGTCAGAATATTTCTTAAATTATGAGATAACTGTAACCTTTGTCTGATTTTTTTATCCTGTGATAACATTTCCCTGAAAGGTGAAACACAAATTTTGCCCAAAACTCTTCAGCATTACGAAGATGGTTGTCCTTAAAATCTTTGAAAAGGCTTGCTTGAAACAGGATGCTGGATGCAAACTGCCTCATTTGACTGTTCTTGCCATTGAGAAGAAATGTCAAGTCCTGGACGTACCAAAGGTGGGCAATGTGTTCTCCAAAGCACATAGAGCAGAATTCTCCTGCAGGAGAAGTGCCTCACATTGTTTCTAATACTTAAGAAGATTCATTTCTTCCAACGTCACGTTTATTTTGCAAGAAAATTAAACTCTTCGAAGCATTTTTTCGTCATTTATATTAATATCTTATAACTAAAATATTTATATCAGTAGTTTCATCTCAAGAAAGACGATGAATTATAAAATTATGAATGTCTTCCAATACTGAAATAGGCCACTAGAGACAACGCAACTTATCACTAAAAAAGAATTAATGTCTTTATTAAAACGAATCATGTGGAGATAAACTCGTAATCAAGAAGTAAATTTAGGCAGTAAACGTCCACTCTAAATAAAAGACAAACACAAAACACCATACATGAATATAATAATAATAATTATTATAATTATTATTATAAGTATTATTATATATGTATATATATGTGTAGTGTTTTCTCGCGTTTTAATGTGACTGCCCCCTTATAATATTTTGTTGCCAGCCTTCCGCCCCCCCAGTCACATTTCCCTGGCGCCGTCACTGGTTGGAAGTAAATTTATTAGGACGAGGAAAGTAGCATTAGCTGTTGACTGTGTTGCACCAAAGGACGTGATGTGTGCTACTGTTTGTATAAATTATAGGAAATTTAAGCAAAAAATTATAATTGTTGAGACTTGAGAGTTGTTTCCTTCATTTGATCGTAGGAAGAGGTTTTCTGAGACAGAGTGGGATTATTTTACACATACATGAGAAAGGGTGGTTGTTTAAAGATAGAGACGTATTTCGCACATTTTTTAAAAGTTCAGATAAAACGAGAATTTAGCCTTACTCTTATGAAAAAAAAATAACGCAGTACAGGGAAAGAATAACTTCACATTTCTCGCACCTGGTGGGATGCAACCCACATGCACAAGAGTATTGCAGGAAATCTATGAACGAGGATGAAGAGGGATATGTGAAATTTGACTTAGCTGCGGGTGAATTAGTGGGTTCTAATATTCTTAAGGTTGATATTGGGTTTTAAGTCCACTTGATTCACAAATAGGCTAAATCGCGAACCGACCTACAGTTTAAAGTGCGATCCGATCCACTTTGTGCCTCCATTGGGTATCGAATGCGGGGACCCTTGATTACAAGACCTCGACGTTATTACTACGTAATCGGGGAGGCACCCAATTTACACAAATATGTTGATTCCAATAACACGTTATATGTATAATCTGATAATGATGCACTTTTGGTGCATCTAAACATATTTTGTTCAACTATAGCATGTCTAAACGAATCATTGAAGTTGGGATTTTTATAACTTCAGGAGGCACGGCTCTGTAAATGTGCGGTATAAAATATATGCAGGTTTGCCTTCCATACCTGGTGGTTTTGTCACGTTTCTTCGCTTCGTAAAACATACACTTTTGCAGGAACGGCTTCTTACATCCTTCTGGGGCCGTGCTCTAGCTAAACAAAAAATATATTTCTTTAGCATAATCGAGGGTTACTTTTTCATGCCGAACAAGGATTTTGTTGCGATCATACGGCTTTGAATGACAGTATCAATGAAGATTTATGTACACTACTACTTATAATAATGAGAATAAAATATTAATCAGGAATTTTATTTTTCATCAAGTGGACTTAACATTCTTTTTTGTTATTTAACAAATATTCAATTCATCACCTTTTTTGACATTAAACTTCTTGCCAGGACAGTTGTTTTTATGCAAATTTAGGCGATCTTAACTACACGTAAGCTAGATATTAGCTAATATTCGTGCTGTTATATTACTATTCTTCTACAATCTTTGTAACATTTCATGTAATAACAATAATAGAATTGATTAATTTACATATTCAAGTGAATAGACCTATGAATTATATTAATGTATTAATTTAAACATTTGCTTAATTGTTGATTGATTGATTTAGTTTATTTTACTTCGCGTTTTGTGCCTCTTGGTAATTTGCGAAGATGGGGATGAGTGATGAAATGATGAAATTGATGAATGGACATTCACAAACAACCAAGCCCGACCGGGATTCGAACCCGGGACCCTTGGCGTTGCAGCGCGATGTGCTAACCACTCGGCCACAGGGTCGGGCTTGCTTAATTGTTGTCGTTAATGTTATTATTATCATTTTTTCTGAAACACTTGGCTCGGACACCCTCCCCCGACATATATTTCTAGATGGGTGCCTGCCAGAGGATAAATTAGATCAAGCGGTGGTGGTATCTGACTTAGAGGCTAAAGAGAAAACAAAGAAGTATGTGCATCATAAGCTGAGCATAAGAAACAGCACAATATCACAAAGAAACACTTTTTGAAACTTATGTCATAGAAGATGTTTAACAATATTAAAAACAATAAATGCTTTATATTTGTAATATACTAAGTATTGAAATTTTAAATAGTCTTTTGTGTTCGTACTACACATTTAAAAACTTTTTTTGTTGCTCCCGAGCGCCAAGCTTAGAATTTAAAGAAGAAATGTACATTTTCATAGTGCACGGAAGTTCGACATTCAGAAAGAAAGAAGGTCTAGTGGAAAACATTTCAAAACTTCCAAAAGGTATAGCAGTAATGAAAAGAGCACTCTTGTATGGAAGCCAGAAAAACCACAAGGTAGATTTCATAAGATACCTAGCAATCAGTAACCAACAAACTGCATTTTTAATATTAATGTCCTCATGATTAACGACCCTTATTTATTCTCACCACGCAATGGGTAAAATATTTAGAGCTTTATCCCACTTTCCGGAAAAATATTTCGTGTTTCTGCTACTTTTGACTTTTGTTGGCATGATATCCCGGATCACTTTTACGAGACGAGACGAGACAAAACGAGACGGGACGAGACGAGACGGGACAGAACCCTTCGAGACGGGACACGAGACGGGACAAACGAATATTTTCGAGACGAGACACGAGACGAGACAGCATTTTCACGAGACGGGACGGGACAGACCAAAGTCTCGTCCCGTCTCGTCTCGTGGGCAACACTAGAAAGCAGGAATGAGCAAAACATATAAAAGGGGGGAAAGATTATACACAATAGGCACTAAATATCAAAATAGGAATTTATAGGCTCCAAACAACATGAAACGAAATTAAAACACTGAAGCATAGCATATAATATCATACAAACATACACAAAAGGCAAATAAATAAATTTCTGCAACATACTTTATTACCGAAGCAGAGAAAACAGCACTAACAAAATAACAGTTAAAACAACAAAACAAAGTTCAAACTATAAAACATAAAGAGAGAGAATGAAGACACACAAACCAGAAAAAAAGATGACATAGAACAACATTTTTTTCTGCGTGAAGAAAACTTAAAATATCACTGAGTGATTGATTTATGGATTTGGTTTATTTTATTTCGCATTTCTGCCCCTTTTGGCCAATCGCGAAGATGGAGATGAGTGGCAATGATGAAAATTGATAAGGGGACACTCACAAACAACACCCATGCCCAGGCGGGGATTCCAACCCGGGACCCCTGGCGTCGTGGCACGCTACGCTAACCACTCCGCCACGGAGGCCGGGTTAAAATATCATTGTTAGTGTAACCTCCAAATTGAATTGTAGTTGGCAATAAGCACATTAACATTAAAACATAGGAGAACGATTAGATCTAAGTATCACTGTTCCCTAATTTTTACCTCGTTTTTCTACCTCACTGCGATGAACATGAATGGTGAACTGACGGTTTAAATGAAGGAACAAATATGTTCATAGATAACCAATGAATCATAGCTTGCCACGCTAACTTCTACGCCACGGAGCCTGGCTTTAGTTCTAAGTTTGAATTTTGTCTTCTTTCGTCACGCCTGTACCCAACGCGTTCGGCCACGGAGGGTACGTTGCCTTTTTTTTTTTTTAAGGTGTTGAATATGTATTCGTATTTGGTCGGTTGTTTGGAACGCTGTTTCCCTTGAAACCAATTTCTGATATAAATATACGTACAGTCACTGACATTCTTTGTATTTTAGACCAAAAAATTGACTAAACCTTGTGAAAAATTATGCACAGGCTGGACAGAGATGTAATTACTTAGACCACAGGATAAAAAACAGAATAATCCAGACCTTTATTATTATAATTTTTTTAAATTTCACCTTTGTTTACCAATTTGCCACGGCTCAATGCAGAACTGGCAATGCCAAGTAGCAGATCAACAATCAAATCTCATATTGAATGTCATTTTAGAGAATGAGAAAGCCAAGATACTTTATTCTGCTTCCCTTCCGCATTTACACTTCCACTCGCGCGCCATCTGGAACTTCGCTGGAGTTTTGTTCAACAAGCTTTTTCTTTCCACCGCTGGAAAGGGTTGCAGACTCCATAGATAAACCACCAAATCTAGTGATTTATTTATTTTATAGCTGTTGGGCGTCAAGGGACAACTTACTAAATGCTAAATTTTGGAAGATTTATGTGTGTGTGGCGGTGGTTGAGGGTGGGGGGGGGGGGGCATCAATTCACCCTGTCGAGATTAGTGCATAGCGCTGCGAAACCAGGGTACTGGGTCCGAATCCCTGGTAAAATGTGAAATGTTATTATTAATTTTAAGAATTTATTAGCCTTTCTAATTGAAGTGTCAAGAAAAAAAAAAAGAACAAAGGTTATGTAAATACAAAGTTAATAAAAAATGCTACAAAGCATTCTAAACGAAAAAGTAAACGTTGTGGTAAACTGACCTGCTGTCTATTCACTGAACCTGTAGTCAGTTCCCGCGCGTGCGTGTGTGTGTGTGTTTAGAGAGTCGGTACACTTAAATTATTACAATAATATGTCTATGTATTTGAAACTGTAGTAATATTTTTCTCTGACAACAGATTTCATTTCTTGAAAAACGTTTCGTCGGCTTATCTCATTTGGCATGGCGTATAATATATATATATATATATATATATATATATATATATATATATATATGTTTTATTTTAATTTATAACCTCTATGCAACGTAGTACTTTTTGTATGAAATTTTCACGAAATTCTACATTCAATATACCTGACAACCCTAAACATTCGGCGGTGTCTCCTAATTTGCTTGTCTGGAATAGAACACTCTAAACACCGAACTGTAAAAATTATCCTAAATATTTTATTCCAGACATTTTTTATTGACAATATAAATTCACGTTCGAAATTTAAAAGAGCATACAGATAAATAATTAAATAAATATTCGACAACATCCAAATACCACTTTTTATCTCCCCGCTGTGTAGGTCTATGAAGGAGTATTTATTTCTAGTGACTTGCATGAATTATATACTTGTATTTAACATTGTCTTGTATTCTGAATACATACATGTGTTAGCAGTGGCGTGACCAAGGGAGAGTTGGTGGGGGTCATAACTCCCCTTTGGCTCAGTATTCCTAAAAAAAAACGACAAAGGTAGGAAAAGATGACAAAATGAGGGGTAACTACCAAAAAAGTGTACGTCACGCCTCCCTTTCGACAATCCTGGGCACGCCACTCCGTGTTAGTGTGTTTTACATTTTAAAAAATTGTACAGATTTCGTCTAGTTCTAAAATTTTCACTTAAAATGTGTTCCAAAAACTTTCGGACAAACTCTAAAGGAAGAAATAATATCATCCGATTTCCGCTTCAGTGATTACTAATTACACATCAGACACGTTCGACTTAGGGCTTCTTAAAGTAAGCGTTGACTCTTCTTCGTTGGCAACACTGTTTCTCGGCCCGGGACAACCTGACCAACGGAATGGGTACAGAGGGAAATGACTAGAGCTGGCAACGCTGCACTTTTTTTTCTATTGCCGCGGGCTTAGACCTTCACTTGTTTGTTGTCGGCTACCGGGGATACGCAGAGCCAAGTTCGGCGCGGACAATTCAGGGCGGCATTCCACGGGCCTGTCTCCCCTCCCCCATCTCCCCTCCGACATAAATTATAATTTCTGAACTTGTGAATAAAAAAAAGGTGGTTTGAGTAAGAGAAGGAAGGTAGAAAGGGATAAAAAAAACTGCTGCAGCCATTCATCTGAACGTTCCTCCAGGGGAAGATATCAAGGTAAGGGGTTACAAGAAAAGACTCTTAGAAAAAAATCCCCTCGCTCGCAAAACACGGCCGCCTGATTCATGGTCGACCGAAATTACTGGGACAATCTGACTGGCTCAGTGGACAATAATCTAAACGAGTTACGACCCGAGGTTTCCCATTAGTGATATTGCTTTTTACAATGCTCGCTATTACGTGTACAGTCACGAGCAAAAGTGCTCCGAAACTAACAACAAGAAAGTGTGACTCTCTCTCTCTCCCTCTCTCCCCCTCCTCTCTCTCTCTCTCTCTCACGTCGTTCCTTCACATTAGGAACTCGGACACAAACAAGCATCTTATATATTTGGCCAATAATTGTGGATCAAAAGCTAAAAGATAATAACTGATTAAGTGGTGATTTAATTTCAAATTCGCAAACGATTTATGATTCCAAGTAGGACACCTAGATCCTGAAATACGGGCTTTTCTCTGCAAGGCGTCACGTGTGTTGCCCTTCTCTACGGCGGTAGTCCTATTGAAAATTTGCTATTGAAGCCGGGTCACCTCCGTAGAGTTAGGCAACACATTTAACGTATTGCATGGACCAGGTGTCCCATATTTATTGCCGATGACTGTACAGTGCGCGAAAATGGCAAACCGAATGCCAGATTTCTATTGGCTAATGCAAGAACAAAAATGATAAATTGTACTCGTATATTGTATATTCAGATTTTGTAAGTGTACAATATCCAACAAAACCTTAAACAATTGTACCTCTGTATTGATTGATTGATTGATTTAGTTTATTTTACTTCGCGTTTTGTGCCTCTTGGCTAATTTGCGAAGATGGGGATGAGTGATGAAATGATGAAATTGATGAATGGACATTCACAAACAACCAAGCCCGACCGGGATTCGAACCCGGGACCCTTGGCGTCGCAGCGAGATCTGCTAACCACTCGGCCACAGGGTCGGGCATGTGTACCTCTGTAGAATATCACTTGATGACGCCTATCAATTCTATGTTTATTCAGAATCGCATAAGCTTACGATTGTGAAAAAGGTCATACATAACAAATCCAGTTTTCTTGTATGCTGTGAAAAACGCTGCTAAAAATATAGTAATTCTCATACTATGCTTGAACGTTTTTGCTATTCTACAAGTACTTTCATTACATTATTTCAAGTGAGTTGTACACAAACTACCTTATTTCATGTAACTTTTGAAGAAAACTTCAGTTTAATTTGAAGAACAAAGTATCAATGGAAAATTTTATTTGTTTCTTTATTTAGTTAGGCTATCAAGGAGCAAAACATTATGCAAATGAGGATTTTAAAAAGTGCAGTTGTTACATTCATTAGTTAATTCAAAATGCCGGCTCGGCCGGAACTCTATACCAGGTCTCTGGCATACCCAGGTCCGAGTCCTTGTCAAATCCGCACTTCCGCTTAAATTTTTACATAGTGAATCAATCTCGTGTGTGTGTCTGAAGTCAAAGCTTCGAAACTAAAATACTGTAGTTGAAGAAAAATAGCCGAAACACCACACCAATATCGTATCTTGTACCCCTTACAAGCACACATCCTAGTTCAGCAGAAGCTGCACGCGGGTTGCATATACTCTAGGATATTAACTTCTGTATTGAATATTCAGCAATCTGAATTCACGATTTTAATTGCGAACTCTTGAGAGACGAGCATCTACGGCAGACCTTTTTCTCTATCTTTTTTTTATGTACTCAATTACTTTCTTTTTTTGAATGATGTGCAGTAACTTATAACTAAAATCTCAAGTTAGTTGAATCTTGTAAAACTACCCCCGGAACATTTGCCGTGAAGGTTCATGGGGAATGCGGAAGTAGAGCCGCACATATTCACAATCTCGGCCATTTCTGGATATGATGTGATTAGCACCACGCTCTGGCCGCCTTTACTCCCTACGGTTGCCTCCAGGTACCCATTAATTAGAGGCTGGCTGATCCCGAGAGCCGCTGCATGTTGCAGGAAATATTTCCACCTAAAACCACCCACCCTGGGAATCAAACCCGGGTCTCCCGCATGACAGTCTGACGCGCTACCGACTGTACCACCGCGGATCCAGTCAGGTGAATCTCTCCGACGACTATGCAATTGAAAAGGTAAAGAAGTAAAAATGCACGTTAATTAAATGCGGAAATGAAATATCGTCCAATAAAAACGACAGCAGAACATATAGGGTATTACGTACAACGAAAAACATAAATGATGGAGAAGAAACAGCAGTAGTGTCCCCTTCGAATGGGGAAAATCCTGACCGTGCATTTCCGCCTTTCCAACATGTGAAGTTTCCTTGCCTCTAATGGAAAGTCAGTGTACACTATTTGGTGTGCCGTTGGTTCAAGTTTTTTTTTTTTTTTTTTTTTTTTTTTTTTTTTTTTTACTGCAAGGAAGTAGGTGATCTCAAGAAGGGTTTTTTTCTCGATGTCCCAGTGTAAACGGTTCTAGGGTTCACTGAGCGGGCATCTTTAGTAAGGAGTAGCCTTACCTTCACATATTGTTGCCAACTTAACCCATTTGATGTCAAATATGGACGTTTTCCATTCTTACTTGTAGCACCAAGCTGGATATCGCCAAATTGCGAATATTTCAAATCCGAGATTCACGAACTGAGATATGCAGATGAAAGTTTTAATGCTTGATTTTCCCAAACAGAACTCGTACACAAATTCAAACCGAATGCAGAATTATCAATGTAGTAAACATTGTTACTCAAACCATGGTAGAACGTTAAATATCGTTAATAATCCACTTGTTTTGTTTACCATTATTCCAACGTTATTTCTGAGATAGATGACAATGAACAAAATTAACTCCAGCTCCGTCGTTATATTTAACATTGTGATTGGCTGTCACATGATTCCGCTGAAAATATTACTGTTATAATTTTATCTGAACTCAGAGTTTCGAATCCCGGCCTGGGCATGGGTGTTCTCTTCATCAATTTCATCATTTCACCCATCCTCATCTTCGCGATTAGCCAAAAGTGGCACGTGACGTAATGTGATGCACGAAAACCTGCGATTCTGTTCTGGATAAGTACGAAAATATTCATGCGCAGTGAATAGTATGAGGCTTATCTGCCAATATCTAAATAGTAATTAGTACACATAGTAGTGAGATGAGCATATCGCACTTTTTTCTAAGGAATGAGTCAGTGTTCACTTTCTCAAATTTACAGGTGAAACCAGGGAAGGGGAATATACGAGTGTGTCTCCCAGGAATGAGCCAACAGTTGATTGCAAGAAACAGGGCAATCTCGTGGCATCTCTTACTTATATATAGCAGCCAATGTCACCTCTGTCCTGTGGAATATTTGTGTGCAAGCGTTTCCATTCCAGAAGACGAAGGCAGCCAGCTGTCGTGTACACCAGGAAGCAAGGATTTTGTGCCTCCATTTTGTTTACTGTATTCCAATATATTACCAAGAAACATAAATATTTTCGATATCAACTTTTAAAAAAACTAGATTAAAAGCTAATATAAAGAGGAACTACTGGGTGTAATATGGAAATTTAAAAATGCCAGGTTTGATTAAGATATTCAGATAAGTACTATTTATCAAAAAAAAACTTACATCATGTTTCGTCTGATGTTTGTCCATTTTAAAAGATATCAAGGAAACCACTAACAACGAAAGAAAAAATTAAAGGGGGGAGTAACAGACGAGAATATTTCCAATAATGTATAATTAGGGCCTCACACATTCACAATCTCGGTCATTTTTTAAGGAAATGTGATCAGCACCACGCTCCAGCAGCCTTTATCCGCCAGGTACATATCTACTAAAGGATGGATGAACTTCACTGGAAAAATCCCTACCTGAAAACACCCACCCTGGAAATCGTACCCGGGTTCTCCCAGACGCCATATCGACTGGACCATCGCGGCTACGATTTTTGTAAATGTGGCTCCTGAAAAATGAATTTTAATTTAATCTTGGATGCGATTTAGCTCCTTTCTACTAATTAGTTTTGGCAACACTGCATACACAAGGAGAAGCTTTATCCTTTTCATCCTAAATCAATTGTTTAAATATATAGAGTGGACTCTTTCTAATTCGAACTCCAAGTGACATGAAAAAAGTTCCAAATATCCAAAATTCGAATTAACAAAAACATCACGTCTTTAAAGATGGTTTCAAGGGGAATAAACTTCATTAAAGAAAGGTGCAAGCAAGTTTTTAAGGAGGGGTGTAAACCACCAAGATAATGATACATTAGGTATTTCTCCAACAATATTATGAGTGGGAATATATGGATAAATCACTGATATAAAGGACACGACCCCTCTAACCCCAGCAAAAATTTTCGACACGCCCAAGAATTCAGGATTTTTAAGAATCCAGTACCGTTCCACAAAGAAATTTAAGCAAGCAAGGTTCTTCATGAAACCTACAACTTCCAGCAACGTTCTCTCACACGAGGGACGACTTCGGTAGCTGGGAAGTGAGAACGCGGGAAGAGAGCGACCCCATTTCCCACAGTTAGCGGGTTCCCGCTAACTCGCACAAGGAGCCTCCGACAGCAGTAACTGTGAGAGATGGTCCACGAGCACAATCGCGGTGGGAGGAAGCGAGGCACAAGAGGGCAGCGAAGGGTCAGCCCGAATACAATTCAAGAGGAAGTGAAACCCTTGAAAGAATCAATGTGTCTCCAAGAAGCTACATGCTATATCCTGCCATCTCAGCGGACACGGGGCCCTCATATAATTTTGCTAAGTTATATAGAAATATTTATCAGTGCAACAGATTGCTCCACTGGTAAAAATAATTGAGACGTGGGGAAAATTATCAACTATAAAAAAAATTACAACTGAAAATATCAGGGGCGAGGCGATGTATCGGTATCGAAAAATTTATAGCAGATACTTTTCCTGCATTTTTGTCTTTCTCGGGCTCCGTATAAACGCCCCGCGGTGCCTGGAAATTATGCACAGTTCTAAGTCATCAGTTTTGCGTGAAAAAAACTGACTTTTGTGATAACGTAACATGTAATTTAATATTCTGAATGTAATTCTTGAATATTTTAATGCAAAACCTTGGTAAATTGATGCATATAATTATAATTTACACATTAATATTAATAATCGGTATTGGTATCAAAGTGGCATCAACCGAAAGCGGTGTTTTATGTAATCATTATACAGCGACAGGTAGACTGCAATTTTGTTTTACAATAACATACCCCCATATTTTTCAAGAGCGGTACTGGCTCAGTCGGTAGCGCACCTGACTGCCACATAGCTTGTATGGAGTGGCTATAGGTTTCACTCAGACTCTAATAAATGGGTACTGGGGGCAACCCTGGGATATAAAAGATGGCTGGATCGTGGTGCTGATCATATCACCTCCACAAATGGCCTAGATTGCGAATATGTGGGGCCCCTACCTCCACACGGCATCCCCATTTTTTACATTTACTTATCAATTTTTGGAATCAGGGAAAAATGCGCCCGGGAAAAATGCGCTCTCGCAATAAAAGTGGGAAAAATGCGTCCTCCCAAGAGTAACCACATTAGAAAGTGGGAAAAATGCGCCCAGCACACAATTAAGCGAGTGGCAGCTAAGAAGCGAGCAAGAGAAGGTGACGAATCTATGTCTAAGCTCTACCAGGAAGAAATGGGTCACTTGTTTGATCAAGGATTCGACCTCGTGGTGGAAGTTCCTGTGTACTCCAGCTTCAAACGCAGCATGAACTATGTGAGGAGGCAGGCACAAGGAGATCCTCGAGACCGAATTCCAGACAGAACATCGTTTTATCTGAAGAAGACCTGAAAATGGGCGACAGTTCAAGTTTCCTTTTGCTAGATGAAGGAGACGAGCAGATAATCCTAGTTTTTTGTAGCTCCAAAGGCAGGGAAATACTGCAGAATCACAATCAGTTCTTCACGCAGATCTTGGCAGTACAGATAACGAGACTAACATCGCTCCAGTAGTATTCGCCTTCCTGCCGAACAAAAAAAGATAAACTGACGACCTACTTTTTGGGAAAATGAAGGAATGTTTACCGGGTTGGAATCCAGAAAGAATCATGGTTGACATAAACTGGATGAACAGATTAGCAAAATTTTACATACTTACAAAACAAGCACACCCAAGGACCTTACCAAGTGCCTGAGAAGTCTGGCGTACATCCAAAAAATGGAGTAAAAGATCGTCAACGGAGGTCACAAGAAATGGAAATACAAATGTAAATAAAAACTTTAATCAAATAAAATAAAAATTACAACATATTAAATAAAAATTACAAAAGTAAAAAAAAAGTATGACAAAGGACATCATCTCCAACTTCTAAACACGCCAGAAAAGAGAATATTTTTACTGTACTTTTTTTTTTAAAAAAATATCTTTCCTGACAGTCCCAAACCTGTGTTAAATGTGAGGGGAAGCTACGTCAAGGTTGTTTTAATCAACCTATTATCATATTGGTGAAGGTCGTGTGTGCTGGGCGCATTTTTCCCACTTTTCACTGTGGTTACTCTTGGGAGGGCGCATTTTTCCCACTTTTATTGCGAGAGCGCAATTTTCCCGGGCGCATTTTTCCCGACACCAATTTTTGAACCTTCTCTTTTTATCGAAGATTGAACCAGATGATTCGAAAAAAAAATTGTCGTCTGAAATCCCGTATGGAAGAGTGTTTTCTGAAAAACGAGGTTTTTATCATAGCTATATGCCAAAAATAACCCCCCGCCTCCCCAATACAAACACAGAGATTTCCATTAGATGTTGATAAACCTTTGCACGATGCAAATGACGAGCGAAAGTGCTGCCGAAAATGCTCTGGCGAAGGATGACCTTGCCGGTACGAGAGAGAGAATGAGAGAAGCCGACTCAAAGGATTTTTTTTCTCCCTTAAGTACGTGATCGTAATGAAGAAATGACCACGTAATATGCCTTCTGCGTAGAAAGGACCAACTCACGTATCCACATCGCATACCAGTTTGTTCTCCCTTTGTTAACATATTTCTTGGTCTTGTACGCAACATTGGAAGTGCGTGTTCTTCCTTGTTTTTAGGGGCGGGAGGAGGAAGCTTCAAGAAGAGTATAGGAACATTTGTTTCCGAAGAAAACCTGTACGTACGTATGCACAAAGTTAATTTCCACATTCTCTTATATCGGCATGGATATCCAACGATGATCTGCTGAGCGCCTAAAGAAATTGGTGAATATTGCAACAAACTATAGGTCGAGCATTTCTTCGAAATAGAAATAGATAACAGAAACTAATAGATTTCACGTGGCAAAACGGAAGTGAAGGAAGGTGACAAAGAGAGAAAAGGAAGGGATAAAAATAAAGGAAGGAAAATGTAGAAAATGGAAAGGAAAACAAATAAATTTGATTTGATTTTTTGTTAATTAGCGTCGCTTTTCTGTCACTTTTGGTCAATCGCGACGATGATGATGGTTTGATGAAATTGAAGAAGGTGCACAAATAGACATGCTCCGGCAGGGATTGAAACCCGGGACCCATAGAGTCCTTGCACGCTGTGCTAACCACTCCGCCACGGAGGTCGGTAAAAAGTAACAAATAAGGAACAAGAAAAAGAGACAAGTTAAAATATAGAAAAGCAGTTCTAAAGTTTGTCAAAGCTTGTTCGAAGCGCACTTTATGTTCAAGTGGGCTAATCGGTACTGGATCAACAGTTAAAAGTGGGATCCGAGCGACTGTGCAATGTGCTTCCACCGGAGATCGAATCCGGGAACCCTTGATTACAAAGTGACAGCTGCAACACCATAACATCGGTGAAAGCTGAAATGAGAAAGAAAGATAGGACGAAATCTATGGAGATGGAGGGAAGGGGAAAAAATCCGAAATGACGCGAGTACAAATTTCGGATACAAGTGGAAAGAACGCACCGAATTAGCAAGATGGTAAAAACATTGTGAACGAAGAGATCCAGCGTCCGTGGTGAAATTCCCGACGGTCCTCATCAATAGAGAGTACAACTTTGGGAAGCAGGCAGCTGCCGTCGTGAGAATGTCCGGAACTGCTCCAACGAAAGAAGGCACGTTTAATTTCGACGGCGACGTGATGTGGTAACAGGCTTCGGAATTCGGAGAATCTCGTTAGCGATGTCTGGCGCCTGTTTTGTGAACTGAAGCGTGATCTAGTCCTTTCCCCATCCCCGCCAGTAAACATGAGATTTGCATAAGAAGAAATGTTCTCTTTCGAGACAGACAAAGTGGCAGCTGCACTGTCACTTCGAATGCTACTTGCTGCGAAGGCAGCCTAACTCCTCCCCGCCACTAATGAAATACCAGAAAATCCAGTGATGGTGAAAGTTCTTTAATGTATTTTGTTTTCTGTAAGAGATATCCAATGGATATTTAACATCAACTTCCTCGAAGTTCTTTCCAAGTCGTTTGTGCGTTCACAATTCATTACAGAAGGTATTCAATACGTTCATGTGGAATATCTTGAAATTTCTGAACACCCGTCTCTTCATAATAGATTTCCTAAGTTTCTGGGTGTCTTTTGGGTAGTGAAAGATTTGAAGTTTTCAAAGTGATACTATAGAGCGTTTCTTGGTTCTGCATTTTCCGTGGAAGATCAGCATTTTGTCTGTGCGTGTTCGGAGTTGTCGTACATCATGTATGGTTTGTTGTTAATTTCCGTCTCAAGTCCATATGGTTGCACCGCGGACAAAATAAAAGAACAAACTGTGAAAATAGAGGCGACAAGAATTACGGAAAAAGTGGAGAATGAAAATTAGCAGAGACCGGAAAAATGGAGCAGCTTAAATTGACATCCGACTCCTCCAGAGGATCATGGCATGACGATGAGGTGCCAAAGCTAACTAAGCTATAAATATTCAAATTTCTACAAACAGAATATTTTTATTCAGAAATGACCGTCCATGTCACTTAGTCGTTTCGTCACAGATTCATATTCCGGTAATGGAACAAGTCTGAGAACAAATTAAAACTTGGGTGGATAACGGGCAAGGCTCATAGTGAATAAAATGTATCAATTCAAGAAATTCAAGGGTATCTCACTGTGCAACATTTCCATTCACTTGACGTTCATGTTAACCGTTGAATTTTAAGCGGCTACGTGAATGGTAACACAATTTGTGGGACTAACAGCGAATCACCAATAAAGTTCAAAGCTAAAGCAAATAAAAGCGACATCAACAATAAGAACCGAGGTTCAAGTCGACAAATGTCCGTTGTTATGAATAAACAACGTTTTCAGGACATGCTACATGATTTGAGTCCCAAAGTACCTTGAGAGAGATAGAGCATCACGGAGTAGATGAACCTATATACGTATGTGACGGAAGTGGCACAGACAAAAGCATTCCGGCCACCAAAGAGTCGAACCAGCGGCATCTAATTACTGAACATCCCACGATAATTTCCACAACCGACCGAGTTCCTGTACATCACACAAGTTGAAATCTCCAATCTTCAAACTGGAGCTTGCATGTAGATTGAGAAAAATGCCACTTTACGCTGTGTTTTAATGATTCTATACCAACGTCAATTGTATCCTGGCTGACGAGATGTCTCAAAATACGATCTCTCAATGGGCGTCGCGAGAAGAGAAGGTCGACTAACTCTCCCCTTTGGAAACTGGCACATTAATTTCAAATTACAAAAACAAGCAAAAAAGCTAATTATATTATAGAACAATAACCATACGAAAAAATGAGTTGACTTGAAAAAGCTGAGTGTAGAATGCAGAATCAAGGGCACAACTTCATGTTTTCATATTCTATCAACTAATCCAAAGAATAAAATGATGCCTCAATTTGCGTAAACTTCGTGACTAGAATTTCTGTTTTATTAACAGAATTTAAAAAAAGGTAAAAATCATCCTTGAGACATTACTCAAGACTAACAGTAAATAGGCCGTTAAGGGAGAGTAAATTACACCATAACCCTCGACGTCTAAAATTAGTTAATCACCCCCCCTCCCCGCAAAGGACGTCTAAAACTAACAATATGATGAAGCTACATGACGATAGAAAAAAATATCCCGCACCTCACGAGAGATGGTCGTTAATATGCCATTGGTGCAGGGACATAAAGATGTGTCAAAGAGTGATTCATAATTTGTACTACAAATGTGAATTAACTTCGCGAAATTCAACCCCGTTCTTGGACACGTTTACATCTCACTCATTTAATTCATTACCGACAGAGTGAAGTTTGTATAATTGCTATAAAATGTTCATTCCTTATCTCATATTGGGCAACAGACGTATAGTTCTTGAATTATCATGGGTCATAAACAGCTCTCAGGTCTTTGAATTTATCATGACTAGGTCAAATCAAACAACGAATTTTAAAAAATAAATGCATTTTACCTCAGTCAACGCGCAAAACTGTCTAGAAACCTAATAAAGACTGCAAACATGTCATGAACTGTATCAGTGGCATTTTTTCATGTGTGTAAACAAGAGAGGCAGTCAGTTCTCCAGTTTAAGAATCTTATATTTTAGTTAAAACCTGTTGCTTTTTTTATTCTTTGGGTAAATCCCAATGACGAATGTCTTAGGAATTGATTAAATCGACCAGAGAATCGAACCCAGAACCCCCACATCACGTTAACCAGTACACTATAGAGTTCTGTGAACGTCGAGTTTACAACACTATCTACATCGTGGACATTATTAAAATGTTGATTTACACAGTTTATTTTGCATGTACTGCGTTAATGCCCACTTCAAAATTGAATTAACTGTTTATTTATGATGATTTGTTACTTTTAAAAAAGAAATCAATGTCAAACCATTGTTAGAACTGACGATGGGATTCCAAATTTGGAATAACTATGTCTTGTTAGACATTCTCATAGATAGCTCGGAATAATTTTCAAATGAATGTCCTACGGTTTATACTTTTTACAGCAGCAAATAAGCTTACTCGTCTCGCCAGTGGTTTACTCCTATTTCGGTTTCTACAGTGGTTACTTTAGGTCACTTCCCTATCACTTAAGTTAATAGCGACAATGGCAATGAATATCAGAACTGATGAAAACGATAACATGGCAAAGACGATCATATGCATTCGAAAGGATTCGAAGTCGAACCTATGGCCCTTGGTTTTCTAGGGCGTTGCGTTACCCTTTCAAGTACAGAGGCCGACCGCAACTTCCCAATGTCGTCACCCTCGAGATCCCTACTTTAGCGCTAAATACACTCTTTCATACCCTATAAAAAAAATTCTTACATTCCAAGATTGAAAACTAAGTATCTGTTAATCGTGACGTAGTCCCCGCTAATATATTGCAGATTTCCGTGAACAGCGCATTGAATCTTCTCGAATTTTTTTTTTTTTAACGTCACAGAAAGGTTTCCAAACATATGTATTTTTCAAAATTTTTGGCATCGACATATTTTCGAAACGAGAAGTACTTTCTGAGACGTCCTAAGATCCAGCCGAACCTTATCAGGCCCCCTTCCTGCCAACTCTGCTGAATTTACCATATATGGACCTTAACACTGCCAGCTTCCGCTATCCGTACAGTTAACTTACTTACCCGTGGCAAAGAATTCCTAAACGCCGGCCACGCACCGCCTTGTGCCCTTCTGTATCCTAAACACTTCCTAAGTCGTTTCAATAAGTTCACTCTCTCCTTACGTCACAATACGACGACGGAAATCCTGCACAGCGCGCACTTGTAATAAAAACACAACCGCACATGTAAACGCTAGTTTGACCTGCTCTCGGCACCCGATCAGCTGTACGGAATTACCGGCGTGTCGCGTCACAGAACTTCGGGATTCGATTCCAGTGTTTCCCACAAAGACGTTCCGTTTCCGAAAAGTCGCGGGGAACTCGCTTCGGAGTTCCAAAAAAAGTCTCGTTCGGCTAATGTCACAAACGTTCCCGCGTGTACTGGAAAAATCCCTGAATGCCGTGTAGATTTTACATCTGGTCAGTCGGCTGATATCGGCTCCGTCCGCCGCCACTTCGGAAAAACAGTGTTGCCACCCGTTCACTGTTAGTACCATATTTTCGCAGTAGGAAGTAAACATTATGGGTATTCCGTTCATTCTGCAGAAAGAGGTGTGTTTCAAAATGGTGAAGTGATATTTGGAATTAATGGTGAGAAGACTATATCCCGTTTAAAAGAATTGATATCAGTACCAATGAGAAATCTTCAAATAGGAAGACAGATGTTGAGAGTGAAATTCTTTTTCTTATTTCTTATTTTAGAGACGAGAAAATATAATCAACCAATGCTCCAGCTTTTCTAGTGTACAGATGTCTTTCCAAGAAGGACAATGATTCCTGCTTTAAGTAGTGGTTATTTGACAACAAATAAAATAACTGTTGCTAAATCTTCTTAGAAGCATTCTATTATAACAAGATATTAGCTTAAAAACGTTTACGAAGAAATGAAATTACTACATTGGTAAATCACATGTAGTTGATGACTGATAAAAGTTGAACAAAAATGTAGCTCTGATTTTGCAAGTTTTGTCACGCTTTTCCAAGCTGTATATCCTGAGGTATGACAATGCATCTGGGGCAGGGTGGTTAACAAGAACTTCGAAGTCAATAGATTCGAAGCCTGGATATCTGCTTCTGTCCTGCCACTTATCGCGTCAGTTAATTATTTATCCTCATCGTCGCGATGTCCCTTTAGGTGGAGATTCATATATCACTTTCGATCATTTTAGTGGTGCTCATAAATTGGCAGTCCTGGGAAGTATAAATAAGTATGCAGGGTTATATTGTGGAGGGGCGCTTTGTGCGTGTACAGGTTAATCATGTATCATGTAGAATACACGCTTGTATTAGGTGTGAACCCACAGGGAGGGCCATGTAAAGGAGACTACCAAAATCACCGCTTCAAATTGCCCAGACCAGATTTTTACGTGAAGGTTGTTTTTACACATTCTATTTATTAGAATGTGCGCTTCATTATTTGTACCGTAGTATTGTATGTGTATCGATTATTTGATTAGAGCAAGACATTATCCTTGTATTTTATGTCTTGCAATTCTGAATGTTCATTTATTTGTTCTTAATTCTGTATTGAGGCCTTCCTGGTGTTCTCAACATTTCAAATCAAATTAAGTAAAAAACAAAAGGAACGATCGTATGTTTTTACATTTACCTGACATAAAAAGAACGACATGATTCTATACAAAAGGATCTTGTTTCATTGTCGTCCCGGCTTCGATACCTGGTGGAAGGCACTTGGCACAGTGGTTCGGATCCCACTTTAAACTGTAGGTCCAATCCCGATTAGCCTTACTGTGCATAAAGTGGACTTAAAACGCCAAATCAATAACAATCATTGTCTTCCCATTTCACATCGTATATTAATATCGTTAGGGTTTAGCGCGACAACGGAAAAAACTGTGATAATGATGGGGGATAAAAATAAATATCCGTTACTAACTCTGGATCCCTATTTTCGCAATGCGTTGGGTTAATCCCTACACCGCTAAGGCCAACTAGTTTTTTGTGTGTAGGACCACATATTGCTTATATGTTATATATATATTTAAAAAAATGTACATGTTGGTTGGAATAGATTTCTGGCCGAAAATCTACCCTTCCAAGTGACATTCGTGGGTCCGCCATTGCTGCTGATCATAATAATAATAAATTTATGAAATTATAAAACAAAAGTGTGTTAGCACACTATCGGGATATAAAGAAAATCCAAAAAGTTTACCGGCTTTCTAAAATGATGTTACTGACAGCTGACAAACTGGGACTCAACCCAATCGAGTCTTTAACTGCAATGACCCACAATTTATGCCAAATGTTTTGTATTTGTACCTCACCAGGTGCACATGTTCCACTGTGTGTATTCCTTCACCTATTCATCATTCATCCTCATGGTCGTGATGAACCTATAAAACAGTACACAGTCCACGCACGGTAACGAATACAACAAACAGCATTTTAAATTTTTATCTACTTAATTCATGAATTCGCAACTCTTTCGAGAGGAGGGTCTTGACCCCGATGAACACCCCCTATAAATAAATCCTTCACGGGAGAGTTGTCATGCCACGACCACTAAGAGGCGTTCGGTTGATGATAAATAAAGCGCCTTAATAATACCCAATATATTTGCTGTCACTTCAGTATTTTGTGGTCTAGTAAGCATAAGCGTCGCTACCTTTGTGTTACCGGGGTTGCTGTATAATACACCAATATAATACTTGTTCGATACGCTGTGGAGGCACATAGTGGTTCAGATTCCACTTTAAGCTGTAGGCAGGCAAGTATCAGGGGGAGGGTTGAGCGGGCTGAAGCCCCCGAAATGCTACAAATATCTAATTTGAATAATGTATATTGGTAATTAATTTTACTTCCTTAGCACGATTAAACATATGAGATCAAAAAAAATTTAGTGTATAATAGAGCAACCAGCTTATATTTTTATATTCTACCATTTAATCCAAAGAATAAATGGATCCACAGCTCCCAAAATGTATAGTTTCCTTTGTGAGAGGTCACAATATAAACTTTATGAGTAAAATTTGCCCCTAACTTTTAGTCTTTTTTTGAACGTAATGTGTAAAAGTTTATAACAAAATACAATAGCTATGAATTTCAGTACACTAACTGTACAAAATGTAAGAAAAATAATGTCACTCATACGGTGGATCGAATATCAAAGTCCCTCCATTTATGTAATTATAATAATAGTAACAATTATTTTTAATAACTTATAATAGTTATTATTGTAAAAAATGAAAATTATAACCGTGGTAATAATTATTATTGTTATTATTATTTCTACTAATAATTGGGCCCCACGATGGCGCAGTGGTAGCGTCGTCGCCTTGTAATCAAAGAGGTCCCGGGTTCGATACCCGGTGGAGGCACAAGTGGTTCGGATCCCACTTTAAACTGTAGGTCCAGTCCCGATTCGCCTTACTGTGCATAAAATGGACTTAAAACACCAACTCAACTCAACATTTCTACTAATCAAGTTTTATTAATGGCCTGCCCCTCTCTACAAATATTTCTGGCGACGCCTCTGCTGTTAAGGGATGAGCCCCCCCCCGAAATAAAATGCTGGCTACGGTCCTGGCTGTAGGTTTAGTCCCGATTAGCCTTTCTGTGCATAAACTGGGCTTAAAACAAAAACTCAAACTAAAAACCAACATAGTATATTCTACTCAATATTGTACGCACATTCTGCATTTTCTGGATTATTGGGGAAACGCGTCCCACATGCCCCTTCCCCCACCTAAGTACGCCGTTGCCAGTAAGGATGCTTCCCTAATGGTTCCTATAAAATACACCCTTTGTCTTATAATTATAGTCAGGTATGCCAAAATGGTAACTTTTTATTTATGTTCTTTTGGATACTTGATCGGCCAATTTGTACTGATCCTTGAGTAATAACGTTGTATGACTCATTCCCGTGTTCCATTTTCTTCTTCTGTATACACCAATGTCACAGTTTGAATATCGGACAAGTATTATGGGACAACAAATTAAAGTGTACCGGACAATAATTATGGGACAGAGGGAGTACTGGTTATCTTAGCACTTCCCCTCGAATACTGACATAAACATGGAAGATAATGATGTACTGCACTTCCAACCAGTACAATAAATCAATGTTATGTAACGTGCAAATCCGCTGCGTGTTGTCGGGTAGCCTACCTGCAAGGAGATAACATTGAAGCGATTTTCTGGTAAAACACGAGTGTCCGGCGTGATGTTGATACTTATTACAGTCAAATCTCCCCGATACAAGCAACAGGTATGCACACGCGGCGTTAGACTTTCATATGTTTTTATTTCTGCCACTAGACCTAGGATACACTATTACCATGGCAAGGTCAAGAAACCATGCAATTAATGCTTTCCTTCATTCATACGCAGTCAATATCGTTGCACACGATAAACAACCCGTATGGAAGTCAAATCGTCAAAGATTCCATGGGCGAAGGTAAATTTGTCTTCCAGAGTTCTGCACACAGTGTTGCCACGTCGAATTCCTGAAAAGTCATGACTATGGATGAGTGATACCGGAAGTTTGGTGATATATTTCTTCGTATTGTGTTATCTGCGATATTTATGATCTCCTTTGGCACTGTGTACCGTCCATATCGTTCGATTACACAGTATATATTGTAACGGCGATGAATTGAAAAACCTGAGGGTTGGGTCTACGTTTTCCATTGCCGCCGTTATTGGGCTTTCTACAGCGGTATCAGCTACAACAATTGTCCTCGTGATGCGTCAACACTGGAATTTTGTGGTTCCTGCAATCGAACCCGGAACACTTGGTGCTAAAGGTAAGAGCGTTTAACATTGAGATACGCGGAAGACCAACGCGTTACATCACGTTACTGAAATTATATCGGTAACTTTATTAGCCTAGTAGCGTGTTACCCAGAAAAAGTAATTACGTTCCTCTGCTAAATTAAAAACTGCTCTCTTCATTCCACAGAACAATGTATGATTTTCTACTAAGAAATTTTACTTCGCGCCAAAACCACTAGCATGGTGACTGATAATGATGTGAATATACGTACATACACGGCTGTTTGTTAGGGGTGTCCAATAGATTTCATGTGACATAGTAATGGGTAAAGTAAAGGTCACCCCTTGCTTCTTAAGGAAAGTTATCTTGTAACACGTTATTTTCGTTGATTACCTAACCGATCTCCGTGGCGGAGTGATTAGCAGAGCGCGCTACGACGGCAGATGTCCCGCCTTCGAATCCCCGACCTGGGCATGGATGTTCTTTCCTGTGAGTGTCCTTTCATCAAATTAATCACATCATCATTCATCCTCATCTTCGCGATTAGCGGCAGAAAATCGAAGTAAAATAAACCAAATCACATTCGTTGACTGTCTTTCCCAACTTTGATCTGCAGTTGTCAGTTGGTTTGCGCTCTCCCTATCAGCGACAAGAAAATATGAAACGTGCAGTTTCAAATTCTAATTGGCTATGAAAAATACTGGAGGCACGAAAATAACCTACTTTAATGGGCAGAAATGTATATCAAGTAGCTTCTACAGGGTGGCCCAAAGAAGGTGACTGGAATGTAGAACCGTTACCTTATGTGTTCGGTTACCTTTTTTTGGGCCACCCTGTATGTCAGCCAGAGACAGTGTTATCTAGGGATGGACGATATCGGAAAATAGATATCGCGATATATCGTCACAGACGATACGATACGATATTTTTTCGTATCGTGATATCGGTGATATATATCGTCCCACGATACATATCGCCTCCACGATATATATACGAGTATCGTCCGCTAATCCGTGCTGCATTTCCCGTCAAAAACAGAGGTATTTCATGTAATAACAAGTTCGGTTCGTCACATTTGGATGTAAAAAAGGACGTAAGATCTGTACTTCGTACTTACGTACGTTAGCAGGGCGAGAAAAAAAATGGAAACGCAATAATTAGTATGTAAATATATTGTACAAAACATAATGGTAATTACCTATGTTGCAAAATCAAAGTAGTCTTGTGATCATTTTCCATTACAACCAAATAATTTTCCAAAAATGTTCATTCCATTGTCACAATGTTATTTCATATAAAGTTTGCAAAATTTGTTGATTAGTGACCTGGAATTCGTCGTTCTGGCTATAACTCTTGTCTAATCTTACGGTGGGCGGCTTAAGAACCCTTTCTCGAGCAGGCCTCATCTCCAGGAAGCGGTCAACTAGGGGCAAGACTCGGCAACTAACGAGCTGTTGGGTGAGTCAAGGCAAGGACTTTTTAAGAAAATTTTCCTGCTTCCACAAAATACGCAATATTTAGGCTGGAGAGTTTAATGAACTAACCGGCCCTCATGCTGGCAAGGAAAATGGGGAGCGGGGAATACGCAGCAGACCAATCATGCAAAACGGTGGCACAGAGTTACGACGTCGAGAAGAAGCGCTGCGCGCACCTCGTTCTACACGCTGCTGAGTTTCATATCGCATTGGATTGGTCGCTTCCCCACTTCGCTTGCCAGCATGTAGGGCGCCCGCCGTAAGACTGGACAAGACCCACAGACATGCGAGGTAAACTAAGGTTTATCTGCGAACGCTAAAAACTTGAGTTGTAGTGACCTATGCGGAAAATCAGATATTCGTCGTTCTGGCTGAGGCTGTACGAGAACCAAAATAAATTAAAACACTCCACGTTAGAGTGATTCCCTTGCCTGAATCACGGTCTTGGCTAGCACTCATAACGTGGTAACGATATACATATATCGCCAACACGATAAATATCGTGGAGACATACATTTCCCTGCCTGACAATACTGTCATTACTTTCTCGCGAAGATCATAATCCTTTTTAGCCGCGGAGCATTTTACTGGTATAACGAACGGGGTAGCATTGTATCACTGTATTTAAGTGAAGTGATACACAAGCTAGTTTTTTTTATATGTAATTAATACTAATATATTTTTAATTTAGTAATTTATTTTTATTTTTAATATTATAAATATGTATATCGTATAATTTATACATATGTTTATGGGGGGAGGGAGGTTTATAGATTAAGATCCTTATCCCCCCACCAGTGATGCTGATGAATGATGACTATAGAAGGTATCCATTTGTCCATTTTAAATTCAAAATTATACTGCACGTGCATCCTGCGTGCGAACTTGTAACTAGCAGATGAATATATTGACCGCAGGTAGAGATAGGATTTTATGTTGGGTGAAGAAAGTAACCGTTGCTCCCTCTCACCAGGTAGCAAGTGCGTCCAGTGGATGTCTACTCAGAAATAGCTAGCTACAATGTTGAGCGATCCTGAGGTGCTTTGTGTGACGTGAGTGGAAATATCGCCTTGATATCTGCTATGTGGCAAAAAGGATGTAATATACATAGAATGTTTGTGAGTCACTCTTTCTGGAGACACGTGCACCCGGCCACCGATAAGGATTCCATGCCCGTTTACAACCCCGGGAGATATTAGTGGACACCCTGTGTGTGTGTGCGTTACAATCATGGGCGTAGCTTGGGACTTAACTTTGGGGGGCAGGTACGAACTTAACTTTGGGGGGGGGGAGTCAAAACGTTTTTATCACATAAAAATAGCGTCCAGAACTATTTGTTAAATAACTGTTACATGCTAAATCACAAATATTATTATTTATTACTTAGCTCCTCAGGTCTCAGGATGTTGATAAAAGTATTCTTAACTTGTAGATTTTAACAAATCTGAAAATTGGGGGGGGGGGGGGGCAAGGGGATCAAGTTACTCCTATGTTTACAATAAGCTTTAGATGAAGTGTCCCCTTTATAAGTATATTTCACTACCACGGGTACACAGGCAGAGCAAAGGGTCAATGTTTTACCGCATATGTAGCAGGTACACGATTTATGGTAAGTACAAAAACGTTGAAATGTAAACATGAACAACCTCAAGAGCACTCTGGTTTGAATCCCACCAGGGCACGGGTGTTTTTCTTCCATCTCATCATTACTCATTCACATCATCCCTATTAACCCGAACAGGTGGGAAAGCGACGCAAAAGAAACTAAATGCAATACATTATGTCAAGAATTCTCTAATTAAGAGCCCCATACGAGAAATTATAAAACTTGGTTCAGACAGTAGGGTATCTGACTTTCTACGAGAGACCCGGGTTCGATTCGCTCGGGTGGGAATATTTCCGTTTACCCATAAGTGCTCTGGAGCTTCCCAGTCTCTCATACAGGGGTACTGGTGCTGATCACATCGCTTCCACGTGTCTGAGATCTCAACAGTCTGTGTACCCTGAGGTCAGTTTTTTTTTTTACACATAAATGTGTTTTCCATCTTCTATTATGTATTATAATTTATCATTCTATTCCATTACATTTTTTATACAAAAATGTTCTTCGTTTTTTATGATCATGTACATTTTTCACTTGGCATTTTGATTAAGACAGCCAACCGTTATGTTTTACATGTAACGTTGCTGTTCTTTTCTGCTTAATTATCATGGAAAATTCACTCGAATTCTGGCACGATTTTCACTCTTTCTCAGGTTTTTTTTTCCACTCGACCACCACAGCAGGAAGGATGTGATACAAAAAAAAATCAGGAAATCTAGTAATAATTTATGAACCTGGCAACGCTGTCACCAGCACTGAAAGCGAGCGGCTGTCACCAAAGTTGCCCGGTTCGGCACGTCCGGTACCCTCCCCTCCTGTAACGAGCCGCTTTCTTATACCAGATACTCACAGGAATGTAGCGGTAGGGTGTTGCCAAATCTCAAAAGCACTCGGGGTGGGGGGAGTAAGTGTTGCTAACCTCATGACTAAATTACGTTCAAAATGTACAAAAAAATGCTAATTGAACGGAAACGAATTGTTTCATTGACGATCTGGGCGGTAAAGGAATTCAACCACTGTTTTACTTGCTAACGTCTTCCGGCTTCTTATCGTATTGTCAACGTCCTTCCAGTAGGTTCATGTAAAGTGTTATTTCAAATCCACGTTGAGTGATCGGAAAGATCGAATATAACTTATATCGAACTATTCTAAATATTTCGCATTGGTAATCAAACTCTAGATACGTTGATGAGTAGGACCTAAAAATCACCAAAATATGCAAAATAAAATATGCTCTTATGACCTAAAATTGTACAAAATATGCACTATAATTTGAAAATTATGCCCTTATAACAGGACTGTTTCAAGCATCAATATCTAAATGCTGAGATATTTTCACATACGTACTTTTTTAGTTCACTTTTTGGGCCCTGAGTTGCAATGCACAATGAATACTTTCTGTAAATTTTCAAATAAAAATGAAAAAGATTTTGCTACAGTCCAAAAAAAAAAACAAAAAAAAACGACTGAACATGGGACTAAGAACGAAACCACTTCGAAAATGACTGTGTATTTCTTGAAAAAGCGAAAATAAGCTGAATATGACCGAAAATCCATCAAAATATGCTCTATCATTCAGAAATGGCCAAATATGCCAAAATATGCCCTTAAAAAGCACCTTAATGTAATTAGTTTCTTCATAATATGAATTTCTATATATTTAGGAAACACATCACCCTCACCAAAGAAATATGCTAAGTCATGAAAATCTTAGCCCTATTGATGAGTATGTATGTGGCAAGCACCACGTCATCATGAAGGTGCGAAAGTGAAACGGGTTATTTTGATAATAAATAAAAATCACATTACTGAGACAATTTTGTAGCGTTTGAAACAAAAATTCTTGGATTCCATCTCCAGTGAGGATATTTTAAACTCTTGTTAAAAAACAATTATCGTCTCTGCGCATAAATTGGATTTAAACGGACCATAACACAATATATTGTTACTTTTATTATTATTATTATTTACTAAGGCAAGGTTGTACAACTTGATTCTAGACATTCCATGAAATAAAAAAAAAAACATTTCAGTGCTTGCAAATTAATGCACTTAGGAGAATATCTGTAAGCTCCCGTCTGTTAGAATGGTTTAGAGTTTTGTGGCAGCAGTTCCGGGTTCTTTGCCAGGTGGTAGCACCAATATTTCGGTACTGGCCTAGCATCGTGTGAACGCCAGGTGACAGCGGAGATGGGGCTGGATGCGCTAGAAACACATCACCAAATGTAAAGCAACTTAGAAGACCTTGACCAAAAAGGGGCTATTGTTTCACAGAATTTAGTTCTGTGACAGATGAAAAAAACTGATATATTTTTTAGCTTATCCCGGTGTTGATCATAAATTAATTTCGTGTTTATTACTTCCTTAATCCGGCGTTCAGTATTTCTTTCGCATTTAATTGCTTCCAGGTAGGGATGGAAACGATACGAGACAGAGACCACGTTTCGAGACTTGTCAAGACCGGGACTTGGTGTCCAACGGCATGTAAAATTTAGCTTAACCAAATTTACTTTATTTTTGTGACTTCTTCAAACATGTCAAGCCGATATCTACCTGATTATTTTATAGATAGTACGTCGTATATTTCGTTTATAGTAATTGCACTTGTAAACCTGTGGTGCGTACATTCGGATAAAGTCCCATTTTTTTTTTTTTCGAGGGCTCGTGGAATCGAAATGATGCAAACGAAAGCACTTCAAGAAAAGTATTTGCCTTATTTAATTCCATACGCTGTGTGCGAAGAAAAGCTGCATATATAGCTTTCATACTAATTTCGAGACTCGAGTCGAAAAGGAGACTTACCCTTCGAGATCAAGACGACACCGAGCGGCTAAATTTCAGTTTTCTGAAATACTGTCGACTTTATTTCGAATCAGATTTTAATTCTCTCCATTCCGTTTTGGATTATTTTTCACTCTTACTAAGCGTCACAGCATCTGTTCGGTTCGTATTCTTCTTTTTACATACTTTCTAACTCTATAAAATAACTTCTTGCTCTATATGTATTAGAATTTGTAGTTTTGTTAGTTCGAATCGCTGGTTCTGCGACTTTTGGCTAATCGTGACGATTTTTCCTTACAAAAAACTTTCTTCTAAGTACTATTTACGCATTTATTTCGACCTGTGACGGCGACCAAAATATTACGGGGGTCTGTCACATTCACTTAAATACCATTAAAAATATAATATTTTCCTACTTTTTCTTGTTTACTGAGAGGGAGCGGACTAGTCAACCGTGTGGGAGGCGTCTTCCTCTGCCCCCTTTCGCGCTATCACTGGTTAGTGATTACGGTGCGCTGCTGCTTCTTTCTGTTTCTTTCGTGTTGTGGTATTTGGTCTTATTTTCGATTTATTCTCCGTTCAGCTGCATAGACCCTGTTGTTAGGCTGAAGTGGCAATACTGAGATTGGGGAAGGGAAGGCTGTGGCCGCCGAGGACAATGTGACGTGCAGGGGAAACCAATAAAACGATCGTCTTTCCGGGGTTCGGCCTCGCAAGGAGAAGCGTGTTGGGTCACGTGACTGTCGCGAGCCGCCCGCCGGACGCTGTGACACAGACAAATACCTCTGAACAAAAGCAACCCTGCTCGCATCCCCGAATGGCACCTGTCCAAAAATCGAATCACGTGATGGAGGAAGCTACATTTTCAGAACTCGTTTCGCAGTGATGGTACGTGAGGGAAAATTTACTCAGGCGGAGGGAAATTTTGAAAGAATTTGGCACAGGAATATTCGCAGAAGTTCATAAAGACATGTGGAAGGAAATATATGCGAGGCATGGAAAAATTATAAGATGATGGTTAACATTTGAAAAAGAAAAAAAAAACACGAAAATTATGACTTCCGCAAATAGTCGAAGAAGAAGTGGACATATGGGTGAAGGGACAATTTAACCTGTCACAAGGAGATTCATATACGTGAAAACATTCTCAATGACAAGAAAACTGGAACAAGAAAAACCAAAGCAAAATTTCCCACATAAACCACGTCAAAAGAACTTACTATGGTACCCCAAAGGCAGTTGGCAAGGGAAGATTGCACACATTATGCAAAAATCAGCTCAGAATGGAACTGAATGGAATTGAGATAAAATAATACCGGTAGCTGCCAATCTAATATTGCTTTAGGGAACAACTAAAAACAAAATAATGGGGAGAAAGTTCATTAATTTGGCATGTTTCACATTGGGATGTATAAAACAAGTAAGGATGAAGCAGTGTCCATTGTGCGAGAGGGCGAGAAGAACTATCATATCCTTTTACATTGCCCGCAATGGGTGATTTGAGACAAGTGGGTGAATAACATGGTAGGGACGGAAATTAAGAGAATGTATTAGAATCCAGTTTAGACATCTACAGATGTAGCTTTTAATTTGGTTTAAGAACCTTGGCATACATTTTCCCGCTCTTACGTAATTCGGAATGCAGTTCAATATTTACTAAACTAGCAACAATCTGGTGAGGTATAATTTTAGCATGGTGTTTACTGTGTTCCTTTGCGCTTTCTGTTATTATTCAATCACATAGAAGATTGCATAAAATACCATTTCATAATATTTTTTACTTTGTAAATAATTTTGTGCATGCGATATTTTTTGTACCTGCTAAAATTATGTAGAAATTATGTTCACTTCTCAGGAGAAGGGAGATACATTTTGACTAAAAGTAAATTTTTAAAGAGGGGGAGTCTCAAATGAGGGAAATTTTAGTCGTGCATAAGATATTCATTTTCCATGCTTGCATACCATCGGTGCAGAAGTTTCCTCCTCCCATCT
Organism: Lepisma saccharinum; assembly: GCF_977018435.1. Lineage (NCBI taxonomy): Eukaryota > Metazoa > Arthropoda > Insecta > Zygentoma > Lepismatidae > Lepisma > Lepisma saccharinum. Next base: position 161,188,040 of record NC_139229.1, on the reverse strand, counting down.
TGAGGTTGGGATTCCTGGAGTCACGTTCCCTTAATCTTCCCGCGTGCATTCCCACCATCGTGACTACAGAGTTCTGCGGTCGCCGCTTGCGTGGCTTGGCAAATCGTGACTGCGATTGGAATCCGAAAATGCCTTCCATCCAGCCTTTCCAATACGAAAACGTTCCTTCTCTTCTCGTCTCGATCAGCAATGCGGTCGCAAGTCGGAGCAACGGTTACGGCACCAGGAGAGTAATCCCAACGTCACTTAACTGTTTCGTCTCGCTGGACAGATGCAAAACTGCGGGTCTCGTTTATCGCACCCATATTGAAGACACTCGTGTTCTGACGTCATTGCGGTAAGCCTTCGTGATTAGGTTAGGCTTGTTGCGTTTAGTTCTCTTAGCAAAATAATAACTTCTTAGTCAATCCCCGAAATATTGCATTGTACTTATGCTAGAGAACTAAACCTACCAACTGCATAGTCGGCGTTGCAGTGTTGCTCAGAAAGATTTCGATATATCGCCAATATGATTAGTTTAGCCAACCAGTCGGGTGCCACAGAGCAGGACGGTGAGGGGTATATATTGTCTGCAGTAGCGAAGCGTAGTCTTACGAAGGAGGCAAGCAATGTTTCAGTACAACAAAACATGTAGTACAACGACATGCCGAGGGGAAAGATTCAAGGTTTATAGCCTCATTTACCCAGTCGCTGGATTTGTCAAAATATCGTAATAAAGTGACTGTACTAAAAATAAACCATATGATCCGCAAACGTCACATTTACTTTTAAAAAAAAATCCAGGTAACGTTATTCATATGATATTAAACGTTTTGCATATGCGAACTTTCCGCATACGACTAAAGGGAGACGGAATTTCTTACTTACTTATTAGTACCTTTATTTGTTCATTATTATTTAATATGGTCAAACGGTGACCAAACCGATTTAGATTTTAAAAAAATGGGAATCATTTGTTTATTTTACGCTGCATGATGTAATTTAGTATTTTTGGGCACCCTAAAAACCGCATTGGAGTAACTTAAAAACTAAATAAAAAGTTAAACACAAACAATAAAAAATTCCTTTCAAAGCAAAGAAACACATGCATAGACGATGTACTCACCACAATAAATTTCAAACTCTTGGTGTTGGTCGACCCCCTTCCACGATTTTCATTTTAACACTTATCTCTCTCGAGCTAAACGAAGCAATTTTCAATTGCTCAATAATACACCCGCACTTCACATCAACCGTTCCTAAATACGCGTTCATTCCGATAAATTCACAGCACAAAACACGAAGCAACAAACACTCACACTATCCCACGCGCTTTCCACAACTGCAAATACAAGCATCCACACAAGATCACTTTGAAAATCTCTGAAACAACAGAAAGTGATACCAACCTATTTCCTTAATTTTATCCGTCACAAAGGAAAGATATATCAGTTTGGAGATAAAAATTACGCGGAGGAATCAGAATCATTTCAGCAGAACGAGTATGTACATTAATATTTAAGTAATAAAGTGTCATTCAATGGCGTGCCCGGGGCGAAGGGGGGGGGGTGGATGGTAGACATAACCCCCTTTTGGCCCAGTATATCTAAGAAAAAACGTCAAAGGAAGGAAAAGATGACAAAATGGGGACCGTAAAAAGACCCTGGGAAAACCACTTGCGTCATAATAATAGAACTTAAAACATATTCGGGCCTCCCCGATGGCGCAGTGGTAGTGTCGTCGCCTTGTAATCAAGGGGTTCCGGGTTCAATACCCGGTGGAGGCACAAGTGTTTCAGATCCCATTTTAAACTGTAGGTCCAGTCCCGATTAGCCTTACTGTGCATAAAGTGGACTTAAAACAACAAATCAATCAATCAATCATTAAAACATATTCTTGTGCTCATAATATGCAGAATGTATACGATTTACTTCTATGCCATGTACAAATATCAGTAGATAGTTCTTTCTCAGATAGCTTTATTTTCACCCCAAGTTTTATTCAAAAGCAGTCAATTTATTGATTGTAAAATTTGTGAAAGAGCTCACTTGAATTACTGCGTAAATAATTTGGCAGTTGCAAACACTGGTAGCGGTCAACACTTCTGGCGTAATTTGAGCTGGACCGACCAGGAAGCAGGGTGCGGGACCAAGGTCCGTCCAATCTTCCCTCCCTCCCTGAGAAAACTCTTCACGGGGGTGCAGAAATTCCACTGCCCCAACTCCCAATGTCAACTTTTTTTACGCGTTTTACATTTCGCGAAATCTAAAATAATTTGTAATATAATATGATATATATGGAATTTAGAACAGTGATAATAACTTCTTTTAGTTATTTTATGACTAACAATTATTATTATACTTGCGATCTTGTTTACGTGTTCATGAAGACAAATATTCGTTACTAGTTTTTTGCTGGCAACGTACCCATAGATGAATCCTTCTGCTTTCGGTTGAACTCGGCTATTTTCGGGAATCACGCAAGCTCGGAAAGCACAGCTTTTTGATCCGACGTAAAGGTACCGCTTTTGTTATACGCAGACGACCTGGTACTGATTTCGAACACAACAGCAGGTCTACAGAACGGTCTAGACACGTTACACGGATATTGCGGGAAATGGGCCATGCGAGTAAATATGAAGAAGACCAAAATAATGGTATTTAAGAACGGATACGTATTTGGTAAGGATGAACAATGGAAATACGGAGAGACAAGTGTCGATAGGGTGAAACAGTACGACTATTTAGGCATGGTGATGACAATGACGGGTAGGTGGGCAAGGCACGTACACAGGAATAAATGTAAAGCAATTTTTGCGTTAGAAAAAACAAGAAAAATAAAATACAAAGTACCAAATATTCCAATCAAAATTCTGGAGGGGGTCTACGAGGCCACAGTTAAGGCAACACTATTCTATGGCATCGAACTATGGGTCTGGGAGGGAGGGGAAACCGTAAACGTCGTACAGTCTAGATTCTTAAAACAAGGGCTAGGAGTAGGGAGGGGTACGGCAACATGTGGGGCACTTAGGGAACTGGGAAAGTTAAGAGAGGAAGTGGATGCCAAAATGAGGAGCATTAAATACTGGGCAAAACTGATCACCATGGAGGGGGGAAATTTGAAGAAACTCTGTGTACAATCACAGATAAGGGAGGGTAATGGGAGGCAATGGGTAGCAAAAATAAAGACGGAATTATACAGTATAGGGCTAGGATGGGTGTGGGAAGAGGGAATAGAGGGGAGAATTGATACGCAGATGCTAGGGGCCATACGTGCCAGGCTGGAAGATATTACCAAACAGAAAATTTTGGCGGAATGCGACGCAAAAATATCGTTAACATCGGCGAAAATAGTAGATACGGATCGAGAATGGGGAAGGAGGAACTACGTAGATTTGTGTGGGGCAAAAGAAAGGTCAGGATTGGCCTGGTTCAGACTGGGGGGATGGGCACAAGTTAGGCTTAAACGTGAGGACGGGAGCGTAGAATGCCCGTTATGCGGCGAAGGCGAGACGAAATTTCACATTCTCCTCCAGTGCAAAGAAACAGGGGAGGCAAGACAAAAATATATCAGGGAAATAGATGAAGATAACATTGAGAATATAATGACAAGCGTTATTAGGAGGGAGAGACCGAGAGGGGGAGAGACGCAAATAAGGAATCTGGGAACTTTCCTACATTACGCCTGGGTAAAGAGAGCAAAGAAGCTCAGTGGGGATAGCGAACATGTGTGAAAGAAGGGAGGGGTACCAAATAAATAAATAAATTCATAAATACATTTGAGGAAACGTAGGAACCACTCAGGTAACAGTGCAAGTATAGGGAAAGATTTGAAATGAAATAGTGTTTGTGAACTACCAAGCAGTGGTGAAGGGGGAAGCAGACTATAAAGGAGGAAGGGTGTAGGGAAAGTGCACGAAAATTTTTCACCTGTATGGTATGTATAGCTGTAAAGGCTCATACTGGAAATAAATTCTATTCTATTCTATTCTATTCTAGAAGCTTTATGGACGGGTTCCACCAAAATTTCACGCTTCGCCATGTGACTCCTTCGGAGGCCTTATTTTCCCGCAGAACGGCTGCAAGCATTGAGGCTGGTGCTTGCTACAGAGCTGCTGGGGGAGTTTGCGGCCGCATTTTTTCGCGAAATCGAGTGCGATGGAAACTAAATACGGTTAGAACATTAAGTACATTAAATGATATTCGAATTATGCAAGCAGTGCTTGCATTGCTTGTACTATATCTTCGCCTCTGATTGTCTGGTTCAACTTTACAAATAAAAGCCCCCTTCTACAGGGCAGTTCGGGTTAAGCTGATGCAAACAAGCATGTGAAAAGCTGTAATATTACGGGGTAATACCGAGACACAATAAGTCTCGGTCTCATCTCTACATTCAGTCCTCCCGATGATGTAGTGGTAATGTCGTCGCCTTGTAATCAAGGGGTCCCGGGTTCGATACCCGGTGGAGGCAGTGGTTCGGATCCAACTTTCAACTGTAGGCCCAGTCCCGATTAGCCTTTCTGTGCATAAAGTGGACTTAAATCAACAAATCAACAATCATCTCGACATTCAAGACGAGACCAGACCCTTTGAGGTTTGTCGAGACGGGACTAAATAAGGAATCTAGGACAATTGCGATGATTTTGACAGTGAAGGTCATCTTACAAATTAATGGGAGGTCAATTGCAACGATCACTCCCTAACCTAACCTAACCAAAGGCGCCACAGAACTAATAATGCAATAGAAGGTTGGAACAACAAAATAAATAGCTGGCTTGGAAGACGGCATCCAAAAATTCATGATGTTCTGGCCTGCCTCAACATAAGAAACCAACATAAAGTGCATACGGATGGAACTTAATCTAGAAGGTCAGAAAAGGAAGAAGCGTGACACTAAAATCGAAGAGAGTTGGAAAGTGTATTCGCATATATGAGGTAAGGGTGACTTCAAAAGGTGTCCGTTGGCTCTAGCCCATGTTTAAAAACTTGATTGAACCAAATTCCCAGCCACGTTTGACGAAGCACTTCCGTGCTGACAAGAAATAAAAGAAGGGAGAAAAGTAATAACAAAAATGCGAGAATGAGGAAATAGTTATAACTGACGATGTGTGGAATAACACTGATTTTAAACACGCCAAAGTGGTTGTAATGCAAGTAAGTTTACAAGCTACCTTGCCAGCCTGGAGAAAGTGTGAGAGGAATCAGTGTTCTATTCGAAAATATCAATGTTTCACATAATTCTCTTCTAAGAGGTATTGTACGAGGTGTTAAGTCACCCTTCAATTTGATATAAGATTTAGAATTTCATCGCAATTGTCCACCCGCCTTTTCACTTACCCTAATTAAGACCCGAGACAGACCTCTGTAAAGCAAAATTACTTTACTGTATAACTTTCTCAAACATGCCAAGCACTGGTGGCGATTAGGGGGGGCAGTTGCCACCCCCCCAGTTTTCGCCACTATTGCTCCTACACTATGTGCTAAACCTTATCTACAAAAGGAAATATACTACTGTCTTTGACCCCCCCCCCCCCCCCAGTTTTGGCACCTTGCCCACCGGTTTTGGAACCCAATCACCGCCACTGATGCCAAGCAAATATTTCGTTATCGTGATTGCAGAGTATATTCAATTGAGCCTGTGCAGCGTTGTTGCATATATTCAGGACAACATTCCTTTTTTCTAGGACTCAAGGTGTGCAGTGACGCGCTATACTTACCTATATGTTGTTTATAAGCTATTAAATACTTCGAGACTCGAAACGGGCAACTCTTGTATCGTGTCTTGTCGATACCACCGATAGTGATATTGCTGGTTTACGACGAAGATAACGTGAGACCTACCAAAGACGTTGTAAGACACGATTGTTTTTCTTCTCAAAGTCAAATACATGTTTGCCTTTGCCAGTATCTTTAAATACATTTTTCGCACCTTTCTGTAATGCTTTAAGTTCAGCCTACAATACCCGTTAAGTCTCATCAAGGTTTTTCTTACTTTGTAGAACTGCAAATATACAAAAAGGTTCCAACTAAGATATTACTTTTATCTCAATTCCTGTTAAGAATTTACAAAAGAACTGAATTTACCCAACTTTTCATGGTTTTTGGACATTTTTTAAAAAAATCTGTGGTCTTTTTAAAATCTAAATTTGATTTCAATTATTTCTTCCTGGAATATTCCATTCCAGAGATGAATGAGGATAGGGCTACAGGTGAGTGGAGAAGGTTACATAATTTAGAACTGCATAATATGTATTCATGTCCAGATATGATAAGAATAAGTAAATCAAGAAGATTTAGATGAGCAGGTCATGTGAACCGAATGGGAGAGGAAAGGCCATTTCAGGGTTTTTGCAGTTGGGAAACCTGATGGTAAGACACCTGTAGGAAGGCCAAGACGGAGATGACGTTGAGATGGACATAAACAAAATCGGTGAAGATGGAGAAGATTGGATTGATCTTGCCCAGGATAGGGACAGACAGACGGCTTGTGTTGCTACAGACATAAACATTCGGGTTTAAGAATGCTAGAGAGTTAGTTGCTAGTGATTTCTTTCTGGGTTTTCATGACAAGAAAATCATGCAATATAATATGGATGGAGGCAGTAGAAGCTCAAAATGATACTTGATTGATTGATTTGTTGCTTTAATTCCATTTTATGCACTGGAAGGCTAATCGGGACTGGACCTACAGTTTAAAGTGTGACTCCACTGGGACTCGGGACCCTAAGGCGACGACGATGCTAAAATGATAGATACTAAATATCGAAATAGGCACGACGATGAGAATGATCAAATTATGAAATGAAGAAATACATGAAAGCAGTGACGTACCCAAGATGGGGTTGGCTCAACATTATTTTACGAAAAAAAACATCAGATGCAAGAAAATATAGCAAAATATGGGACTGGCTATTTTACGAGTAAATTGAAGATATAATCTCATTACGAAAATCCTGGGCAAGCCACTGCTTTGCTCAAAATTCGCACTTCCATACTTCAACGACTACACCCTGGAGGCCAGTTCTCGCGTTACGTGAGATGCAAAGCGCATATGCACATGGAATGTCCGTGTCCTCCGTCGGCCAGAAAGCTGGTGGACACTCACGTGAACGCACAGAAAAATATTTTGGAATTTGCTCCCGGCTCAAGCAGTTATCTCTAGAGAAATTTGACGTAAGAGTCGAGGGCAACAATGAAGAACGTCATACTTGATCTGTCCATCTTCGTCCACATTTCAAGGCCACGTCAAAAGCTACAGAGATAGCTCTTACAGTGCTCCGTCTTTCCGCCTTAAGCTCCCCCTCCCCCCTTTTGATTTTTTTTTTCAACCTTGAAAATTCCAACGTAAAGGACGACAAAAGATGCTGTCAAGCTCTGACAGGGAACCCCGCGGTGAGCTTCGTTCTGTACCCCCCTTCTCCCCCTTTCTTATCCAAGTTCTCCCACCGAACCTCAGGCAGACTCTATGGAACTCGTACGCAGTATTGCAACATAATGGGAAATTTCCCTCTGACAGGGAAAATGCAGGAAGTGCAAACAAAAAAATTATGAAAATTATCAAAAGAAAACAGCAACCTAACAAGTTTCGCTTTCAGACATTCCCAATTATTTTCGTGCCCTTATAGTATTTCAAGATCTTTCCGCTGCGCCCAAGTCTAATACTTGCAACGCTCTGTTACACGTATTTCAAATTCAGAAACATTTTGTATGTAAAAAGTACCAAATAAGCAGATATTTGGAACAATCATATTCATAAAAATCACTATCATGTCAGTGAAAATATTGGAACATTTCAAGGCGCCCCTGTATGCCAGAACGGCGCCCTGCTGGCTTACTTGATGCATGGCATAGTTCATTTGTTCTTGTTTTTTTACATGCGTGTTACTTCTATTCACTTATTAGTATATCCTAATCTCAAGTATCAAGTTGGGGTATTGGTAAGGATAGCGTAATGAGTTGGCCAGAGGTTCTAATCTTGGAAAATATGAATGGACGTGTCTTGTTTGTCCTATTCTCTACTTCGTGATCAAAGATGGAAAGTCTGAAAGATGACCTATAAATGTCCTTCAATTTATTGTTAGAAATTGCCTATTTTTTAAAGTGACCTATAAAATTTCTTTAAATATTAATATGTAAGCTTGAATATTTCATAAATTGCACAAGAGTTAACTTACGTGTTCTTGTGAAATTACTTGACTAATTAGACATATCTGGATGTTTGGCGGTTTAAAGTACTGACTTATTATTTCTTTAGTTATTTTACGTCGGTTTTCTACCTCCTGGGCTAATCGCAACGATGGCTGAAGCGTTCCCTTCCTTATAATTATAGGCTAATTCGATGTTTCAACACAGTAGAATAGATTAAGTATGGGCTTTTCGACTTAGGTCCATTACTAAATGTAACTAACCCAATGTTCCCATTATTTGGTGAATTCGTACATTATTATAAAATGGAAAAAGAAGATACTCTGAGAGAAGAAAGTAACTTCTAACCTTTCGAACGATCATTACTTTTGAATTCTCTACCCGCGATTCTGGTTACTGTAATAGATAATTAGCTAAAAACCTTCACAAAAGAAATCTTTCTATACACACGCGCGGGTACATTCGTTATATGAACACATTTAACAGTAAATGACCTATCGCAAATTTAGTGTTTTCGGACATCTGCCAGCAATTTAGAGATCAGCTAACACATTACAATATGGGAGGTGCAACTCATTCCTCACTTTTCCCGCGAAAATCTAAATCCAGTAAACGTGCGTAACTGCCTCTGTGCCAACCGGATAGTGGCACGACTGTGTGCGAACGAAGCTCGTTGGTTGTTGAACTCACGTGCATGTTACTGCGTAACGAGTTTTGGTGGGAATAGAACGTTTTATAACTCACGGACCATACCAAAAAAAAGTTTCAATATACACCCAATTGTGAAATACAGTATTATGGTTGAAACCGTGTTTGTGTGAAGATAAGCACCCCCGCCCTCCAATGTTCTCATGTTTATGGGAAATTTTAATGAAGAGGGGAAAATCGATGTTAATGGGGAACTTGAGACAAAGGATAGATACACTGCACCCAACCACACCTCCGGTTCTCTAGACGTGGCTTTCATCCTATGTCCCTCGCATGCAGATCATGGAGAAGAACCCCCCTCCCCCTCCTCTAGGCCGCCTGCAAGAATTCTTATCAACTGTAGCTGTTTCTCTCTTCCATTCTCTTCTTAAACTCTCTCTCTCTCTCTCCCCTACCTCTTTTTACTAATCACATTCTTGCCCGAGGACCTATTTAAATTGAACGGGGAACGAAATTATACATCTTGAGCCTCAGATCTTGCAAGAATTCAGAATGTTTCTACACGGACAAAAGCTAAATGCTGTGTTTTTGTATCGAGGCTCCACGATGTGACGGGAATAGAATTATTACAATGTTTCCGAGCACGACGGGTCTGCAAGCAGGGACGATTCGGTTCTCTGAAGAAATTTTCGTCCGAGCTATTCAAAAGCAATTAGTGTGTCTACTTTCATACAATTATAAAACTTCCTAAATCGTCCGTGGTTTCTTTTCCATGAAGAAATTTTGAATATGCGAGGGGGATATCATTTCTGCCGAGGGGCGAGGCTAAGTCATACCCGAAATTCGCTCTCAGTAAAGCATTACCTGAAATCCTGTCTGTTTCGACACTCCAGACACGTGAAAATGTCTATTACTTCAATTTTCTTTCCAATCTTGTCAACGGGAAAATATATTCCTCCGTTCTCGCGGTTAAACTTCTATGTACAGATATTCGCAATAAAACTAAGACACCAATGTTCTTAAACACTACAGTGCCTTCATTTGGTTTTCGAGACTGGAGACTTACTGCTTTCAAGTAACTCCCGAAATATCCTCACGATGCTTGGTTAACACCGAACTTTCGGAACTCCCACCTCAAATCGAACCCAGAACGTTTAGACCAACGTCGAGACCGTTAAGGTTAACTATTTGGCTAAGCTGGAACTGCTTTCTCTCATTACATACAAAGATTAGGTGTTAAAATTGCAGTTATTAATTCCTTGCCAAACTGAAATATTGGTATTTCAGACTGTTAGCAACATCAACAATATCTATCAATAAGCTGTTAATATGAACTAGAAACATTTAGATTTGAGTTTTGTTATTTCGCGCCTCTTCCCTGTCACTTCTAGCAAATCGCAAAGAGGAGGATGAGTGATGGTATGATGAAATTGATGAATGGACATTCACAAAGAACACACATGCTCAGGCTGGGATTCGAACCCACGACCCCTGGCGTTGGCTGAAGTCCAGAAATTGTCCTAACGACTCCGCCACGTAGGTTGGCAGAGGTTCACATTTCTTCAACACATAACTTCCACTGAAAACCGATCGCCCTCAGGATGGCCATGCGATGATCTCCGTTAGCAACACGCACTGACGGCTCCAAGTACCTGTTAATTGTGCTAAACCGGTGTCACCCAGGGATAATGGATGGAGTTGTCGCGAAATCCAACAGTGCATATGCATTCCCAAAGGCAGAAGGGGTAGGATTATAATTTAAGTGCCTCTGCAAGCAAGGTCACAAAAAATAACGTTGCAGACAAGAAGAAAAGAAGAAGAAAGTGGCGCCAGTCTGTTAAGAAGCCACAACTACTTCCTTCGTTCTTGCATATAGTCCCCGTGAGCATTTTCCGAAATCGGATATTTCTGTGCACGCAACATAAAATGCAAAATTGTAGATCATAATGTGGTCTCAAATAAGATTTTTAATTCTATTTGCGTATAAGTTATTCTAAGGAACAACGTTTTTTGGTTATGCTGAGACTTAATTGCATGCAAATCCAAAGAATTTCCTCTCGTTATTTTTGTTAATATATATGTAAAATAGTAACATCCGTCTAGATCTACATTCACTCCTTCTACTCATAGTTGTTTTACTATTACTCTATTTCCCTATTTCCTTCTGTCTTTCAATCTTTCTTGATAATGTGTAGGGGAGAGTAGTCCAAAACGGGGACGGCGGATCAAATGGGAACGTTAGATTTCTCACTGATTAATGCTGCTACTAGGGATGGACGATATCGGAAATTTGATATCGCGATCTGTACGATACGATATTTTTTTTCCGTATCGTGATATCGGCGATATATCGTGACGATATATCGCCGACAGGATATATATCGAAAAAATATCGTGACGAAATATAATCTAGTTGATATCGCCTGGACGATATTTTTCTCAATATCACGATATATCGGCTGGAAGATATATCGCCCAACACTAGCTGCATTCCTGACCGTCTATATGCCAGCTTGGATCGAGTCGTAGACCCGGGAGCTTGGCTTTCTTATTTCTACGAAGTTTTCAAGTTTTAGTGAAAAAAGTTCTCGATTTTGCCTCTATAATGTGTTGGGTCTTGTCAAACCACCTTTGAACATCCAATTTTGGCAAGTACAGCATCCACTCTTATAATTTTAAGCGTTGAGTAAGGCTAAATCGAAATTTTCTGATTCTAAGAAGAAAAAAATTAAATCACTAAATAACAGGCAAATAAGTTTATAAACGCTAATGCTTCAATGCAATTATTGTTTCAATTCTACGATACAGTATGAAAAAGTATACATAACGGAAATACTATGATCATTTTCTAATATCCGAAACAAATCATATTTATGTTCACTGTTTGATATCCAATTCTGGATCTGTTCTAGCTATGTATTGGATATCCAAAATTTGATGTGTTTTGGATATTCCGTTTTGGACAAGATCTAGATATGTTTTGGATATCCAGAATTGGATATGTTTTGGATATCCCGTTTTGGACAAGATCTAGATAAGTTTTGGATATCCAGATTTGGATGTGTTTTGGATATCCCATTTTGGACAAGATCTAGATATGTTCTGGATATCCAGATTGGATGAGTTTTGGATATCCCATTTTGGACAAGATCTGGAGACGTATTGATATATTTGGACATGTTTCTGACAGCCAGTTCTTTACATATTTGGACTATGTATTAGATATCTAGAATTTGTCGAGTTTCAGATATCCAGTTCTGGATATCCCATAGACGTCCAATGCATATCCAGAATTGGATATCTAATAGATATCCAATGGATATCCATGGATCTAATTTTAACATTGTGGATATCCAATGGATATCCTTGGAGATTTGTGTTGTATGGGAAGTTAGATTTTGACATACTGCTTGATAGGTTATCTTATAACTGTGTGAAGAGACGCCATGTTTTCTAGCGTCAGTCACTGTCTACTAAAACAGGGACGTTGAGGGTAGTACAAAACGGGATCGTCCCCGTCTTTCATTGCTAAAAACTGGCCGTAATGTGTCCAAGATATCAGAAGGAGAATTCCTTATTTCATACTCCTGAAATTAGAATAGTAATCGCGTTGCCTGGAGGACTGTGGCCAGAAGACAGAAAAAAAGGTTTTGTGAACAGCAGTGATTCGCAATTTACATTTAATTCCCTTTCAGAAATACGTTAAAGTGTAAATACTTGCACCCCAACAAATTGTATGTACACCTATTTTATAACAGGATATAGACTTTTCAAAATGTAATTCAACAGTCAGGCGTTGCCCTCTTACCCCTTCATTGAATTTCAGTCGATGTTACTGAACTAATGATAACGAAGTTTGGAAAGAGTGGAAAATAAATCGCATGAAAGGCAAAATATGAGTAATCTCAATTGATTGTCGGTGAGATTATTTTAGAAAATCAAATCTAATCATTTTTTAGTTGATGTTCTTAGAATGATTGATTGATTTGGGCAATTTTACTTTGCTTTTCTGCACCTTTTGACTAATCGTGACGATGAGGTTGAGCAAGGATATGAAAAAATTGATGAAAGGACACTCACAAAGAATATCCATGCTAGGGCCATGATTCGAACTCTGGACCCCTAGCGCCGTAGCGCGTTGTTCTCACCACCATTTTCATCATTTCTTAAAGGAAACCCCCTAAGCGGTATTCCCCCATCTTTCTCTTTTTCTCTGTTTTCACATATATCAGTCTTCTCATTAAGGACAGACACAAACAACCATGTCTTACCCAGGACTCCTCACGCTGTGCTACCCACTCCGCCACGGAGGTCGGTTTTAGATCATGTTGTACGCACAAAACTAAACAAGACCAATTGGGTTATTGTAACTCTTGGCATTCCGAAGAAATTCGAGCTCTTAGATTGGACAGTGTCTGTCACAAAATGTGACAGAATTTGAAAGTAACCATGAGCAAATATAAACAAAAAAAAACATAATTATATTTTTAGTTCGCTTTAGGGAGACAAATGCTGTATAGGTTCAACCCGGGACACCAGATCGGAAAATTAAACTAATAATAATAATATTCATTATTTGTTACTATTAAGACAGTAACCTCCCTTTCTAAACAAATATTACATAGTTGTTATTCTTTTACTAACACTAGGATTTAAAAAGAACACTTATTGACTCAAATATGTAAAACGAAATAAATAATAATAATAATAATAATAATAATAATCCGTGGCTCGACAGCCCTAGAAGGGCCTTGGCGTATATCCCGACTGCCAGTCTTCCTCCCACAATCCTACATAGAGGTGTGGAGATCTTCAACCGGTAGTGGGGTGAAGAGAGGGTTACGCTACTCACTCGTAGCTGTCCAATTGCCTCACGATGGTGGATTGCCACCGGCCCTATACACAGGACGAGAACCCAGAGACTGAATCCAGGTGGATTCGAACCCATGCCGTCCCGCAGTCGGAGCCCAAAGCGCAGCGCTTTAGACCGGACGGCCACGGGGGAAGACAAATAAAAATAATAATATGTAACAATAGCCCGTGGTGCCAGGGCCTACCTTGCGACTGCTGGCCTCACTCCCATCTGCCGAGCTGGGAGATCACCTAACCAGTTACGGGGTGACGTGTGGTCAGAACGACGAACCTCCAGTCGTTGTTGTAGGTTTCCATGATCGGGATGTAAAAGGAAATATTTTAAGCAAAGTATTCATTATTTTTTATTCATATCGTACAAATTACATTGTTAAAACCACTAACTAAACAATTAATAACTATAACACAAATCATGTTCTACCTGCCGATAAAATTCTTTATTAATTATTATCTACTATTAACGCTAGTATTTAATAATGGTGTTGTATGTTGATAAAAACCACTTTCAAGTAAATTTGGATTTAAATGTCGGTCAGCATTCGACGCTAATTTAAATCGTTGTTTTATTACGGTTGGATGTTTTTATAAAATGTAACGAAACATAGCAAATACACTCAACGGTTAACATTAAGCACTTAAAGACGCACGTTCTCAAATTGTATAGTGGCCCTTTTTTTAGTACAGTCACCGGCAATAAAAATGGGACACCTGAATTCTGAAATACTGGCTTCCCTGCAATGGGTTGTGTGTGTTGCCTAACTCTACGGCGATAAGCCAACTTTAATAGCAACTATTCAATAGGAAATTAGGCTATCGCCCTGGAGTTAGGCAACACACATAACTCCATGCAGAGAAGCGGGTATTTCAGGATCTACGTGTCGCATTTTTATTGCCCGTTACTGTACAATCTGAAACTATGTACTGCAGTTTGGACAACCTTGTTTCAATACTCAGTAACCGATACTGTCTCTGACGCAGATAAACTTCTTGTGTTAAGTCTCGGAGAACTCCTCCAAAAGTGGACTATAGTTTCACTACAGAAGCTATCTATCAAAAACTAGGCACGCGTTTGATGCACACGGCGGCGTTTTAGCGACGAAAACATGACTCATTACATTAACGAAAATTCCTGAATAAAATCTGCAATTTCGTATAATTAATTATCAAAATTGTAGTTGGAAACACTGAATTTTCTTCATCTTGTAATTCTTCAACCCTGAGTCACACATGTTTTGTTGACTTGGGAAGAATTTCTAGCATTCTAAGCGAGACACGCTTCGCTGAATAGGAACGTCCCTCAAGCACTTCCCCGCCCTCCTGTGAGCAGATCGCTAACTGACTTCCTCTTAAAACTCACTCACCTTTATTTTTTGTTTTGTTTTTTGCAGTTGTGAAGATATCTTTTTCTGCTCTAAATTACTTCGGGTTTTGCAAGGTCCTTTCGTGCGAGGAAGGTTAGTACGTCCTTAGATTATCCTTAACTTCTAAAAAAATGCGATTGTGGAATAAAGGCAGTGGTTAGCAATGAAGCGGAAATGTTACACTTTTGTTAGGATGGGAACCGTATGTCAAAGTACCTATGACCCACGAGAATATTTAAAACAGCCGGTAATGTGGAAAATATGTAATTATAAGAAAATGCAACTCTGGCACGTGTTATGTGTGTGTGTGTTCATGTGATTGAGAGAGAGAGAAAGAGACCATTCGGATATTGGAGGAAAGAGGTTTTCAAAGTATTATTATGTTGAACACAAGCACTTGCTTTAATCTTACTGATTATTCAGTGGTTTTATTTTAAACACTTCACAGTATGCACCATAGGCATCCGCGGTAGTTTTTCCAGAATGCGGGGTGCAAGCAAGGCATTTTTTTCCCCACCAAACACTACCTCACTTGAAGTTCTGTCCTCCAACGACCTACTACAGCCTTACTTGTAATTATCAGTCCTTGATATTAACGCAAATTATAGGGACTGAAATGCAATTGTATGTTTGAAATATATAATTTTAGGCCGACATTCATTATTCAACGGGACTCCATGATATGCATAGTATTTCAATGTAACGATTGCAAACTTAAGTCAGAAACATTTGCATCTCTTCTTTTTATGAGTTCTTCAATTGAGGAGGAGGTGAATTTATGCTTGAAATTCTGCACTGAATTCTAACCATTTTTATGTATCGGATTAGTGCAGAATTAGACACTGGCGTACGCAGGGGGAGCTGATGGAGCTACAAAACCACCAGAAATTTTGAGAAAAATCAAAACTTTCAAATGAAAGCAGAAAAGACCTTACGAAAAACCAAACTGGTAAATTCAAATCTCCTTAAAATGACCCCCGATTACCATTTTTGTCTTTGAACAACTTTTAAAACGAAGATTACAAGTGGTAATTATGAAATATTTTTAGTGTATGCCGGCCCCTTCCCAGCCCCCTCCGAAAATATCCTGCGTACGCTAGTGCTATTTCGATATTTGTAATCCATAAAAATTCAGTGTTAGTTATACACAAAAAGAAAACACAAACACTTGAAATAAAACTATAATTAAGTGCACTTACCGCGAGGTGATCCGAGATCCTTCTCAAGGTCATTCAGGGTATATTCCACTGCATCGCTCTGTCCCTGGGAGAGAAAAAAGGTTATGGTGAAAAATATATTTATTCGTACATTTATGATAAGCAAAACACGTACAGCACTTATAGCCACTTCACATTGGAAAAAGATCATATTTGATTAACCTAGTAGGAAAAAATATCTATGAAAAGTAAATCAAATTTTTTACCTTGCATCCTCCTGAAAAGTGCATAATTTAGGTGCAAAAAATGTTAAGCAACTTTAGCAAACATTAGTTTGAAACAGTTTGCATTATGGTTTACGAATGGTTCTTTGTACAAAAATCGAACAAAAATCGTCGTCTGTATTTCAGTTTCATATTATTTTTTTATGTATTTCGTTGTATATTATGTACAAATAAAATGTGACTTTCGTGAAGTATTTTCTTGTCTATGTATTCATTTGTAATTTTATTCGAATCACGTTTTAAAAACATTGGTGGAAAATTGTCTGCGTGTTATATTTTAGTGGTACTGAAATGTCCGTTGAGTTGTTACTTTATGCACTGACCAGCTAATCAGGGCTGGACCTTCAGTTTGAAGTGGGGTCGAAACCACTGTGTGGCTTCATCGGGTATTGAACCCAGGACCCCTTAATTACAAGGCGACTACGTTACCACGATGCCATCGGGGAAGGCCAGGAAATGGTCCGTATTTTGGCCAAGATTTTGTACAGAATATGTCTGGTTTGCAGTTAATACTAATTGTTTATCTAGTAGTTCACCAGTAATCACAATCTACGAAAAAAGGACGCTGTGACACGCACACAATATTAATAAATAACACAATATCACATAATAATCAGACGATATCGGCCTAAGTTTGTGTTGGGAAGCAAAACAAGACAGCAGGTACTTTTCTGAAATCTCTTACTGACATACATTCCACAACGCCAGGTGTTGGAAGGGGCAGTTCCCCCCTCGGGGTATCAGACGGCGATGGCTGTGCTGACAGGACGCCAGGTGTCTCATGTATTTCTTTGGAACCTAAGGTTTTCCCAAAACTCCTATTGGAAGAAAGCCCTCCTGGGCGGGAACAGATCACAGAAATATAAAAGAATGATGTTTCCACGGTAAATTTAGTAAATTCGGAATGTTTTGCCAGAATAGTCGCTACAGGGGTGGTTAATGGCGTTCGACCTTGCTGGTTCGGAAAGAATGTACTGCCATAAGGATGATGCGTGAGTAACAGGTGGCGGGCTATCAAGTCTACCCAAATGTTCTTCCTTTCAAGTACAGGAAAGAATACTGTTATTATCACTTTTTCGTTCAGAGGGGGGGGGGGGCATTTAGAATGGGCCACCACTTCTTGTGTTTCATTCACTAAGCGATGTGTCGAGAAAGGTATAGTTTTGCAAACAGTTTAAAACACGCACATTCATTCATGCATTTGTTTTACTCCAACTTCAAATATATGTTATGTATCCACAATGAAAGAATGGAGGGCTGGGAATTAATCTGAAATGAATTCATTGGGGTTTTAGTAGTACAATCCATATGGTTTTGAACCATTCACAAAATATTTTCAGTCATTCTTTATCTGTCGTTCAGGAGTTTGCAAGTGGGGGCCTCCCCCATGGCGCAGTGGTAGCGTCATTGCCTTGTAATCAAGGGGTCCCGGGTTCGATACCCGGTGGAGGCACAAGTGGTTCGGATCCCACTTTAAACTGTAGGTCCAGTCCCGATTAGCCTTACTGTGCATAAAGTGGACTTAAAACAACAATTCAATTCAGGAGTTTGCAAGTGACCTACTAAGTTAGGAGACCAATGCTACAAATCATATTGTATCCTCTTTTATCACTTCGACTTACTACGGCACAAGAGATGCCAAATATACACATTACACATTACGACAATTAAGTAATGAGAGAAATTTTTAGGTTGTGCCACGTCTGTGAAGTAACGTGTTCATAGTGTAGCGTGGTCCATAATCTACAAACTGGCAACAACTGACAAAATTGCGATGAGCGTGCTGGTTGTTATGCTGTCATGTCGTTAAGGAGGTGTAAGGGTATTGTCACGTAATTGGTATGAAGCAGGAAGTGAACATAAAATTTCATCAAAGTCGTACTGAAAACTGGTTGCAGGAATGGAAAATGCTTGAATTCCATTGTTGTGGAGGATGAAACGTGGCATTTTCGCTAGTCCTCCTTCGAACCAAAAAAACGTGGAAATCGCCAAGCTAAGAGCTCCAATCAAAAGTCAAGTTCCGGAGGGTGAAACTGGAACACGCCGTTACTATCGAGGTGCTCTGAATGATTACGAAAGAGATCTGTCTGTGTCTTTCTGAATATCCTAAACCGGATAGTTGGTTCGTTCCACGATAATGTTCGTTCCATGTAAACGCGCAGTGTCAGGTATTCCTAGCTCGAAAAAAAAAAGTGAGTCATGTTTAATCATCCTCTCTACTTCCCAGACTTATCCCTGGTAATTATTTCCGGTTCTCAAAAGTTGAGTGCTGCTGGAATTACGTACTTTTGGTGAACACAGAAACATCCAATTGGTTGTGACGTCCAATCATCAAATCATGCAACATGAAAACTTGCAGATGTCGTTTCAATCGTTGACTTACCGTGCCAATTGCAGTATGGATGCAAGATGGATTAACTTTAAGTACTCCACGTAACATTCAAATATTTTGTTTCCTTTTCATTTGATAGCGACGTTTTGATTTCTCAATAGTCGGACTGTGTATTTGGTTGCCATGTGTAAAAAAAAATAGCGTTGTTGCAAACTACATATAAACTACGTAATAAAGAGCTACGATAGCCTAGTACCTCAGAAGAGAGACTGAAAATAAGACGGTGAAAAGCGAAATATCGAAATTTTATTTTATCTTTTTTAATTACTCAACTGAAAGTGACAAAAACAGAAGTTGAATATCCTCTGCATGTAAAGTGTCGTACGCAGAAATGTTCATTTTGAATCAACCTCCCTCACCCGCACCCTCGCCCTCAAGGCCCACCCAAACCTTCGACTTCGCATTCCCTCACCCTCAAAGTCTTCTGGAAGGTGAGGGTGAGGTCTGTCCTCATGAGGATCGACCTTCGGATGAACCCCTCTGGGTATTCCAGGAAAAAATTTCGTATAAAATCCGTTCATCTGCCATGATGAATGTGGCTCATGACAACAGTACTGCTGCTCCAAGTGCAACAACTGAACCTGTAGCTGATGAAAAGATGGTAGCATCGCCAGACAAATATGGTTCATCCGATGAGGATTTTTAGCTCATTAGTTCGCCCTCGTCCTCCCCTATCTTCACCCTTACGTTTTCTTGCCCTCGCACGCCCTCTCACAGCTCGCACTTGCCCCACAAGTCTTCCGGAGGGTGAGGGTGAGGTCTGCCCTCATGAGAATCGCCCTCCGGATGCTGAATCCACATGGTCGTGCGGCAACACCTTATGTATACGTATATATCGAAGCTAAAGGACCATTTATGTAATAGGTGTGTCCAGAAATTTCTATAGTTGTGCAATTAGCTTCAATGTATATTCTAATACATACGATTTTATATGGAAAAACAATAGCTATGAAGAGACCAGAACAACATTAAACAGATTTCAATTGATTATTTTAGAACATGCCTTGCCTCACTCAGTGTAGTGTAGTGACCATATGAAAAGTGAAAAGTACTCTTGAATTCCTCAAGTTAAGAAACAAAAGTCACGTGGGTCAACAGCCAAATTCTCTACGTCCTGCAGACCTTCACACCATACTTGACAAACAATTTCCCGTAAAATTCCTAAACGAGTTAACGCCTTATTTACGAGAATCGTAATTTTCCCGCACAATACCGCCACCTGCTGGGAATCACCGAAAACTTCTCGCTCCGAGCACGAAGGAGGCAAGCGACCTTTGGCATCAATAAAGAAACGTTTACCAGAAAACGAAATAATAACGCTCCAACACGTGCGTACAAAGAGAGTGGAAGGAAGCAGAAAGGAACGCAAGAGGAATCGAAGAAAAGAAGGGTGGAGGAAGCATAATTTACGTCAACCTTTTAACGCAGTAAAGAACATCAACTGAACGAAACCCGGACAATGGCGACCAATCTAAATGGTGAAGGAATTCACATAATCCCAGAGTTACGGCTGAATGGCTTGCCAAAGGTCAGATAAGATACGACAGATCGTCCGCTTTGGCTGAAGTTTTGTAAACCATCGGATGAGTTTTCTCGAACATCGGGACAAAAATTACGACGTAAGATTCCTTTTTCTTATTCTCTCTCTCTCTCTCTCTCCCTCTCCTGGGTGACGCAAAAGAATTGCCGTGGCCGAAAGAGAACTAGACGGAGCTATTCCAGGCATTCCTTTTACAGAGCCTGTTCCAACAATCGTAAAGATCATCTCCAAGACTCAAATGTCCATTGTTGTACGTTACGACGCTACTGTTTCAATGCCACTGGACATTAAGGAAGAAAAACTGCATTTCAGGAGTAACTTTTTATCATGCACGTGCAGTTTTCGGCAAAAGATAGGAAGAAAAAAATCAGTAATGGTAGAGTTGTTACCGTGTCTGCATTGTGACGACGTTGACTGTACGTGTTCTTTACACATGAAAACTGAACAGGATTTATAGCAGTGAATTCCACTGAGAACATACTGGATAATAATGGTCTAACCAAAGCGTAACCAGAAGTGCCATATTAACCAGTGGCTGTGTAGGCTGTAGGATTTCTGAGGGCGCAAATCATTTGAGGTGTCAGAAATCTAGGCAACAAAGAAAGAAAAAAGAAGGATTAATTTCGGACAAGATAAGACGCACTTTTACCTTAAAAAATAATGTCTAAAATGTAACTGCGTCTTATCGTCCGAAACATTTTGATGGTCGCTATTGGAATGCTAACAACTTGAAACATATAGGTATAGGCCATGGTAACTGATCTCTTAACAGATACAGTCTTCAGGTGTAGGTGTAGTACGTATGTCTCCACATTGGAAAGAATGTCTCCACATTGATGTAGTATGTCTCCATATTGGAAGAATATAGGTGTGATATGTATGTATGTTTCAAGTTCTATATTTGTGTATCTTTTCTTCACTTTACTTTCTTGTTAACCACGATAGGTTAGGTTAGGTTGGATTAGGTTAGGTAAAGAAAACAGACAAAAAAAGGTGTATGTTTTCTTTACCTAACGCAAGCTAACCTAACCTAACCTAACCCAACGTGGTTCACAATGATGTATCGAGAAAAAATGTGGAGACATACTGCCGTGATTAAATGTGGAGACATACTATACCTAAACCAGGGTGGCTACAAACAAGCAGAAATGAAATTCCCTGACTTTTCCAGGTTTTCCAGGACAAAATTTACATTTTTTCCCTGACCATTACAAACGAAACTAAATCGATGTTTTTGCAAATGGAAATAATAAACTTATACAGATCCAGGTATGGATTTGTTAAGTACCAATATTATCTTCTATGAAATTGACTTAATTTCTCTATTCTCTATGATTTGAATTCAAACTGCAAAATAGTGAATTTGCAAAAGTATTACAATTCACAAGCTAGGGAAGGATTATGGAATTTTGTCATACACATCAAGTTTAAAATAAAATAATTGTATATTTTTAAAGTTACGACTAAATGAGATAAGAGTGAAGAGTGAATGATTAAGAAATACAATTTGTAATTTATCAGTCTCCTTATACATTCTCGGTATTATATGTTGATATTTCCACTGAGGTTTGGAACCCTCTGCTTGCAAGAACCATGAGTGCGGACTCATTTTTCAATGCATAAAGCTACTTCTCTCTTCTCTGTAAATCAAACAACTTAACTCTTGAATATAAGTGAAACAATTGAATCGAACAAAATAAAGTGTCATATTTCCTTACATTATCAATGGGATTTCTGCTTCAGTACAGTATATCCAAGTGAAGTGCTGTGAAACTGACAACATGCAGTTATACCATTAATGCTGACGAAAAGGGTACGTAAGTATTAGAAATTTAACGCAAGGAATTTATAGAATTGCATTGTATAGGTA
Organism: Lepisma saccharinum; assembly: GCF_977018435.1. NCBI lineage: Eukaryota > Metazoa > Arthropoda > Insecta > Zygentoma > Lepismatidae > Lepisma > Lepisma saccharinum. The sequence goes on along the minus strand of NC_139229.1, from coordinate 161,165,793 downwards.
CCTGATTTAGCTAACCACACACTAAAACAGAAACACTAATAATAAAAGCTTCTGAAAGTTCATATACGAGGGGCATCCTGAAAAAAGCTCCAATGGTGCCTATACGCAGCACTAGTGGTCGGAGCGCGACACACACACATGCAGGCAGGAAGAAGTGGCATGTAGCTGTAATCTGGTACAGTCGCAATGCAGCCGTTTTAGGACAGTTCTAGGTTAAAGATTGCAGCTCTCATACAGTCTCCCACCGACTCGATGTAGCCTACATTGCACGCTCAGAATCTGGCACAGAGCCACCAGCAGTCGTGTGAGTTGTGCAGACCGGACGTCGTGAGTGATAGTATGGTCAGACGATGGTGCAGACAATTCACGGAAGGCCAATCGAATGTCCACAACCACATACAGCTGAGTACACACGGGTCCTTTGCATCACTTCAGGTGAGAGATCTTGGAACACTCCCTGTACAGTTCTGTCCTTGAATGTACGGACTTTCACCTTTTTGTTTAACTGAAGAGGTTTCTGGCAGGGCAAGGATTTGACAGCTACACTGCGGTAGAGATAGTTCCAGTCTTTGCTGTCAGACACATATACCATGGGCATACAAAATTTAGTGCCATGCTACGACAAATGCCAGAACAACGGTGGTGATTATGTCGAAATTTAGGTTAGGACTCACTGTTACTAATGCAATAAATTACAACTGATATTCATGTTTTGTTTATGCCTAATCGGTAGGGACCTTCATATTTTGTTATTTTTTTCAAATTGGTGTATTTTCTTATTTTTTACTATACGGTGTTATTTTTCCAAAAATTCACATTTTCATTTTTGCGCATTTTCTGGCAAATATCTGGTGTTTTATACCTTCATGGTGTTTTTAAACTACTGTTTCAAATTGTAAGTCACATGGCTTATGCCCCTTCGTGAGAGTTTGATATCTTGGAAGTTATTTTAGGAAAGTTATTGTCCATAGCCCTTTTTTAATTTTAAGGTAAGGATTTTAGATAATGGAATTTTCCCCATATATATTGAAGGGTGCATAATGACCATAAGTGGCGACGCACCCAAAAAATTAAAATCAATATATCTCACGTGACATACCGATCATATTATGGCACCAAAAATTGGCATTATCTTTTTTGACTTGTTAGTGTTACGTTTCCCAAAATTCGCGTTTTTGTCTTAAAAAATTTATCTGCCAAATATACCGAAACGTAATACTCCATTGTGCTTTTAAACTATTATTTTAAATTGTAGGTCACATGGTCTACGTATTTCCGTGACAGTTTGATATGTTGGAACAGATTTTTGAGGAAGTAAAAGTAAAGTGCTCCCTTGCACTTTTCCATGAAGGTGTATAGTAGGGGTGTGGAGTTAGGACCCCACACTATCTTGATCACGGCGAAGGTATGGGTGATGTGATCAGCACCATGCTCCTTGCTACCTTGATCCCTCATAGTTTCCTCAAGGTACCAGCTTCATATGATGCTGGGTGGGCACCGGAGCAACTGATATTCATGTTTTGTTTATGCCTAATCGGTAGGGACCTTCATATTTTGTTATTTTTTTCAAATTGGTGTATTTTCTTATTTTTTACTATACGGTGTTATTTTTCCAAAAATTCACATTTTCATTTTTGCGCATTTTCTGGCAAATATCTGGTGTTTTATACCTTCATGGTGTTTTTAAACTACTGTTTCAAATTGTAAGTCACATGGCTTATGCCCCTTCGTGAGAGTTTGATATCTTGGAAGTTATTTTAGGAAAGTTATTGTCCATAGCCCTTTTTTAATTTTAAGGTAAGGATTTTAGATAATGGAATTTTCCCCATATATATTGAAGGGTGCATAATGACCATAAGTGGCGACGCACCCAAAAAATTAAAATCAATATATCTCACGTGACATACCGATCATATTATGGCACCAAAAATTGGCATTATCTTTTTTGACTTGTTAGTGTTACGTTTCCCAAAATTCGCGTTTTTGTCTTAAAAAATTTATCTGCCAAATATACCGAAACGTAATACTCCATTGTGCTTTTAAACTATTATTTTAAATTGTAGGTCACATGGTCTACGTATTTCCGTGACAGTTTGATATGTTGGAACAGATTTTTGAGGAAGTAAAAGTAAAGTGCTCCCTTGCACTTTTCCATGAAGGTGTATAGTAGGGGTGTGGAGTTAGGACCCCACACTATCTTGATCACGGCGAAGGTATGGGTGATGTGATCAGCACCATGCTCCTTGCTACCTTGATCCCTCATAGTTTCCTCAAGGTACCAGCTTCATATGATGCTGGGTGGGCACCGGAGCAGTTTGAATAGGTGGCAAACATCCCGGTTCTCCCCCGCAGGAGATCGACCATGGGTCCCTCTCATAGTAGTCAGATGCCCTAACGACTGAGCTCCATTATTACTCGCTCAACAAATGCCGATGGTGCGCACTTAGCTTGGTAATTCAAAACATATTTCGTGCGACAAATACGAAGATGTGGCTCCTGTGTGACGGTAGATACACACTCGATCTCCTGTTAGAACCCTGCCACTTTGCTCTGTGATGCAAATGGTTTTGATAGAAGTTGAAAAAATCGTGGGAAATGCATGATTTAATGTGGCTGTCGGAATTATTCCATGTACGTATAACTCCATAGTTTACTCTTGAGTAAAATGTTGGAAAACTTGCATGTTCTATGTACACAAACATGGCCTAGAAAAGACAAGAATGTTGGATTTCATGGAATTTTTCGTTGTTTTAGGACATTTCTTTAAAAAAATCGCTAAAAATTCCAACAATTCGCATTTTATGCCAAATTTACATTATTTCGATATTTCGAATGGGCGAAAAATGTGTCCAGACATCACTGCACATTCCTAAACACAACTTCGCAGCAATTAACATTTTTCAAGGTTTTGGCGTTTGCGAAAAATCAATGGCCCTACTAATTGGAAATTACTTTCTGGCCACCCCTCGAATAAATCAGTAGATGGAAAGTGAAAATTTACCAGGGCTGGCAGAGAAAAGTCAATTCTTGAAGAAAGTGATTTGCTTTTATGATTGAATGATTCGAGTAAATATGATATTAAAATATTTACGTATTTATTATTAGTATTTTATTTCATAATATTGGACATTAACCTTACTCAGTGAGAGATTAATGACCATCGCTCATGAGTTTAAACAAACAGGACAGAGAGTGGCGTTAATTTCATTTCAATACTAGTGTTGCAGTAAATTTGAGGTTGGGAGCATGCACTTGCCAATTTTTATAACGTTCACCAATGCAGATGTATGTTTCACTTCTTCGTGATAGTATTCAATATATATCCCATTTGGTTGGATTCTTCTTGATATCTAAGAATAGTGCAATGTCATTGTAAACGTATGTTAACTTGTGCGAAACCAGTAATACGTCAGGATGATGAAAGAAAACCTTCGTAAGCACTGCTACATTAAATAAGGTGAAGTGAGCCAGAAGAGTAATAAAATTCCAGCAGCATATTTGCAGTCTAAAGCTCTTCTTGTTTATGCATGCGATTTTTGTTGGATGTTGCAGTCCATGCAATTTCTGTCGCATGTTGTAGTGAGATACTTCGTCGGCTGGCGATATTCGACAAAAATCGTAGGTATCAACGGAACCTATTTGCTTCCATGTTCATTCAGTTTGCCCAACAAAATGCCTTACTATGACGTCCAACAGCTATCGGACGGCGCCACCCGCTTTTATCACCTCCATCTGTTGACAAGTCCCCTTACTACGCCCATACGGACAAGAAAAATTGACAACAGTTCAATGCATTTTCCGCATAATAATTAGAAGCTTAACCTTTATTCTCCTGATGATACCATATGGTATCATCAGAGTAAGGTCGTACTGGCCCGATGATACTATATGGTATAATGGTGCTGATTACGAAATCAATGTGCTTTTTGGACCTTCATACTCTTATGTTTGGGTGGAGACTCTTGACACAGGTCTGGAGCAAGCCTGGTTAAATTCATATTGATGACCAACCTCCCCCCTCTCCGCAACATATCCATGCCACATTTCCGAACAGAGTTTCACATTTTGGCTTATTATTCAACTTGTATGAAACCCAAGAACATGAAACATGTTTCATTCTCTTTGGAAACGTCCATTCTTTGAAGAGAATAGTAAGGTTTGCACCTTCTCTCCAAAATAGCGGGAGAAGAGGGGGCAAACTCCAGATTTTATTTTCATTGAAATTTGGGGGTCGCCCCCCCCCCCCCCCCAAAGCCCTATTCCTTGGTCCGGCGTTCTGAATTGTACACGGTTGCATGCTATTATGTTTTATCTGCAAAACAAAACTTATCCGAAGTAGATTGCTCCCATAGTGCCCGAGTTATAAGAATTTTCTGAGCTATATGCAAATTACCTATTTTTCGTAAACAACAGGGGCCTCCCCGATGGCGCAGTGGTAGCGTCTTCGCCTTGTTATCAAGGGATCCCGGGTTCGATACTCGGTGGAGGCACAAGTGGTTCGGATCCCACTTTAAACTGTAGGTCCAGTCCCGATTAGCCTTATTGTGCATAAAGTGGACTTAAAACAACAAATCAATCAATCAATCGTAAAAAACAGAGTTTCACATTTTGGCTTATTATTCAACTTGTATGGCACCCAAGAACATGAAACATGTTTTATTCTCTTTGGAAACGTCCATTCTTTGAAAACAATACTAAGGTTTGCACCTTCTCTGCAAAATAGCGAGAGAAGTGGGGGCAAACTCCCATTTTTATGTTGTTTTTTTCATAGATATTCGCCCCGCCCCCCCCCCTCCCCCCCAAGCCCCTCTTTCTTGGTCCGGTGTTCTGAATTTTACACGGTTGCATGCTCTGATGTTCTACCTGCAAAACAAAACTTATCCGAAGTAGATTGCTCCCATAGTACCACAGTTATAACAATTTACCTCCTAAAATGCAAATTACCTATTTTCGTAAAAAACAGAGTTTCACATTTTAGCTTATTATTCAACTTGTATGTCACCCAAAAACATGAAATATGTTTCGTTCTCTTGTGAAATGTCCATTCTTTAAAAAGAATACTAAAGTTCGCGCCTTCTCCCCAAAATAGGGGGAGAAGAGGTAGCAAACTCCAGATTTTTGTTTTTTCCATTGAAATTCGGGGTACATGCCCCCCCACCAAGCCCCCTTCCTCGGTCCGGTGTCCTGAATTGTACATGGTTGCATGCGCGGATGTTTTAGTTGCAAAACAAAAGTTATCCGAAGTAGATTGATCCCATAGTGCCAGAGTTATAACAATTTTCCTCCAAAGAGTGTTCGAATTTAAAATTCCCGCCGAGAAGCCCGGGCGAGAGAAATTTCTCTCTCTTTCTCTCCTCCTGCCATCACTGGTTTCTGGCGCCGTGGCTGTGTTGCGCATAAAAGGGGCCTAAAAAGTTGAGGTCGAAATTTACCCTGTTCCCATACAGAGTTACATAATGATACCTTTAAATAAAAAAATAAAAAAAAAGGTCAATGAAGACGAAATTCCCTGACATTTCCCTGACTTTTTTTGACACCTCAAATTCCCTGACTTTTCCCGGTTTTCCAGGTTTTCCAGGTCTGTCGCCACCCTGCTATACCCACAGTCTTCACACAGTTAAACATGTCAAAGGACAAAATTCATGGACTCTCGTATAATATTTGTAATTGTAATTGTGTTTTCTTATTTTATGTCGTTTTCCATGCTCTTCAAGGTAGTCGTGACGATGAAGACGATCAAATGAAACTGATGAAGGGGCATTTACATGAGTATGGACTCAAACTCGGAACCATTGCTAGTTAGTTCCGAGTCGACCACTCAACGCTATCGGCTACCGAGGCGGCTCGCAGGAATTTCGTAAAGAGGAGTTGGACCGAAGGGGTATGACCCCACCAAACCAATTCTGGTTCGCAACAGATATTTCTATGAATATCAAAACATGGTAGACAAGACACACATAACGACTAGGGTCAAGTTGTCGACTTGAAGTCGCCACCGGAGTTCCCGGGTTCGAGTACCGGGGTTGGCGTTGGTGTTCTTTGCAAGTACTCCTTGATCAATTTCAGCTAGGCCAGATTAAAGGTAACTCCTGGCTTCCATTTACAGAGCAGAATGATTATTTTGAGAAAATCGTCTTGCCTTGCTGGCCCCTTCGGGAATGGTACAGGGAAGGATGGATTCTAAGATTGCCGCTTTTAGCCGAAATAAGAGGGCAGCGGTAGGTCTAATCAGGACCAATTACATAACCCGGGACCCCTTGATTACAAGCCTGTTTACATTTAAAAAGGAATGAATACATGATACATATTTGAAATCCATGGTTACGTTTCATGTTACGTCCTGGGTTCGAATCCCGGCCTGGGCAAGGGTGTCCTTTGTGAGAGTTCCTTCATCAATTTCATCATATCATAACTCATCCTCATCGTCGTGATTAGCCAAAACTGGAAGAAAAGCAACGCTAAATAACAAGAAAATGAGATTTAAAACCATCTTCGGTTGTTGTAATTTTTGCGAATTGGAGATTTAAAAATAACGTGTTGAAAAACATGTACAGCCACGTGTTTGACAAAGGGATGAGTGACAGGAAATGCTTGGGAATATGTTGCCACAGATATCAGTTGCTTCGATGGGCATGTTTTCTTATCTTTTCTTCTTTTACTATTTAGTTATTTTTGTGATGGGTTGAAATCATATTTGTGGGTGCGTTAACATTTAAGTCATTTGCACCTGTCGCACTATCCGGGTCAAGCCCACTACCAACAAAACGTCTCTCTGGGCCTCCGAGGACTAAAATCTCCTTACCCAGGTTAAATTTTGAGGCTGTAAAGGGGTACTTAGCACATAGCACATATAAGGACAACACACAACTCTACAGAGAATTATACTGACACCAGAGCCTCGTTGGCCTGGCAGAAATGCCATTTACCAGGAAGTGAGGTTGACTTGAGTACCTTCAGCGAATACCTTCAAAATCATACAGTTATAAATAGGATGTTTCTTGATTATTTGGGGGGTTAGCCGTCCCGTTTCCTACGCCTTTGTCGGTTTAACCAAGAGAGTGTGGCACCCCTTCCCCAAAAAGGAAGCACATTACTGAACCCTATATTGATTGATTTGTTTTATTTTACTTCGACTTTTGTGCCACTTTTGACTACTTTGCGAAGATGGGGATGATTGATATGATGAAATCGATGAATGGACACTCACAAACATCCACGGCCAGGCCGGGATTCGAACCCAGGACTCCTAGCGTCGTAGAGCGATGTGCTAACCACTCCCCCACGGCGGTCGGCCGAACCCTATAATTATGGTTTTAAAGAACACCTCATAGGTACAACAGGACAACATAACAAACAATACTAACCATCCAGAACATACCTCGAGCCATAAAATAAACGTCATTTATTTCTTTGTCAAAAACAGCGGCCACCGTATCCCGACTAAAGGAAGACAATAGCTGCTAAGACAGACGACAATACTCTCACTCTGTTATTAAATTCGGAATGCAGGACAAAATAATTCCCACGACTTCATTATAAGCCTCAACTTTAAGTCGCAGATAAAATAACATAATATTACTTTGTTTGTTTACTCACAGTATGAGTCCTAAATTATACCAGTCGTTCATATCGCATTGGACCGACTGCAGAGATTTCTCGTGTGAAGAAGTATCTGAGAGAAGTACAGAAATGTTTTAGAAGGAAATTATGTGAGAAATAGGACGTGGTGCGAATTAACGCCTGCTTTAGCACCATGCTTGTCATTGTTCCCGCTGGATTTTTCCGACAGTTTTCGTGTGAACAAAATACATGATGGATACATACGTGGATGTCCATAGCTGCAAGGTTTTAGTTTGTAAACAATATTACTTAATTTCTTGTAGACCAGCGAATCTTAATCGCGTACTCCAAGGGGTAACAATGAGAGGTAGCAAAGAGCTAACTTTGCTGAGTTTGCCTCAGTTTTGGCTATTTCTGTGATTCGTACACGATTTTAAACTCTAAAGTAGGGATGGAATTCAAGCGGGAAGGAGAGAGACAGACGTCTGAAAATTGAGACGAGACCTTTTCATAGAGTAGAGTAGTCTCTCTTTTGAAACAACACGGGAGGAAACCCCAATACGCAATTACACGTATCAGTTTGCAGCGTAAGGTATCATAAAAAAAGATGTTCGCGTTGCACAGTTTAGAGTGGAATGCATGAATATTACCAAGCAAATTGTCCATCACCACGTTTATTTTCTTTGTTTTAGCCAGTGATGGCTTCATGATTTGAAACAAAACGCCAACAACCTCTGCACCAGAGCATACGTAAAAATTAAATCCATTCCTTAAAAACAGGTGGAATGTAAGACAAAAATTAATGAAAATAGTCGTGGACAATTTGCCGATCAATATTTGTGCATTCCACTGTACATGAGCACCTTGCCGTATGGTAATCTGATGGAGGCTTTTTTGCGCCAAGCCGATACTGAATACTGATTCGTGTAATATTAAAAATATGACCACAAATCAAAATTGGGTGCCCCATGCGGCTTGTTTAGATATGCCAAAGGAGTGGTTGTAGAGAACAAGGAAAAGAAACAAGCACTTGCAAGTCGAGGCGAGAATAAGAATGAACCCTCATTCACAAGACTGGATGAGAGAGACTGTGTCTAGTCTCGTCTTGTGTCTAGTGTCGGTATCTATCTGCTCATACGGTGGATTGAACTAAACTATAACGAACTTTTGACGTTTGGAATAGCTTTAAGTAAGGTTTCAAATTCCTGAATAGCCATTACTACAGCGCCTTGAATAACGTAGTGTGGAAAACGACCCAAGAAACTAGTTCCCCAGACGGATGACAAACATAGATGGCAGTGCGATAGGACCAGGTGCTAATTTTCTTATGAAAGTAATGCGGCTTAGTTAGTTTTTGGAATATATTATGTAGATTTGTTTGTCTAGAAAGGCGGTAAGTGAATTGATGGAAACAGTTATATTTGTGGAGTGATTTGCAGTCACGAAATGGCATTACTTTCGAAAGAAAAGTAAAATAAAATTAATAAATAAATAGCATGCGTAACACAAGAAGAAACATCGAAAAAGTGATTCCGGACGTCAGGTGTTGGATTGTGTACTAGAGCTTTATTTTTCTATGTTATTAGAATATAAATAGTATCCTGAGAGATATTTCATACCGAGGCGACAAACCACAAGTGTCGCTTGGAAGCGAGCAGTCCGTAATCAATGCAGCCTTTCGAACCGTAGGGACACAAGCTCTGACTGCACCGCTTCCTCAAGGAGATTTTACACCAAACCGACACACGACAAACGATACGAGGATTTCACACCAAAGCGACACGGGTCCTTCGGCCCAAGGCAACTTTCATACCGAAGCGAGACGCGACACATGTTGCTTGGAAACGAGCCAATCAAGAGCAACATTTCACATTGTAAAGGCATGACGGGCAGCACAGGCCAGCGTTCGGTTGGTGAAATCCTCAAGCGATAAGTGTCGCGTGCCGCTTTGGTGCGCAATATCCCTAAAGCAAGACACTGATTGCATCGCGCATGCGCGAACAACAAACCACGGCAACACGTTGCAAGCTATTGAGGGAATGGTCCAGTTTGAGCGACACACAAGCGACAAAGCGACACGTGTGGCTTATCGTGTCGCCTAGATCTGGTGTTCGCACAATTAGCAGCAAACGCTTGCTAGTAATAGACTGAAGTGCCGCTTCAAGGCTGTCGCTTGTCACTTAGTTCGGAACTCCCCCTGTAGCGGGTCGCTTTCGCTTCGAGCTGAGCACCCTTCTTTCCGACTGAAAAAACAAGTAGCACGCGAATACGACATATGAACGTGTCGTTTGCTGTTTCGACCCTCATGTGCAATGAATGCTATTTTACAGTCTGGAAGTGTGTGTCACTAGTGTGACAGTGTGAACATCCCGTGTCGCTTGCCCCATTGGTTTGAAAGTTTCCTTACACTAAGAAAGTTTTGTGGGGTTCCCCTTGTCGTTTCATGGAATCATCATCATCATCGCCGCGATTAGTTTAAAGCGGAAGAAAAGAGTCAGTAAATATCAAAAATACACATGCTTCAGTGTGTATATCTTTAAATGAAATGATGATGATGACAATAATAATGAACCTAATTCATACACAAAAATTTAGTTGCCAAGAGCATTCCACGCGTATTTTTTCTCCCGTACTATTAACGAAAGTATGACGATAACAGGACGTGGTCGACTGTCTAGAATGTTCGTTAATATCTTCGCGACCACTGTACCAAATATCATAACAATTATCACATTCATAGAAATGCTTCATGTAAAAGAATCAGACGTTGCAGCGAAAACTCCATTTACTTCCATTATAAGCAGACGGATGGGCCTCCCCCATGGCGCAGTGGTAGCATCATTGCCTTGTAATCAAGGGGTCACAAGTTCGATACCCGGTGGAGGCACAAGTGGTTTGGATCCCACTTTAAACTGTAGGTCCAGTCCCGATTAGCCATACTGTGCAAAAAGTGAACTTAAAACACCAAATCAAATCAAATCATTATAAGCAGACGAATACCAAGCACCGGGTCCAACACCAGCGCCTCTAGCGGATCAATTTCGAGTGGAACCAGCCAGAGAGCGCAGAACCGTGCCGTTTTCCACGCTACGTTATTCAAGGCGCTGTAGCCATTACTCACGTCAATAACTGCTACCGTATTTCACCACATAATCGTTGCACCGTTTTTTCAGTCCAAAAATTGGTTTCTAATCAATTCTGTAAGTTCAACACTGTAGTAAATTTTCTTAAATGTAATATTTCGAATATAATGCACAAATCAATAACAACTAATACTCTTATGTTATTTTTTCTGACAGGAAAAATATTTGTTAACTGACACAAAAAGAAAAAATTAAGTGCGTCGATTTGGACTGTTCAATTTTAAGGTATATTTACGAGCAATCCGTCCATCCTTATCATGCACCAAAGATTTTTTAAGTACCGGTAATATTAACATAATGGTCGCACTCCATCCACATTTTTTGCAATTAAAATGACATAAAATCTTCGATTATTACGGAGTGAATGTGCTTTTTTTTTGTTTGTTTGTTTGTTTTCTCTTTCCCCTTCAAGTTCTCCCACGTTCGTTTTATGTGTGGATTTAATCTTGAAGCCAGCAGGAGATCCTACACTAGATCCTCCTCACGCCTGAGGAGTCAGTCATGGCATGTGCTATGAAGTCCTGTGCATGCACCTGAATGTAAAAGTGTGTTTTTCAAGTCCACGTTGTGCTCACTGCTAGGCCAGATAGGCTAATCGGGACTGGGCCTACAGTTTAAAGAGGGATCCGAACCACTGAATAATGTATCTCCACCAGATAAGAACCAGGAACTCCTTTATTACAAGGAGCCATACAGTATTTGCAAGGACTCTGCCTCAGTGACAACACCAGAGGCAGGCGGCCGAAGGATTCCCTAGGGACATTTCCACATCCTTTAAGCCCCACCCCCTCACAGGAAATATCGTAGACAGCAAGTATTTCCTTGTGCATATTCACTTATTTGTGCCTTCATATTCTTCAAGAAATAGCTTCCGAGATCAGCATACCCGTGAACATAATCAATGTGCCACTTTATCTGAACAGGAGTGTGCAACAGGCGCGGAACCACGGGGAAGGCACCCTCCCAATCCAAAAGCTTAGACTTGGTTTTTCCATACATAATATTTAATTTATATTTCATTTGTATATCAGAATTACACAGTAAGCTAGCTCTCCATTATTTAATTGGTGTAATAATTATAGATTGTTATTATGAATATTTTTATAAAGATTGTAATACCGAATTATTATTATTAATTATTTGTTCCCAAGCCTGTATGGAGGATGTCTGCTAAGAATATACATTCTAAATCAAAATTACAAAAATAAGTTAATAACGACCCTAATGCTTTATGCATATTTTTACATTTTCCTGGATCAACAGGAGCGACATGATTCTATAGGAGAGGTCCTTGTTTCCTCATTTCCCAATTTCTATTCGCATCTTTATGTAATTACTAATTAGAATTAATTAATGAACATCCTTTACTTATCCCAGATTCGGACCCAGTACCCTTGTTTTCAGCTGTGCGTGTAAATCCCTACGGAGTAGTTCCTATATCGTACGTATTGTTTATGTACAGGGTGCGAAAACCCGAGGGGGACGTGGGGAATTCCCCCCACCAACGATCTTGTCCTGAAATTCCCCCCCCCCCACCAAACTCTTCCGGGGGGGAGAGTTTTTGTTTTAACAACGAACAAAAACAATTAGTTTAGGATTCGAATATACTTGACTGGAATAATATCGATAACATACAAAAAGAACGGACAAAAAAGAGACTCATCTCTAAGGACACTGAATCCAGCAATCCCCAGAACACAGAAATTAGACCGACTTATTTCTTCTCCATTTCTCATCGTCTTTCGTTAGCAACCACGAAGTATATAAATATATTAATAAAACACGTAATAGCACTTATATGTGAATTTTATACAGAAAACTATTATCTTCTTAATGTATCTTAATTTTCGTCCCTCCTCTCTAATTGTTCATAGCACATCAAAATCTTGAATTTGCAATTACATTTAAATGAAAGACAGTCGATATAATATATTGTATATTTTATAATATAATTTGATTATTTAATAATTGACACAAATTTAATGACATATATAGTGTGTGTATGTGTGTCTGTCTGTCTGCTCCTTCCCCCCCACCAATCTGCAGTGATTTCACACCCTGTTTATGTAAAAGCTATGTAAATATTGCTTAGAATGGACTTCCGCGGGAAAATCACTCCTCCCAAGTGCAATCCCTGCATCCGCCACTGGTGTGCATCAGGTTATGTTATTCAGTACTATTATTTAACATTGTACTCTAACAAGGTACTGTGTCTGGCAAGTTGGGTGTCCATGAAACACAAACGAAACATTATTTTTGTATGTAGTTGTTATCTCCGTAATCTCTGTTATTCATCATAAACGTCGTTTCTTCACTATCTGTAACCTTGAAGTTACCGGAACTGTTCATATTTTTGCAATTTTTCCAAACCTAGATATCTACTGAAACAGGAACGTTTTTATGCAAATTCTTGCACAAACTACTTCGAAACGTAACAAAACTGGTGCATATCTTCCTGCTTTGGACTCCAGGAGTGCCGATCCAAGAGAAAAAGGTGAACGAACCAAACACCCGACGGAGAAAGAAAACGTGACTATCGACAGTGTTGCCACATTTTGGGCCGGTGATACATTTCTTGAATTGCCGGGGAAAAAACATCTGGAATTTGATCTGATCGATGCGGGGAGACGCGAGGTGGCCAGGACACCCAACTCTTCGAGATTCAATTTCAGTAAATTTTGCACCGTTTACATCATGAGCGGTTGTAACGTCGAGCATCGTTACGGTGAAATGAATTGAAGCGGCAACTAAAAAGAGTTCATTTGACTCTTTCCGGTTATTTGTACGTCGCCTTTCACCTCTTTGGTTTAATGCAATGATGAGGATGAAATGGTGCTGGTACAATGATACAGTCAAGCCTTGTCCCAGGTTCCAAACGGGGCACTCTGGCTTCGTGGCGCGTTCAGCAGACCATTTCGCCGGCTACAGTTGGCTCTTATCAATAAATGACACTTCGCGAAGTCCAAGTGAACGACGGACATATGCCGACCTCCGTGGCGGAGTGGTTATCATAGACATCAGGGTCCCGGATTAGAATCCTGGGCTGAGCATAAGTGTTCTCGGTGTCTTTTCAATAATTTCATTGTATCATACCTCATCCTCATCGTCGCGATTAGCTAAAAGTGAAAGAAAAGCGGCGCTAGATAAAAGATCAAATGAAAAATCAGAACGAAGGATGAGAGGAAAGGTACGTACAAGGAAGTGGATGGAAGGTAACGTTTATGGCCTTCTTTGAAAGTACACTGCCAAGTATTTAGAAGAACCGAGGAAAAGCGCCCAGAAACTTCAGTTAGGATGGCCGCTGATTAACCACATTCGCCCGCCACCAAAAATTTTGCCAGGACGAGCCAATTTGTCTAAATTTACCATTACACTCACCGACAGAAAATTATCGATAAACCCCTGCTTCAACCTCCCAAATACAGCCCGTCACCTTAACTACTCGCCCAAAGAAAAAGGGTGGTAGAAACCCAAGTAGAAACCATTACACCGTATTAGACAGAAGATTGTTATTGTTACTGATTTGGTGTTTTAAGTCCACTTTATGCACAGTAAGGCTAATCAGGACTGGACCTACAGTTTAAAGTGGGATCCGAAGCACTGTGCCAAGTGCATCCACCTGGTATCGAACCCGGGACCACTTGATTACAAGGCAACGACTGCGCCATTGGGGAGGCCCTATTAGAAAGAAGAGTGCACATCAGAAACAATTTCTATAAACTGATCTAAGACTGCATGAACACAGGGTTTACAACTGAGTTAAGATTATTCTGGAGAGTGCATTATTTTTTGCTGCCCGGAACTGTGTGTTGAGCTAGAAGAACAAGCAATCTTACATAACATTTTTTCCGCAACAGTTATCCCGATTGTACAACATCGCACTTGGTTACTTGCTGCCGCGAGCGAGCACCGTTATGACTTATGGCTGTCAAATTGAGGTAAGACTAGCTTTATTGAAGCAGTTAAAGTGCAACGTTTCACAGCTACGTCGGCAGGTTAGGTAATTCCGAGGATCTGTCCGACTCCTAGTGATTTATCCATACACACACACACACACACATCCAACAATACCCAAAATTTTCGAATAGTCTTTGTGACATGTGCATACTTTCACAAGTTTTCTACACAGTCACAGTGTGTTCGAGATTATTTGAAAATCGTAGTTTCCATCCCAGAAATACGAAAACAGGCACGAAATTTCTGAACATTTTCTGTCCCGAAATCGGGTTTTCAAAAATTTTCTGTACCGATCCCTTCGACCAAAAATACCCCTTCCTCACGTCCCTACTATCCACATATACAGAGGCGCTCCCAAAAATATCGTGGAGTTATGGTTTTGTGTTTTCTGTAATAGTAAGAACTATTTTACCATATTTTTACATATTTGGGGATTTTATTTTATTGTTGTTATTTAGCGTCGCTTTTCTGCCACTTTGGCTAATCGGGACGATGAGGGTGAGTGATGATATGACGACATTGAAGGTGCACACACAAAGAACACCCAATGCCCATGGCGGTTCGAACTCAGAACCCCTGGTGTCGTAGTGCGCTGTGTTAACCACTCCATTATATATTTAGTGATCTTTACTTTAGGAAAAGGGACCCTAGGAGAATGATAACATCCCTGAGTACACCACTGTACATAGAGACAGTAATTTATCTACGCACCTGCAACCCCTATTTTCCTCAACACCCCCCTTAAATTCTTCCCAAAGGCCGAGTAAATTTACTTTTACACCCCCTGAAAACGGCTTTTCGTCCCTCTCTCCTATCAGATGGAAAATTCTGAATAAACCCCTGCATGGTGTGGAATTTATGCAATATACTGTGCAACAATTAAGCCCCTCTGGGCAGCCCTTAGTGCATCTGTTGTTGCATGTCAGAGCTCCTCCAACTTTCATTCTTCTCTGACCATAGGAGGCAATTGGATGTACAAGCCCCAAATCTGCCCTCAGGCACGCCACTGGTTAGGTTAACGCCCTGCAAGAAATTCGGGAGGGGGGGATTTCGGTTAGTTGCCCCTGCTCTCCCTTCCACATTCCTGTATCATTGAGATGGATTGACTACAGTGATGAAGATGCAGGAGATCCTTAGATGACCTCCAGCCCTTCATTTGATCATGTTATAATCCTCTAGAAATATATACTATACAACTGTCTCAGATTTGATAAATTAAAATCCACATCCCGTGAAAAATCCCTCCCCAAAACTCTTCAAATTCCTTGACAACTTAAAATTGTCATTTTAAACGACATACGTGAACCGTTCCTCCTCAGTCTGAGAATATTTGATGACTAAAATAAAAATAATAGAATTCTCGATGAATAATGAACAAAGTATATGATATTTTTCCATTTTGCTTTAAGACGATTTTCTATGTCTTAATTGTGACGATGAGGTTGAATGGTAATTCGGTTATATTAATAAGGAAAAACTGCTCTCACTGAGAAGTTCACGAGTAAAATTAGTGTGATCAGACGCTCAACTTGTTCCGTCATGAAGGCAGCTTTTCTTTGTGTAATAATATTTATGTAATAGAAAGATGTTCTGGCGGCCCATGAGTCCCCAGCCCCCCCCCCCCACCTCTCATGGATCATCTACTTTTTTTACATTCATGTTCCAATAAATTTATTTCATATGCTCATTTTGATAAAAAAACATATACTTTTACAGTTTTAATGTAATATGTAGTAAAACATACGGGAAACGAAACGTGCTGGTATGTCCAATTTTAGTGAAGCAACGGAAAACGTAAAGTACTGTATAATGCAATTTGGTAAAAAAAAAAAAAATCGGCAGCTGGTATTTTGCAACAACTGCAAGAACAGTAACAACAGCACGAAATGTAGGTACAAAGATATCACATGAAAAGTTATGAAGGTAGTAGCAGTGACGGTGATTGGGGGGGGGGGGCAGTTGTCCTCACTGATACTAAGGCTTGTCTACCAAGAGAAAGTAAACTGTCCTTGCCCCCCCCCGCCCCTTCTCCGGTTTGGCACCCAATCACTGCTATGCATAGTATTATTATATTGGCGATTTTGTTTTCGAAAACAGGGTATTTTAAAATGCTAATTAGTTTGCAGCTCCCTTCCACGATTGCATCGCAGTAGTACAGTGGGATCCATGAGTATTAACGTGCAAATTGTCCATGACTAATTTCATTAATTTTTCTCTTACATCCTATGTGTTTTTAAGCGATGGATTTTTATGTATGCTGATGAAGAAATTGTCAACAGGTTGTTTTGAGTTTTCTTTTAATTCTTGAAGCTCTTATTGGGTCAAATAAAGTGCACGAACATGGTGATGGACAATTTGCATGGTAATACTCATGGATCCCACTGTACCTTTAAGAATGCTGACGTTCCAGTGTAAGTGTAACAATAAGAATTTCTAACGTTTAGAAATTATTTTGTCAACCAATGATAACTATAATGATCTTGGGATTATGCAGGGACGGCTCAAGATAAACTTTTAACCCTGGTGAGGTGATTTCCTTTCTAATTTCTATCTTGCCACGCCCTAAGTGTTTACTGCAACCCTCCCCCCCAAATGGCCATGTTATATATTTAACATTTTAACGAGGAAACATTATAGCCTTATTTTTTTAAATACCTTAAGTGCTGCTGTTAAAGAACACGTTTATTGTAGGCATGCACTTATTTAATACCTACATAATGATATCAAAATAACAGTAATCTCTAAGCTTGCCACTACCACACAATGCATAATTGTGCAAAGTGAAATGGTTACTTGGAGGAAATACAGAGAGTTTATATCTATTGGATTATTCTCTACTAATTCCAGGCCGACCTCCGTGGCGGAGTGGTTAGTACAGTGCGCTAGGACGCCAGGGATCCTGGGTTCGAATCCTGTTTAGGACATGGATGTTTGTTTTCTTTTTGTCCGTAATGAGAAACAGATAGAATAATACAGTAAAAATTGACACGTGTGAAAGTTGAGAAAAAAGTGAATGAAGGGGCCTGGAGGTACCACCTTTTACTTCTTTTTTTTTTAAAAAAAATAGTTGTTAGCACAGTGATAGCTAGGATGCAAGGGGTCACGAGTTGAATTCCGACCTGGGCATGGTTGTTCTTTGTGAGTGTCCCTTCATCAACTTAATCATTATACCATCATTCATCCTCATCTTCGCGATTAGCCAAAAGTGGCAGAAAAGTGAAGTAAAATAATGCAAATCAACTAATTCAAGTTTCTAAAGTTTCCATCATATTTAGCGCCTAAAATCAGAAATGAATTAACACGTTCTTCAACTTGTTTCTCTTCTAGTTAACATTGGTATCAAATGTAAACAACATGTAGATTATGTGCGCGGGGTAATGGTAAACAATATATAGATTTTGTGTGAGAGATAAACAAACCGTATGAATTAGTACATCGTATATTCCAAGGCAGGGATTCAGGGACATGCAAGTGGTGTTTTCCATGCTGGGCATTGCTTCCATGAGTAACAGGACATGTATATTACCTCGCTCGGAACACTTCTACGGTTCGGCTTCGAACGGGACACATTACACCGTGATTGGGAACCCACTTTTTTTTTAAAATAGTCGGTCCAGTCACGAAAAGCCGATCGGAGCATACAGTAGACTTAAAACAAACAAAACACTTCTGTATACATTAAAGATTGTTGGCAGAAGTAGCGCTGATTGCCTGTGTTTTGTCAAGCTAATGCCACAGCTGCACCTTTTCTGCTGTCATTCTTTGCATCTTTTCCCAAGAGCCGACTTCAGAAAGGTTGACAATAAGCAACAAACATTTACGTTACGTTGCCACAACACATACATAACCACACTTCAAACACACGTGTCACACAAGTTTTCATCACTTGTGAAACCAACAAGGAATTCCTGCACGTGATATCAAATAACACGGAATGATCGGGGAGAGAAAAAACAAAAACGAAACTTAGAGCAACTGACCTGTTGACTTGACCTTACTAATCGTCCAGCCATACACTTGCAACGTGTTCCAAGTGACAACCAGCGGATCCCCACGAGAATTCAACAGGTGTCCTTTGAATCAGTCACACCACACGCACATAATCCTCCACCAACTTAAATTCCCCATTAAAAAACACGTTGAAACGCGAGTGCTCCAACGTTCACTCCGCCATTGTTATTACTTCACCATCTTCCAAGCCTCGAACCCAAACTTCTCCCGAACCAGTTCGTAAGTCTTTGGCGGGACAAAAACTCCTCCTTGGGGCCGGCAGGTGGCGTTAGTATCATGCAGTCTCCTTGGCCTGCAGTGTTGCCGACTAGCAATATTTATCTACAAATGTGCGCGTGGAGTCGCAGCCGGCTCTGGCAATGGTACTACAGTTTTGTAGCCCAACAGAAAACTGGGAATAGGAATGGTGATTTGTTGAAGGAAGTTGTGCCAAAGAGTTTCTACCTTAAGGCGGAAAAATGCAGGCTCTTCCTGCTGATGAGGCTGTAAGTATATTCGAACATAGGCGGATCCATAACCATATTTTCTTTTCTGGGGAAGGGACACATCATACACGCGCACCTAGGATAGAGCGTGTATACAGGATGTCATCATACATCACCGATAAACTTTCACAGTGCAGATTGCAGGGAACGTGAAGACCAAAAACTTTTGTCAATGACATTTTGGTCAATTCTACGAATCCTCGAGAAACGTCATGTTCTATCCTATGCAAGCAACCATACGACAAAGATTCACTGTTACCACTGAGGTCGAAAAAGCGACAAATTGAATCTTACGATACGAGTAGACTAGGCCATTGGCGGGCTATGTGCCCTCACAGAAAACAAAAACAAAAAAAGATAAACATGACTATAAGTATTATCTGTGGTATTACATTCCAAAGAAGAAATAAAAAAAGTCCCAGCACACAGAAAAAACTGGTTTGTTTGGAATTACCAAAAAAAAGTTTGGTTGAGCCGTTTGGTTATGCTTTTTGTTTCCGATAACCAAATGTTGCTTGTAATTACTAAATCATTTTGTTTAAGAATACCAAAAAAATTGGTCAGACGAAATATGGTGCTCGTAAACAAAATGATGCATATATAAGTAAAGAGAAAGAAAACGTTTGGTTAAATTTACTATATGTGCGTCAGCATGCTTTCGAATTTGAAATAACGATTGTCCAGTTTCGTCGAATGTAGTATGAAAATCCTTTGTCGAAAATTGAAACTCATGTAGATAGATAATTACTCGAAGCGAGTCTTTATGTTGCTGTGTAACCTAATATTGTGGAAAAAAGCTCAGAATATACTTACTTTATGCTGAGTTTCCTACACCGGCCGTTAGATGGTTCTGTCGAAATGTGTAGAAGAAACATAAGTTTTTGTACAACAAATAATGGTACGTTTGATTGTAGTCATAGTGAAAAATTGTGCTTTAACACTCTTCGAAAGATATGTGAACATCAAAGCTATAAACTAAAGAAGAAAATGTACTGCAGTGAATAAAAGTGAATCTCCCATGAGCAACCTTTTTATTCTTGACTATATAAGTAGAGGGTAATAAAGAGCGATTTTCCCACATACAATCTCCATCCCACAACTGCAGATCATTGAAGCTTTGGCCATCAAAATCATCACACCAACTGAACCGCTGGTCCTTGTTGCAGCATACAAAAGACCGGAAGCGAGGGTAAAGCTTCAAGACCTTCAAACATTACAGTCATTAGGCACCAGAGTACTGATAGCTGGAGATCTGAACTCCAAACATCCAGAGTGGAATTCTAGGGTCACCAATCGAAACGGAATACAGCTGTTCAACCACATACCATTTATAAACCTTGCGGTAACAGCACCAAAGGATCTGACACACTTCCCCAAAAATGGAGCTAGGCCGGATGTCTTAGACATCACACTACACAAAGGAATCAACTTTACCGTAGCGCCGTATGTCGTCGCCGATCTCGACTCAGACCATGAGCCGGTTCTATGTGTTGTCGCCCATAGACTACTGACGCATCTCACTACTGCACCAACACAACCGCTGACAAATTGGCAGCAGTACAAAACAACTCTTCAAGAAGCAATCCAGCTTCCTCTCCACGTTGCAACCCCGGAAGATATCGACACGGCCGTTGAGGAAATCGGTGCCAAGATCACTTCAGCAATTCGAAACAGTACCACCAAACAAAACCGTCAAGAGCAAGCAAACACAACGGACCTCAAGCTACACATCCTGTTGCACCTAAAGCGATGGATCAGACGCAAATATCAACAGACACGACATGCACAATACAGGCAGCTCCTCCAGAACTTGAAACGTCGAGTGAGAGGACACCTTCAAAGATCAAGGGAACACCTTTGGGACGAGAAACTGAAGAGCTCCGACAAGCCAAACAACGAATTCTGGAAGCTCGCAAGAAATTTCCGCGGATACACCGCCAGCTCAACGACGCCAGTCCTCCACGACCCACAGGGCAATCTTCTATTTCAACCACAAGAACAAGTTGACGCAATCGCAAACAACCTTTAAGAACAGTTCTCTCCCAATACAGAACCATGTGACGAGGAACAAATAGCAACGGTGGACGCCAGTCCTCCACGACCCACAGGGCAATCTTCTATTTCAACCACAAGAACAAGTTGACGCAATCGCAAACAACCTTTAAGAACAGTTCTCTCCCAATACAGAACCATGTGACGAGGAACAAATAGCAACGGTGGACAACTTTCTGGACATATTCAGAGAGCAGCCGCATGCAGACATACCACACCTAATTACTCCCCGAGCGATTCACACAGTCATACGACGGCTGCCAAACAATAAAGCGCCAGGCCCGGACAAAATACCGACAGAAGCCTTGAAGCAAGTCCCAAGGAAACTCCTGATTGTCCTAACCCAAATATATAACGCCATTATTCTCACTGGCTACTACACGAGATCTTGGAAAACCGCCAGAGTATGTTCAATCCTGAAGAAGGGTAAAAGCCCGCTACACCCACAGAACTATCGGCCAATAAGCTTACTGTCTCACGTCAGCAAGGTCTTCGAGCGCCTCCTCCTGTACCGATTACAAGACCACGTAAAACACTTTGATTTACTCCCAGACCACCAATTTGGCTTCAGGCAACACCACAGCACGACCACCCAGCTGGTGAGGGTGGTCGACCATCTCTCGGTACGCTTCAACTGGAAACACCACATACTAGCCACATTCCTCGACATCCAGAAGGCCTTCGACAAGGTTTGGCTCGAAGAACTCATATACAAGCTACACAGACTTGGTATACCTGACTCTTATGTACGTTTGCTGGACAGCTACCTTCTTCGCAGTGTTTCAAGGAGCCATCTCCACCATTCGAACAACCACGGCCAGAGTACCCCAAGGATCCTCCCTCTCCCCGCTGCTGTACGCCCTGTTTACAGCGGATGTACCAACAGCCTTTGGTTGCCTCCCAGCCACTTTCGCAGACGACACCGCATACTTTGCCGCAGCCAAGGATATTCGTGTTTCCTACATCAGAATGCAAGAACAACTGCAACAATACGATCACTGGGCAAAACAATGGAGAGTGCGAGTGAATCCCGACAAGAGCACAGCCATCGTGTTCTCTCGTAGACGTCGTCCGCGCGAATACCATCTCAGACTACAAGGACAACCTGTTCCCCACAAACAAACCACAACATATCTCGGCATGCTGCTAGACAGAGGGCTCTATCTCAGAGACCACGCAGCCAAAATCGTCAACCAAGGAAACAAACGCGTGGGAGCACTTTACCCGATGCTACGATCGCCAGGACTGCGGCTGGAAACCAGACTTCAACTGTACAAGGCAATCATCCGACCAGCTCTGCTCTACGCCTGCCCTGCCTGGCAAATCATACCCAAGACGACCCTCCGCAGACTCTAAGTCATACAGAACAGGGTCCTAGGTATCATCAGCGGACACGGACGGTATACAACAAACGTCCAACTCCACGAAGACCTCGACATTCCACCGCTAGATGACGTTTTCAAGCGGACAACCACCACGTTCTGGGCCAAACTCCAGGAAAACCCAAATCCAACGGCACGAGCCATTGGTACCGCCAACCCACACAGACACACTCATCGTCTACCAAGACCCTGAGCCGACCAGCCAATACAACTGAAAAGTGACCAAAGCCTAACCGCCAATGCCACCCTCACTTTCCCACCCGAAGCGACAGCTGCAGGAGTGGAATTCAACACCGAAAACATCGCACGCCATTTCAAAAACAATTCAAAGAGGAGGCAAGGTGTCCACAGACGCTGGTACTCCACATCATATTGCGCAAAGCAAGCCAAGACTCGTAACTGGTAACTGGTAACTGGCGCAGAAAAACAAACACGCTCCAAAAACTGTTACTTCATGTGAACTTCCTATCCTGAATGTGTATTTTGAGATCAGTTAGTTTCTACAAACTATCCATCCTAGCTAAAATGAACCAGATTATAACATAAGTAATTATGAATAAAATATTTAACAAATCGTTTGGTAATTTTGACTAAATTATTTGGTTTTCCTAAACAAATGGGCTACATTTTGTTAGAGTTACCAAAATAATATTTGGTTTTGGTAACCAAAAAATTGTTTACGACAAACAAATAGAACTTGACCAAATCTTTTGGTACTGGTGAACAATTGTTTGGTTGATGCCTATTTAAACAAACGATTTGTTCACCACTACCATTTTTTTGGTTAATCCAAACAAACCTTTTTCTCTGTGCAAGCAGCAACATCAGGGGGAGCACACCGAAATTAGAAGCTGAAGGGGCAGAAGTGACGAAGACGATCGACTATTAAAATTCCTTGATATTGTGATGATAAATAAAATAAAACAATATGTCAAGTCGTTTTTACTTGCATATTTCATGAAAGAAGGTACAAGGAAGGAGTTTCTAGCGTTAACTTGCACCATAACCCTATTTTCAGAGGTCACGTAACAGTGCTTGGATATAAACAATTGTTCCTCGAAGCAACGATGTAAACAATTTGAATGCCAACATTTGAAAGTGGGGGAATATTGACTGTTGCAATCAACATCCTCGTTTCTTAGTACGCAGTGTGGCTACCGTAATGTAGCATCCGTTTTTTTTCTTTTGATGCGTGTGCGATATTAGTGTTCTGTGGCGAAATGCACAGTGCAAGTGATAAACGAAAACGAAGTTTAATTAATAATTTTTAATCAGACGTATCTATATTTTAAACTTTGCAATTGTTATTAATACAGAGCATGCAATTAGTGGAAGTGAAGTACCATAACAAAACTGTTCATAATAATAATAATAAGGTCAGCAGGGCTCAAAACAAAGGATAACCTGGGGGCTCAAATTTTATAAATTCCCCCTTAGCAACATAAAATAGAATCCTTCAACAATACATTTTTGCAGACTATCAAATAATACAAAGAAAAAATTTAGCACAACAATGCAAGTCGGTATAGAATATATTTCAAATTGAAATGTCCGCCACTCAAAATCCAATCCGAAATATCTTGCTTACATGTCGATAATGTTAATATATGAATAGAGTTAATACATCCCAGCAGAGAAGATTACGGCGTTTCAGTTCTGGGCCCCCTTGCAGAACTTATCAAGCCGGACCTACACAATTTTTCTTTGTGCGCTAGACTTTTGAACTAGAAGAAATCTAACGAGAATTCAGCAACACCATTGACATACAAGAGAAATCGAATAAATGGAATGGAACCGTGGTTACATTTTACCTACATTGTGATAAATACTATTAAAATCGTGTGTGTGTGTGTGGAGACATATTGCATGGTGGTTCAGATTCTATTCTAAAACTGTGGACCCAGTCCTGATTCGCATATCAGACCATAAAAGGGATTGGGTTCGTTGCCGGTTAAGGCACATAGTGGTTCGGATCCCACTTTAAACTGTAGGTCCAGTCCCGATTAGCCTTACTATGCATAAAGTGGACTTAAAAACACAAAATCAATCAATCATAAAAAGAATTGAAAGAAAACTTTAACGTCTTTGTGCCTCTCATGTCAAATTTAAATGTCATAAAATATGAAACAACTGTTAATATCAAACTATTAGATCTTTTAGAACATGAAAACCTTTACTATTCACAACACATATTACGTGAATGCCAGTGACGTATTCTGAGTCTAAGACCTAGGCTCTCTCAAATGACACCTGGTCCTAGGCTATGGAGGAAGGGAGAAGACTAGACTCATTCTTGACGTCTTCAAGGAAGCCACGTCGCCATCCCAACGATAGTCAGGTTGCAAACTTATAAAAAATCATGTTGCCAACTTCTAAGAATTCAGGTTGCCAACTTCTAAGAATACAGGTTGCCAACTCCTAAGATTTCAGATTGCCAACTCCTAAGAATTCAGGTTGCCAACTTCAGAATCGCCATTACCTTCTGTTTCAAATCAGCTTAATTCACACAGTTTCTAAGAGATTTCTCTTCAGTATTTTACTTTCTAGGCTTCAGGCTTCGCAGATGGCCTAGCTAGCCTGGAATATACGCCCCTGGTGAATGCATATACGTATATATATATATATATATATATATATATATATATATATATATATATATATATATATATATATATATATATACCTTGTTCTGTTTAATACTTAACAAAATCTAATAACATAAAGATATAACTTAACCTGTATAGCCCTGAGCTCAAATTGCGAGTACTGTTGGAAAAGTGACGTTTTTTGATCGAATGTTTTTTTTTATATATAAATATGTAAAAATCAGATATCGCTGTGTGAGAAGATATATCGCCAAATATCTTCTAAAATTTCGTCACTATTACTGACTTTTCCGAATAGACGCAAAAATACGTACGATTTCGGAAAGCAAGAAGTTTTCCAGATTTCACGGAATTTGATGTCATTTTTGGTCCACCAGTCTGATGCGATGAATTCTGGTAAGTTATTTAAATGACAGCCTCCCTAATAATTTACATTCACATAGCAATGGTAGGTAGAAATATCAGCGGATACACTTGTTTCCTGGATAGCGAGGAGCAGTGGCGTGCGGTGCTAAATCAGGCAGGAAAACAGGTGACCTGCACTTGCCCCCCCCCCCCCCAACCTCCCATGCAGGGGCAGCGCCAGAATTTTTTGACCGGGTGGGCAGAAGCTCCATATTGATAGATTAGGGTGGGCAGTATAAATTTAAGAACATATAGGATATATGTGCATGTAAGACGTATATGTATCCCCTCTTCTCTTAAACTCCCGATTTTCTTCTTGCTTTTTTTCCCTCTCCATTTCAGGTTTTCCTCTTTATTCTTTTCTAATCTATTCTCGCAACTTGTTCCATTTTCTTTCGCATGGTCTCTGATGGACACAATTATTTCAACGTAGTGTTTATCCATGCGCAGCCATACATTCACAGTCACATTCTTTCATGCATATTAATACACTCCTCACAAAAAGTTTGGAATATTGTTACGTTAGACAATAGGTGACAGACACGGCCTTGGAATGCAACAATATATGATTTCTGTCTGGTGGATGTTCTCGTCTTCAAGCCGACATATGCCACCGTGTCTATCACCTATTGCCTAATATTACTATATTCCAAAATTTTTGTCAGGAGTGTATAATGAAACAAATGTGAATTAGGTTTAAGCTTGTGTTGCATCACATTTTGCCCTTCGGGAACAAAAAACAAAAAACAAAACAAAAAAAAATACAAGGCTACAGTGATAGAAAGTGTGAAGGTAGACAATTGTGATGTTCCTCGTAATTGAAATGCATGTTCCTGAGCATAGTATTTTCATCGTATGAGTTTTTGACTGAAAGAGTTCTCTTACTCCTTCGGGGTCACTTTTCTTAGCTTACAATGTTTGTACAACTGGCAAATCTATCTGAATGTTTGCAGTAGGGGCGATTGGGTGCCAACATTTGAGGGACAAGGGCAATATAGGTACTTTATTTTGGTAGAAAAGGCTTAGCATAAAGAAGTCATAGTGCTGGGGCAAAAAGTCGCAATATGTGCCGGGGGGAACTGCATCCCCGATCTCCCGCTCCCCCTAATCGCCGCCACTGAAAGTTTGGATTCAAATGAACGTCTTATTAGGAATAACTTAAAACACACACGGAAAACCAATTCTTTGTTCATTATCCATGAAGTATTCCTAGGCTAATGAAAGGCTATTTTGACCAAATATCACTCATAAGTAATAAACAAGTAAGATTGAAAAATCTGTTCAGAATTGAAGAGATTATTAGCTAAGTTGATATTCGTTTTCTGAACTAAGTCATGTTACTCATGCGGGAGAAGCAACACACGTATGGTTACATGAACATATTTTTTGAGGTAACAAAATTATTAAGGACACAAGGAATTCATCGAAGTTGATCACTGTACCAGGAATAATTCATCTATTTTTCATAGATGACTTGCGTTGTATGGCATGACCATTTCGAACACACTAGAATGCCAACCCCTGTCCTGTACAGCATACCCTGCAAACTTTATTCTTGCAGGGCAACGAGTCCCTGGCTCCTGGAACCACAGTCGAAGTAATAATTTATGGGGGTTTGTATTTTGAGTGTCCATGTGTGTTTGTTTTCGCCCCTTCCTCACTTTCATCTAATCACTATTGAACCTTATCGTCGTCATTATCAAAATTAGCAGAAAAATGACTTAAAATAAAACAAATCATCCACAACTTACTCTTCCAAAAATGGAGTTTCATTAGTACATACCACTTCGAAAGCTGAGGTGGTAGTTTCTACTAATGAAACACATTGCACAGTGTTCATTAGTAGATCAAGGCAGCTAATTCCGTGAGCAATGACGTTGATTTCCACAAGTCTCAAATATGTATTTGTCTCAGACAATACACCCTCTTAAAATGGACGCATCTTCTGTGGAGGTAAAATAACACGTTTGTTGCGAGTTCTTTCTGTATATTTTTTCCCAATGGCATAACGCTGTCGCATAATAATGAAGAGGTCCTGTGTTCAACTCCCCCCCCCCCTCTGGTGGAAGCACAATGCACACTGGTTCGGACTACACGTTAAACTGTAGGTTTAGTCCCAATTAGCCTATCTGAGCATTAAAGTGGGCTTAAAAACAAACAGATTCTGTCGACATTTTCGGCTGATTCATGTGGCAAAATTTATGTGTCGAACGAGGATTTCTAAATATGATAAGTCACTCATTAGCAATTGAATAATTCTGTAGCTTTTTCCATACATAACTGGTTTATCAAAATTTATTCAGTTCGGTATTGTAGTGATTATTGTGATTCCTTCTTATTACAAGAACGAATATAAAGTTGATATTTCACAGACCATATTGGTATTTGAAGATGACAGGTATATATATAAAAATTGTAACGAAATAAAGAAAGGGACACTTCTGGAATTTCAATGCAGAGCTTATTAAAACTATACTACACTCTCTAGCATACTTAAACCCGAATGTTTATGGCTGCAGCAACACAAGCCTTCCATCTGTCCCTATGCGGGGCAAGATCAATCAAATCTTTCCCATCCTAACCGATTTCATTTAGGTTTATCTCAACGTTATCCCTTCATCTTCCTCTTGGCCTTCCTACAGGTCGCTTACCATCAGGTTTCCCAACAAGAATCCTGTAAACTATTCTTTCCTCTTCCATTCGTGTCACATGGCCTTCTTATCTAAGTCTTCTTGATTAAATTATTCTAATAATAATAATTAAAAAGTCGAAATAATTTATTGTGTTGCTGGAGGAAGTAACGCTAAAATGATGGTTTTTATTTGTTTATTTGGAGATTATTTTAATCATACTCAGGCCGCGACTTATATACGTATGTGGAGGCCCGGGCCTTACAGCAGCAAGACCTCACTCCAATCCCCTCTACACAGTTTAAGTTATAACTTCTCGCCAAGTTACATGGTCTGGTGTGTTATTATATTTTTACTACATCCAAATTACCTATTTTGTTTTAATAATGTGGTACTAATGTGGTTAAGTGTAAGAAAAGGCATGATCCTTAATCTCCGCCACAAAAAAAGAGACAAATAAATAAATAAATAAATAATATGTGAACATTTCTAGCATTTATAATATTCACAAGTATAATATGCATGTTATGAACATCAGAATATACTTATTTATTGAGTCATTCACATATGTACTTATTGAATTTGATTGGGTGGGCAATCGGGTGGGCACAGGAATTTTTGGATGGGCGCTTTCCCACCCGTGCCCACCCCTGTCGCCGTCCCTGCTCCCATACCTGTCGTAATATAATGCAGTAGACAAAGTAAAATTCAACCCTTACTGAAATGAACTAAATAAATATACGATACATATGTTACAAATTGTCAGAAGTGACATACATGAAACACGTTAAAATTATGACAATTACACTGTTAAAGCAAATATGATATAATGTAATAATAATAATAATCCTTTGCGCAACAGCCCTGAAGGTCCTTGAGAAAACATTAAAAACAAAATTGTTGATGCACAACAAAGAAAAAATAATGAAAGCAATTTATGAGTGATCAGAGGAAATAAATGTTTGGTCGAATCCTGTTTCATCTCTCTATTTGTATATTACGTTGACATTTTTTTTGTAGAGTTGCGTATTCTTGTAATTCAAACGTCCTCAATGAAATAATTATATTCAGATGGCAGAGATTTTTCATGACGTCCGCTAGATTTGTAGAAATTGTGACAATACCCGAAATGTTCCAAACTCCCTTCTCAAGAACAAACAAGGACAACAATAATTTGCCGCTGGAAGAGTATCCAATTAATCATTTTACAGGCACGTATCCAAGGGGGGGGCTTAGGGGGCTCGAGCCCCCCGAATGTTTTCGGTTTACATTAGATAAAATGATTTTTTTGTTTTTTGTGGTGTGAAATAAAATTATGTGACGTTAATTTAAGGAGAAATAATTATCGATGCAAGACGGAGAATGTTCTACGTATAACCCTATTATTGTAAATAGCAGGTATTCAAGGTGGGCATCAGGGGCTCGAGCCCCCCCCCCCTCCTTTCAGGATATTTTTCTGTTTACACTAGATAAAATTACGTAGGTTCTTGGCTTCTTGAATAATGTGATGATAATTCGAGATAAATAATTATCGATACAAGACGGAGAATGTTCTATAATCCTGTTTTTGATAATATTGCACGTAAACCTTTTCTTGCTCTTTCGGTGTTGTTGCAGCGAACTTAACACTATGTAGAGACTTGTCAGCATTTGGAAGCTGCACAACAAAGGTAGCGCCACGCGTAGGACGATTCGTTGTAATTTTTAATCTGTGGAAGGCGCGAGAGGGAACGTTATTGAATAAGAGAAGGAGTCGAACTACTGGCAATATTAACGAATAGTTTTTATATACCCTCATTATATAGAATATAATGAAGGTATAAATACGCGGCTTCAATTTCGCGGTTGATCTGTACAACAGAATCTGTTAATAAGACTTCAGAGGTAAGTGTGGCAATTCATGCAGTCGATTAGTGATCAGTCAGTGTCCATTGGTTGCTTTATAAGATCTAGTGATTCGAAAATGAAAATCACTAAATACCATAAAGTAACAAAGTCTACTACTAGTTCTAGTTCGGGTCCAAAGCTGAAGACATTGACGACAGCGGAACTTCCGGAGCATAAGAGCTGCAAACATAATATGGGAGGACAAGACACATTAGTGGTGTTCAAGCTCAAATCATATTCGAGAACTGTCAGCGTCCAGTTTGCAGCCCATAGTTTAAATTTCGTGTTGTCGAGTGGATTGTGCATCCCGTGCATGTGTAACAGCTTCGTAAAAACACTTCTGATACATAGATGTTTTGATGCCTGATGAGAAGAAATGGACAAACTCACATACTGAGATGGTTGCGTTACAGCATGGAAACAGAGGAGTTGATAGGTAGAAAGTGTTCCGATTTCACGTTCTGATGAAAATGACAGCCTCAAACAGTGACAACGATTTAGGGGATAGTTGCTCCCCATTTTTTGCCTGCACTATCACACTATGGCCTCTTAATGCTAAGCCTTGTCTAACCCCCGTTTTGGCACCCAATTGTCACCACTGGCCTTAAACATACAATTGTGAGGTTTTATCTATAGCCCTTTAAAAAATGGTGTTCAGCCCCCCCCCCCCCCCGAAAAGAATTCCTGGATACGTGCCTGAGTAACTTGTTTGAAAATGCCTTGTGTATGATTTCGTTTTAGTCTTTAATCCAGTTAGGATATTATTGGTTTGCTGTCTTTTCTGTAAAGTTCAATGAACTAAAAGCTTTCGTTTTCGTCTTCAGCCGGTCGATCATACAACATTCGCATCCCTACGCTCGCAACATTCGCTTTCTTGTCCTGCCGCTGCGTGCGTCTTGGGCCTTGGCTTGGGGCTGGTGGAACAGATGGATGCGAGCTGTTCCCTCGGAAGCTATTTTGCAGCGTTTAGCCAAAGCATTTAGCAGACGCTTAGACTATAGAACATTTTTCCAGTTCGTTATGAATGACAGACGCAATTTTGCAATGAAATTAGGAAAATATGGACTTACTACACTCAAAACTATCACTACGACGCAATTAAACTTTAGCACATAGCAAGAATTCGAAGGAAAAGGAATTCGCTATGTCTCTCGCAGGGAACAGCTAGAGAGTTCAGCTTCCGTGGTGAGGATCGTTAACCTTCGCGCGTGGTCGGAAATACTCGGCATCAGGCCGTAGAGGGATGAACGACGAGGGTAGGTGAAGTAAACAAACGCCCTGACACGGTGAATGTTTTTCTTCGGCGTTACTTTTGGAAATGTTGATTTCGGGAGAAAGAAGTGTTGTTATTATGTTAATATAGATAATTTAAATAGCTTCAATGGGCGATAAGTAGGAGGGAACAGCCTGTTCCCTCTGTTCCATGGAGGGACCGCCACTGGTGAGGAGTGATTGCTAATTCCTAGGGAAGTGGGAGATGGAAATATTTTTGGTCCGGACGGGAAATTAAAAATTCCGCCGTTCGAAATTTCCCAACACTGCGAAAATCTGGAATTCTACACGCCATCAAGTCTGTGGCTTCGCGTAAAGAAGAAGTGTTACCGCCCTCTCAATTACCCACACCCGTTTTTGCGTTCATAATTATGCTAAATGTCTTGGGAATCCAAGTTATGACCACCTTTCACTGATAATGAAACTATGGCAGGGTTGAAAAACTTTTAAATGTGATTTTTTTTTTACAAATTTGAAATACTTCGGTGATTTTTCCGTCCATCACGAGGAGAAAGACATTACTGGACTATAGATAATTCAGCATTCGATAACCTAATAAGATTACTCAAAACAAATAAATGCCGATCTGTAATATCAATATTATTTCGATTTGGAAAATATTTAGTAAAAACTTCCTCCCTCGCTCCGCTGACAATAGTGAACAACGAGAATAATAACATTTGCATACACCAATCAAAGAAGCCGATCAGACTACCACATGCAGAAAACCAATTGTAATATATCTAGCAGTTGTTAGTTTGTTTCTAACGACCGACTGACCGAACAAACAAAATCAAGAGAAATCAGGAGAATAATAAATATTTAAAAAATATAAAAGTACTCACTCAGTTTACACTGACCTGTTTCGTACTTCAGAATTTGTCTTTCCCTTCCGTCTTATCCGTATTATTCCTTCAAACGCTGCATACTTTGTAGCTAACTTCCCTCTCTTGCTTCGATGTCTACAGCAATACATTGTTTAAAACACCGGTTTTGCTTCCCCACACCCTCTTTCCCGCTCCTGCCATGCTCGGAACAGGGTGAGATGGCGATTTCCTTTTTTTTTTTTTTTTGTAAAAAAAAAAAAGTCCTCAATTTGGAATGATGTCACACGGTCTCGAATGGACCGGGATTGCAACATTACATTCCAGCACATGGCTGATGGTGGTAAACACGCGAGCTTGCTGTGCGAATGAAGTCCATAATGATACAAGCCAGAAGAGGCAATCTGTTTTCTATACGCGCTTTGCTACAAACAGCGACAGAGATAACAAACTTCGAAATGCGTTAGCGAGCCACAGTCTACGCGAAAAATCTAGGCAGACGCTGCTGAAACGAAGCAAATGGCAGGTGAAGTGCGTAGGAACATTAGATATTTTGAATGAGATGGTGTTCAATGAATAGGTATAATCAAAATTTGTATTACAGATTTATTTGGGTGTGCAAGTGCGAATGTGCGAATAGGCAGAAGCCGCTACTGCATCAAGTCATTATTTTTGCATTTTCGGAATAAAAGCGGCTAATTTCAAGAAATTTCATACATTAATAGTGCAAGAAAACATCGGGAATTAACCACTTTTAAACACAAGCATTTGGAATTTCCCTATTGTCCAGGATCCCGAAAAGTTGGAAAATTATTGCCGAAGTCAGAATCGAGGCGGGATTTTTTTTTCTCGATCCCGCACACCCTTATAAAATTCTCTCGCTGTTCTCAACGATACTTGTAAGATGGCAGACAGGAGAAATGAGCAGACAGAAAGAATGAGCGAGGCGGAAAATCTTTCGACGTTCTTCAGGATGGGAAATATCCGACATTTACCGACAGAATCGGAAACATTTTCGACAGTTCTCATCAATGAAACTTGGTCATTAAACACTTTCGAATTATATTATTAATCAATTGGAAATAGGATTTCAATACAGCGTTTGATGTACAGCACCGCATTCCAAGCTTTTAGAGTACCAAATGACAAACAAAATTATCTTGCGACACAGCACGAGAGCACCGCCATCGGAAAGCTTAGCATTGAATATTCGTATCAGCTGTAAACACACTACATCTCAACTCTGCATTCTCCAGGGATTTTCCCAGGAGCGGGGAATTTTGGTGGACAGGGGAAAAAGGGAGAAACCCAAAAATGTGCAAATTCCGTAAAATAAATTTCTTATAAAAAAAGAGAATAAATTATAGAACAGTGGGATGCACAATACGTATTGTTCGGCAAATTACCCACGACTACTTTCATTGAGTTTTCTCTAGCATCCTACATGTTTTTAAGAATTTAATTTTTACATATGCTGGTACACTCACCTCAATTAGTAGTCCGGCAGTGTGTTTCTTTATACACCATACAATTAAACTTACAAGTGTATCAATATACGCTGTATAAAACAGACCTTTCTTCTAACTTCGTTGACACTGTAGAGAGGTTGTCAACAGCTAGCGAGTGAACATAGTGATGGACAATTTTGGTATTGGTATTACTTATGCATCCTACTCTACGAGATTTATCCACTCCCAATTGAAATACCAGAAAATTTTTATTGTGATACGCAACCATAAAGTGTTCACAACAGCCTAATTTGAAGCTAATTTTGCCCCCACACCAAAGGCGCAACCATGAATTTTTGTCTGGGGGGCAAGTACCAGGATGAGTGCCAATAATAATAATAATAGTTATTTATTTTAAAGTACTGAGAGCAGTTAAAAAGAAGAAACCTTATACAACACTATGTCACAAAGAGTAATATAAAAGGATTAACTCATAATGCTTTTTAGAGTACATCTCATCTTATACCTAAAGAAAATATTTTAAGGGAAGTCATAGTCAAAATCATTAATTAATATTTTTATAAATTCACCACATTTTTTCAAATTTACTGACAATAATGAATTTTTTCTTGTTTCGTATTTTGGAACGTTATATATTACTGTATTAATAAAATATTCACTATCAATCCTATTTGACAGAATGATTTGTATCAATAAATTAATTTTATATTTCCTTCTTGAGCTCAAGGTTGGAAAATTAAGTATCTCCAACCACTCCATATAATTTAGTGATATGTAACTTTTCTTCATTTTCATACAAAGTAACCTAATAAATAATTTCTGAATTGATTCAATTTTCTCGGTGTGACTGTTTGCTGCTATGTTCCATAATTCACTTCCATATTCCACTAATGGTCGAACCAAAACTATAAATAGGAATCTAAAAGTTTCCATTCTCTTAAAGGAAGTCCAATTAAAAAATATGAAACCTAAAACCTTTTTAGCTTTTTTACAAACTTCAATTATATGTTCATCAAATAGCAATTTAGGATCAATAATTATGCCCACATGCTTATGACTAGGAACATATTGACAAACAATACAATTTGTTTTTCTCGAACATCTCAATAGTTTGCATTTAGCTAAATTAATTTGCATACCATTTAAGTCACACCATTGTACAATCAACAGCAAATGAATTAGGAGAAAAAAGATTTTCTCGACGAAAAATGAGTTGGCAATGCTGCGAACACCTAGGCATTTGTGATAAGACGCTTGAGGAGCCTCAAGCAAAGTTTTCTCAACGCACAACTTCAGTACCGAAGGTCATGTCGATTGGCAACTTTTGGGAGCATGTTGTCTGTCTACCTCTACACAGTTCTCCCCAAATGCCTGTTTGAAAATGATCTGGTGTTCACTTTTTTTTGCCAACGTAGTTCTGACATTGCAGTAATGTTACAATTTTGTTTTCTTATTTTGCTTTGTTTTTACCATGACACATTTATAATTTGTCGCAACTATGAGGATGGATGATAATTACATTAAATTGATAAGGAAACACTGCAGAGATAGAACTCCATGCTGAGACCAGGCCTCGAACTCGGAAGCAAGAGCGGGAAGTTTAGTCACATCGTTCTAACTCTCGGCCACGAGTTAGCTTATAATTATTTGTAATTGCTAAGGAGTATTTCATCGTATATTCATACCTAATATCTGTTTCTGGACACTTAATTTATGAGTGGTATTAGATCCAAAATGTGTTCGTCGGGGAGAATCCGCTTTTTGTTTGACGGCGCGTTTGGGGAGGCACATCTCGTTCATATCCGAGAAACAATTAGAGTAAAAATTGACATGTGTGAAAGTTTAAGAAATGTGTGAATGACGGGGGATACTACCGAAAAGGTGTATTCCTTTTTTTAAAAAATACCGGCCTGGGCATTGTTTTTTGTGTGCTTTTATCATATCATGACTCATCCTCATCGTCGTGATTCTTTAACCAGATGTGTTTACCCTCGTGAGGGCAGACCTCACCCTCACCCTCCGGAAGACTTGTGAGGGTGAGGGCGGTGGAGGGTGAGTGCGACTGCGATCTCGGAGGGTGAGGGAGTTTGATTCCAAATGAACACCTCTGCTTTCAACACGTAGTATCCGCATATTCTGCAACAATGCAACTTGCGATCAGTAACTAACTGTCACAAATTTTGACTAAGTAATTTTTTCAATCCACGTTTTACATAGAAAAGCTAATCGGGACTTGACATACGTTATAAAGTGAGATTTGAACCACTATGTGCTTCCACCGGGTATGGAACCCCGGACCGAAAGAAGTAAATAACAAAAACGTGTCTCAACAGCCCTGGAAGGGCCTTGGCCTATCTCCCGACTGCCAGTCTCCCTCCCACAATGAAAGAAGTAAATAGATGAATAAATAGTTCAAAATTGAAATTATATGCACAAGTATTGCTTTCAGTTATCTTCACATACTCTAGAGCAAATTATGGATCTGCATTACAGGGAAGATTCACGAAGACCCACACTCATTTGATATGCAATGATCGAGATGAACATTTCTAGGAGGTGGATGCTGGATCGATCCTTGAAAACAGGTCGGGGGAGGTGATTTTTAGTGTATTGTTTCGCATAATTTGTAGGTAATTACAAGAGGTCTGAGATACAAAAGTAAGTAAGTAATCTCCACAGGTATAAAATACAAATCTATCATATTCAAATTTTACGATATCACGTGTATCATCAGAAAACCAAACATACCAAATTTTGGAAAGTAGGAGCTAGTAAGTGAAATATATTTCAAGTTGATTATTTATATTTGATAGAAATTCTATTAAGATGTCAAACCTGAAGCCCATAGTCAAGTTGTATGATGAAAGGATAGAGGATAAGCTTCAATCAAACTTAGTATATGCTCACAAACAAAAATGGCTACTGAGTGACCTAGAGCAACGCAAAGCAAAGAAATCACTCGATAATTGGAAGAAACAATAAGTTACAAGGGCGAAAAAATGTATTTGCTTTTGCAAACTCGAGTTTAGTTTGCCTGTTCCTAAATAAAATGCCATATTTTGAGACCGTTGTGTCACATGCTAAATTAATGCAGCCTTGTGAAAATCAGAGTTCAAAATGTTACAAAGAAAATAAATATATTGTCTCTAGGGAAAACAGAAAGAAAGAAAGGACATGCTCATTCAAACAAACAAAAAATAAACTTGATTTTCAATGTTTCAAATAATGTTGACGTGTGTTCAGTAATGAGTCCACCAGCCATTGTTGTCGATTACCTCATGTAATCTTCTGGGCATAGATTCAACAAGTCTATGACAAATACGTGGCCTGTTCTGTATAGTTCTCCATACGTCATACACATGGCCATGTAATTGTTCTCTTGTTCTTTCATAGCCAGGTTCCCATTCTCTCACCATAATGGACCATACGTTTTCAATTGGATTGAGGTCTGGTGATTTTGCTGCCATTCAAATGGCTGAATGTGAGGGTGATGTGCAAGCCATTGCTTCATTCTTTTGGACGTATGGATAATGCAATTATCATGAACGAAGTTGATGATGGGCATTTTCTCCGAAGGATAAATAACGCGAACTGTCGGTAGCATATGTTCTTCAAGCACTTTAATATATTCTTCGGAATCCATCCTCGAGGATATTTCTACGATATCTCCTGCACCAGCTGCACTGATCCACGCCCAAAATGCCACTGAAATTCTTCCACTTCTTCGATTGCTACGAACATATCTTGGATCATAACGAGTTCTATCCGGCCGCCACAAATTAATTTGGCCATCTTCATCCGAACAAAACACTTTCCAGTCCAAATTACTGTTTCCCAAAAGTCATTTGTCATGGGTAGATATTGTAAAGCGAACCCAAGACGAGCATTTACGTGTTGCGCTGTGAGTTGCACTTTCTTCGCTGGTGTTCTGTGCCGTATCCCCGCAGCTTGTGGACGCCTTCGTATTGTATCACTTCAACACTGCAGTTGTAAATGTCTGGCAACAATACTGGCTGGAGAAAATGGATGATTTGCAATGTGTTCCACAATAGCAGCATCTTGCTCTCCCGATGTCACTCTGCGGCGCCCTGTTTTCCTTCTTGTTTTCAGATCCTCTTCTCCTTCATATTGAAAACGCTCTATCTAATGACGAACAACATGTTCACGCCTTCCAATGGCTATTGCGATATCAGAAATTGTGCGGCCACATTCGAAACATGCCAATTATACGGCCACGAGTAGCTTCAGACGTGTATGGCATCTTGACTCCGTAGCTCCAATGAACGATTGCTCGTCCTGGCCAGGTTTGCGACTACCACATCGCAAGTCATTCACTTGGTCTTCAATTGAGGGTTACTAACCCTATTTTCAAAAAAATATCGTTCACATGCAAGGAAAATATCAGGGATGGTCACGACATTACGATCCAACAATTCAAAAATTTTTCATATCTTGCGAAAGTTAAGGTAAGTAGTGTGATTGATACTATTATAAACTCAACAAATGATGAGCCCCCCTCAAGCAGATTTGGCTACACTTAAAACAAGCTCAACATGTCCATATGAGCTTTTTGCTCAAGTGTAGCACCCTGTCTAATCCAAGATTTTTGTAAAAATGCCCTCGGGAATTTCCCGAAACTACAGTGTACAAATGATGACCCCCCTCAGATTGATTTGCCTACACTTACAAAAGCTACATCTGCCAGATTTTTGTCCATAAGCTTGTTAAAAATATGCCCCTCTTGATATTGTTTTGGATACACTTGAAATTAAGCCAAAATCCTCATAAAACCCATACCCACCCACCCATATTTACTTCCGGTTTAAGTTCAATTGAACACCAGCCTCAATTTGTTTATCTAATATTAAAACAATGTAATATGCAGAGATTTTCTAGAATTGCTCTGTAACTCTCTCATTTCTTACATCATAAATATATGATTTTTCACCTATAAGAATAACACTACATATGGTGTCATCAGGGAGTGTATCGTGGAATTCACAGATAATTTTAATAAAAGCTCTCGGGAAATTCCCGTGAAAAATATGACCCCTCGGGAATTTCCCGTAAAAAAAGCCCTCGGGAATTTCCCGTAAAAACAAAATTCACGGGAAATTCCTGTTTTTTCTTCTCGGACCGGCTTAGGGTATATAAAGAGATTTTACATTACATATCAGCCAGTATTGTGAGAGTGGCTGAGGAGTACAGATGTGTTGTTACAGTGCTTTTCATACTACAGGCCTGTTTGGTTTAATATATAACATTTCTTATTATTCATATTAAATATATTTCTGGTATATTGAACAAAAGGGCTTATATTTTGTATAAAAAATCTGATATTTGTTACATCCAGCTTGTTTGTTGTAATCCACTCATATTTAGAGTCAGGCTTATATCTGTCCCAGCCTGTTATACAAAAATCAATACATAACACAGTGTTAGGTCATTGCCTTTCTAGGACATGCATGTCTGTGCAGGTATTTGTGCTAGGTCAGTGTAGATCAATATTTATTCTCTTTTTCCACTTGTAGGCTATTAGCTTTACAACCTGTCATAATAAGCATAGAGTTTTGATTTAAAACCCAAAAAAATTTATATAATAAACCGAGGATAAAAATTATTAATATTAACATATTAAATATACACAAGAAATATACAAAGCACACAGCTGAACAAAATATATATATATTAAGTACAAAATTTTGAATTGAACCCCAGGAAATCTTATATAATAAACCAACAACAAAAATGCCAAATCAAAAATATTGCAATCAGTGTAATAAAAATATATCCAGCCCCAATTTTGCTAGGCACCAAAAAAATTGTGACCCAGGCAAATATAGAACTCCCACAAAAATATGCCCCAAATGCCATAAAATATTTAGCAAGGCATATTTCAATAGACATGTAGGCTCTTGTTCTGCACAGTCATCAACATTGCCCCCACAACCATCTACATCTGGTCTGAAAAGGAAGCATGAAGCACCTGTTAATGCTAGACCGGCAAAGCAGCCACGCTATGCACCACCTATCCATAGCAGTTTTAATGGCCAACTTAGGGATCACTGTTTTATATCAGAGCCAAGATGTGACATTAAGAATTTTTTGAACAGTATAAATCCTGATGTGCAGGCAATTCTAAATGCACAAAATGGCTCTTATAAGCTGTCTCTCAAATTGTTTACACAATATAAGAAACCAAATGGCACAAAATTTACACAGCCCCACATAACAGAAACTGTACCTGTATACTCAAATACAAATTCAGACAAAATAATAAGCAGTTTGATAGATCAATTGAATATTAAACACTCTGAATTTGCAACAAAAGAGTCAGGATGGAGCCTATGCGGTTCTTCACACAAGCTCTATGTTAATATTTCTGAATTCAGCCCATTACAAGGTTCTACATATCTGCCATTACCTGCCAATATTAAAAACAAAAGAGCCGTGGTTAACATAGAAAATACCCACCAGAAATGCTTTCTGTGGTGTATTTTAGCTGCTTTGTTTCCAGTTTTAAGGAATCCTGAGAGAATAAGTTATTATAAACAGCATGAACACAATTTTGATGAAGCAATGGAGGGTTTAGAATATCTAATGTCTGTTCAGAATATTGATAAATTTGAAAAAAAGGCCAGGGATATCAATGATAAACAATTATCTATTAATGTTTTTATTTGTTCTACTGGCCGTGGCAATTGCTTGATAGCACCTCTCAGAATCAGTACACTTGATGATGATTCTGCTGTTCCGATTGATCTGCTCTTAATTGAAG
This sequence comes from Lepisma saccharinum, assembly GCF_977018435.1. Taxonomy (NCBI): domain Eukaryota; kingdom Metazoa; phylum Arthropoda; class Insecta; order Zygentoma; family Lepismatidae; genus Lepisma; species Lepisma saccharinum. The sequence continues at coordinate 161,125,332 of NC_139229.1, read as the reverse complement.
GGGATGACACATATCATTACACTCTGATACATAATCTTGAAGCTTTAGTCAGAAAACAATTAGACAAATCTAAGACAATATTCAAGTTGTGCAGAAGATGTTTGACTGTATTTGATGGTCAAAAAATAATAAATGGGGTTCGGGAAGTGAATGCAAAAATTGCTAAAAACAAATTAATTGAACATTTAAAATATTGTGGCAACCATAAACCTGTTCATATGGTGATGCCAATGCCAAGTGAAAATGCCAAATTCAAAAAGTTTGAAGCCTTGTTGGAACACCCAGCATATATAGTCTGTGATTTTGAATCAAATCTCAAACCTCTTGCAGTCTGTAGCCCAGATCCTGATGAACCTTCAATTACATCTTATCAATTACATGAACCTTCTAGTTTTTATTATGTGGTTGTACAGGATGGGGTTGTTAGTAAAGAATATTTATACATGGGAGCAGATGCCATCAAAGAATTTGCACATAGAATAGAAAATGAGTGCATCACATAGCATCTAATGTCTTATTAAAATCAAAACCCATGTTGCCTTTAACAGAGAAACAGAATGAAGATTTCAACAATGCAGAAAAATGCCCGGTATGTGATTCTGAATTTTCAGATATAAATATCAAGGTACATCACCATTCCCATACAGATGGTAAATTCTTAATGGCCCTGTGTAATAGCTGTAATATTAAGATCCAGAGACCAAAATTTGTCCCTATATTTTGCCATGGTGCATCCAATTATGATTTTCATCATCTGATCAGGTACAAGGGGTTTGACAAGCAGAATTTAAATATTTTAGCTGAAAATAATGAGAAATATATTGCTATTAGCAAAATAATTAAAGTTAATGGTGATCCTTATTCACTTAAGATTTCTTGATTCCTACAGAATTCTGTCTGCTAGCCTGGCTACACTGGCCACTCAATTATCTGATGATCAATTCAAAATCACATGTGCTTTGTTTCCAAATCAGGACCTGAAATTAATTAGGCGGAAGGGTGTATATCCATATGACTATGTTACAGATTTTTCTAAATTTGATGAGTGTGCTCTGCCACCACAACAAGAGTTTTACAGCAAAATCAGAGGATCTGGAATCACTGATGATGATTATCACCATGCCCAGTTGATGTGGAACAATTTAAAATGCAAGTCATTTGGTGATTATCACAAGGCTTATTTAAAACTTGATGTGACCCTCTTAGCTGATATACTGCAGGCATTTAGAAAATCTTCCATGCAAAATTATAAACTGGACCCAATGTATTTTTACAGTGCGCCAGGCCTAGCATGGTCTGCAATGTTTTTAAACACTAAAATGCAATTGGATCTGATCCAAGATCAAGATATGTATCTGTTTATGGAGCAATGTATAAGAGGGGGCATAGTGCAATGCTCTCAGAGATATGCCAGAGCAAATAACAAATATATTCCTGATTATGATCCAGCACTGCCATCAAATTATATACTGTATGTGGATGCCAATAGCCTCTATGGTTATGCTATGATGAAAAAACTGCCATATGCAGGGCTTGAGTGGGTTGAAGATTTCAATATTGAAGATCTTAAGGATTTTGATGACAGTAACTATGGCCTGTTCCTAGAGGTTGATCTGACAATTCCTGATAATTTACACAACATATTTTCTGATCTGCCCCCAATTCCTGAGGTTGAGTGCTCATCTGGCTCTAAACAGAAGAAATTGATGATGACTCTAGAGCCAAAACAGGATTATGTCATATATTACAAAAACCTCCAGTTCCTGATGAAACATGGTGTTCAAGTGAGCAAAATTGGCAAAGTTTTGCCTGACACTCAAGATGGTTGAAGCCATATATTGATACAAACACAGAGCTTCGAACATCTGCAATGAGCCAATTTGATAAGACCTTGTTTAAATTGATGGTCAATTCTGTGTATGGCAAAACAATAGAAAATGTCAGAAAACATATTGATGTTAAAATAATTACTGACCCCAGCCGGAGCAAAAAATTGATTACAAAGCCTAATTTCAACTACAGAAGAATTTATGATGAAAATATGGCACTTTTTAATATGAAAAAAACAAAGATTAAGTTTGATAAGCCTATTTATGTAGGGGCTGTAATATTGGAATTGGCCAAATTACACATGCTGGAGCTCTATTATAATGTGCTGAAATCTTTTTATGGTGATTGTGTAAAATTGATGTACATGGACACAGATAGTTTTGTTCTTGATATTCAAACAGAAGATGTTTATCAAGATATAGCACAGCCTGAATTGTTTAAATATTTTGATACCAGTGAACATTCAAAAATTCAACACCACAACAAAAAGGTGTCTGGCAAGTTAAAAGATGAGACACTTGGTGATGTTATTGCGGCATTTGCTGGGTTAAGGGCCAAGATGTACAGCTTTGAAACATGTAGTGGTGCTGTTGCCAAAAAAGCCAAGGGCATTGGCAGAGTAACTGTTGACAAAGAGCTTGAATTTGAAGATTACAAAAATTGCCTCAAATCATGTAGCACAATCAGAACATCAGAAAATAGAATTCAGAGTGTGGATCACTTGTTGACTAGCAATATTGTAAGAAAAGTGGCTCTGGACCCACATGATGATAAGAGATGTATTTTGTCATGTGGCATACATACTCTACCATGGGGTCATTGTGATTTGAAAAGTGGGAATCAATGCCCAATTACAGAGCATGATTTGAAATAAATAAACATGCCTATGAACTTATTTGGGTTCAAAAAACAGGCTATTATGGACCTGCCAACACCACAACCCTCTTCTGATATAATATCTAAACTAAGTGCTTTGTTAATTATTCATCTGAACAGCATACTTACAGATGTTGATGATGAAACAGGTAAAACATTGTACATATTTAACAATAATTTAAATCATTACCAATTACCTGTAGGTGGACAATTACAATTTATTACAACCCCTGAGGGTAATGTCAAGATTTCAATAGGGAGAAATATTTATAGAATTAAGCACTCAAACATGATTTCTGGCACTGTTTATACTGTTTCTGCTGGTGACTGCTTATATATTGAGGTCCCGGGATCCTATGACAAGCTTATACCCTTTTTTATAGAATTAAGAATTAGATATTCAATAATAAATAACCGCTAAAACAAAAATGCCTAATGATATATTTGGCCATATAAGACATGAAGATCACAGTGATGAGATTCTGATGCTTGATGTCAGAGTCAAGAAATTAAGAAGTGATTTACAAGCTTTACAAACCACACTGAATGCCAGTCTTCAACTAGAAATTACAAATTTGCTCTGAACTCTTGAACTTGATTCTGAACTCAAATTATTGCTTCAGAAATATACTGAGTTGGCCACATTGGATAATTTTCAAAGTTTAGAAGAAGCTGTAGCAGCTCTTCAAGCCAAATTTAAGACCCAGGCCACCAACTCTGAGCAATTGAAGCAACAATTGGAAGAGCAAATAAATAATGTCCAGGCACAGCTCCAAACAATTGTCAAAAGCATAAAATCACAAGAAGATTTTGATCTAGTGATTTCCACTCTAAAAGAACAGATTCAATCATTACAAATACCTAATCTGGACCCCTTGAACAATGCCATAGCCGAGGTTAAAGAAAAAATTGAGACACTTGAAAATTTTATGAACAACTTGCCATCTTCTGATGCTTTGAGTGCAATAACTCGGAGTGTTGCCAATATTAAGCTGCAACTTGAAACATATGAAGATTTTGGAAAAATTCAAAGTACCATAACCCATCTTGAGGGTACAATAGCAGCAGTGCAAAGTGATTTGACAAATGTACAAGAATCTCTAGAATCTCGCTTGCCTGGTATTGTAGACACCCTTGTCAGTGTCCAGCAACAGATCACAAATCTTGAAAACCTCAACACTGAATCTGAGCTATCTCATTTTCATCACTTGATCGATAATATCCAAGCAAAGCTTGAAATTTTACAACAATCAACACCCAGTCAGGCAGATATAGCCCTGCTCCAAAATGCTATGCTTGGTGTGGTTGATGCTTCTGAATTAAATGATGTGAAATTGGCACTTGAATCTTTGCAAAATACTGTATCAAATCTGCCTACATCACAGGAACTTAAAAATATTAAGAGAGATGTGAATCGCATATTGAAATCAGAAGATATCAAGAATATCCAGACAGAGATCAAACAACTCACTCAGACAGTGGCCACTCTACCAACCAATCAACATATTAATGAACTGCATGCCCTGTTTGAGGATATCAGAAGACAGGTCCATGATCTTACTGCTCAAAATTCAAAATTGGCAGTTGTTGAAAATTTACAGCAAATTGTAGCTAATATCAAGCAACAGCTAGGGACCATGGAATCCAATCAAGCAAATGCTTTGTCTGTTTTTGCCACCCAGCTACAAGAAATTGTGCAACAATACAAGAAACTTGTTGTGGACATAAAAATCAAGCCAGGCCATGATGATGTTGTTAGGACTATCATTGAGCACCTTGAATCTGTAACAAGCAGATTGCTTACAGCAGAAAAAGAAATAACAGGCATAATCGAGAATCCTAAACATACAGTAATTCTTGAATTGTACAGCATCCCCAACAAAGAATATGATTCACCATTTACACCAGGAGGCAAAATATATATGCTGTCCCCTGCACAATTTTATTACCAATTTTTTGTTGGGGGCACACTGAGACCAATCAAGATCAAATATTGGCTACAACCACAGGCACACCACTACCCTACCTTATCAATAACAAATGCTGATAACAAACCAAAAATCATGAGTGTAGAGTTAGAGGATTTTACAGATCCCAATACATTAGAAACATCTTATGCTGAAGATGATGGCTCTCTGGAATTTTATATACAAATAGGAGACAAACTGTATTTAGAAAATCCTGTAGTATCAGCTGCTGAACACCCTATAGTTGCAATATTCTTGTTTACATATTATGTCTAGACAAATTATTGTTGATGAATTACACAGACAAGCCAGACATAATTTTAAGAGCTTGCCAGTAGTTACAAAAGGCATAGATGATTTATGGCAGTGCGACTTGATTGAGATGGCAAGTGGACAGCTGAAAAATTTAGACAAAATCAACAAGGGCTACAAGTATCTACTCACTGTAATAGACACATTTTCAAAATTTGCCTGGGCTGTGCCACTCAAATCCAAGACTGGAAAATATGTTACAGAAGCCTTCAGAACAATCATCAATCAGAGTGGAAGATCACCGCGCTATTTGGAAACAGATAATGGCAAAGAATTTTATAATTCTGTGTTCCAACAATTTATTAAAAGCCAGTCAATACAACATTACTCGAGTTACAGTGATCTCAAGGCCTCAATTGTAGAGAGATTCAACAAACCCTAAAAAATCATATGTATAAACAATTTACACTTCAAGGTAATTATAAATGGATTAATATTCTTCCAGAACTTCTACAAAAATATAACAACTCGGTCCATTCCACAATCAACATGAAACCCTCTGAAGTAACTTCATCTGATTAGCAAAAATTGATCAGTACTGTTTATTATCCTAAATATCAGCCAACAACAAGAAAAGCCAAATACAAGGTGGGTGATCAAGTAAGAATCAGCAAATATAAGCACTTATTCAAAAGAGGCTTTACCAGAAACTGGAGCACTGAATTATTTACAGTGGTTCAAGTTAAACCTGGGACCCTTAACACATATATAATAAAAGACCACCGAGGAGAAATTCTCAAAGGCAGGTTCTATGAAGAAGAACTCACCAAAACTAAACAGCCTGACACATATCTCATAGAAAAAATCATCCGCAGAAAAGGCAACAAGTTATTTGTCAAATGGCTAGGACTTCCAGAACACAGCTGGATCGAGGCAAACAAAGTGATAATATGAACACCTGGGATGTTATAAAGAGGCTGCCAGAACCTGAACAGCAGAATAAGAGAAATGGCAAGTTGCTGCCTGATAATATTAGAACTACACTAATGATTGATAATTTTTTATTGGCACCCAACTGGTTAGACTGGAAAAACAGGCACTTGTATGTCTTCTCTAAGAGCTTGGAACAATTAAAATATCAGCAGCTGATGAAGCTATATGATGGACTGGATATTGCCACTTTTGAATCAGATGTTAAGCCACTTCATGAATGTCTCGATAATTCTGTTGTTGTGTTTGATGACATTATACTGGATAATTAAAACAAGGTTAGAAATTTCTTTACACAGGGCCGACACAAAAACATTGATTGCTTCTACCTTGCACAGACTTTTTCAAAAATACCCAAGCAGCTGATCCGAGACAACAGCAATTTTATATGTGTGTTTCATCAAGATCATACCAACCTCAAACACATACATGATGAATATGTAGGTGGGGACTTGAGCTACAATGATTTTTCCAAGTTTTGCAGTAGGTGCTGGAACCAGGATAGTTATGGGTTTGTCACAATTGATATGACAAGAAAACCCAATAGTGGCAAATACAGAAATAAAATCAACAATTTTCTAGACATTGAAACATATATAAATAACCATGAAAAGGCCAATTATTGATGATCTTAAATTAAGAGATTATCTTGTAAAAAGATTTAAGGGATGGAAATCAGAGAACCGAGGAATTTATGAAAAACACAAGCAAACAGAACAGCCTATTATTGATGCTATTAGTGAATTAGGTAAAAATATCAAAACTGTTACAGAGCAAAATCAAAATTTGATCACAGAGCTTGTACCTGTAGCTGCAAGGAACATATTAGATTATCCAATCACCCCACTTTCTAGTATTCATACACCTAGTCCTGTTGCTCCTCGAAGAATTGAAGCTACTCAGGATCCTATTGAATTGGGTCTTCTTGCTCAAAAATATTTAAGCACACCTAAAGACAACAAAGATGAGGTCTTTGGCTTATATGCTGACACAGAGCGTGATGGTAGCATCATACATAGAATTGGCAATTTCAGAGTAACATTTATGGGAGATGCTCTGATTGTATATTCAGAATCTCATCTTGGAGAAAAAGGTGGTTTTGTTAAATATCCCGGCACACCTGGATTGTGGGAACTGATGACTAGGAAGAGACCTGGCAGCTATACAGATCAAGATTATGAGCATTACAAAGAAATATTAATAAAATCAGATGCTCTGTACCAGAACAATGATCCCACACAAAAAAGAGTCAAGTCTAGCAGTGGAGCAAAATATAACAACTTAATCAAGCCCATATGGTCACAGATCAAGACTGGCAGTGGAATCAAACATTATAACACCCTGCCCAAAGAATTTGTGTGGGTTGATGATGTCAGGAAACTTGTAGATAGTTTATTGGTGATAGCTGGGGAGGAAAATGCTGGCAACCACAATTTTTACAATGAAAAGGTTGGAATTATGGACATGATAAGCACAAAATTGTCTAATTTTATAGTGAATGACACTAAGGGGATTGGATATCTTATAAAAATTATTAATACTCTACCACCTAAATTTTGGAATATTTCTGAGGGTCGGGGGCTGGTTAATAACATTATAAACAAGCTGCCATTTGAACTACACATTCCAGGCTATCAGTATTGTGGTCCAGGCACAAAATTGGACCATAGATTAAACAGAGGTGATCCTGGTGTTAATCCCCTAGATGCTGCTTGTAGGGACCATGACATAGCATACAACACACATTCTGATCTTGACAAGAGACATGTTGCAGACAAGAAATTAGAAGAGGCTGCATTTGGTAGATTTGTAAGCAAAGATGCTTCTTTGAGTGAGAGAATAGCAGCATTGGGAACCACCATAGCTATGAGCACCAAACAAAAACTGGGGTGGGGTTTGTGAATATGTATATATAATAAACCTAGGATGAAGGCCAAGGGTGTTATGTATCAGATACCTTATGCAGGTCTTAAATCTCTTAAAACTATTGATAGTCTTTTAACCAAAAAGCAGCGCAAGAAAAAAAATTCTTGTATTGCCCAGGGCCATGGTATGAAATTATTACTTAGTACCCCCCAATTAAAAAAATTACAGCAATCTAGAAAAAAATCACATGTGGGTGGATTTATATTTACTATCCCGGCCATCTTAGCAGCACTTGGGGCTGTGGGGAGCTTGGCTGGGGGATCAGCTGCCATAGCAAAAACAGTAATAGATGCCAAGAAGAATAGGGCAGAATTAGATGAATTGAAGCGCCATAACCTGGCCATGGAGAAACAAGGCAAAGGTGTTAAGAGAGCCATGAATAAGTTTAAAAAAAACAAGAGCCGCTTACAAACCAAGATATTGAAGCTTTAATCAAGCCACTGGGCATCAAACATTTTAGAGGTGTGTACATGTCTGATTCTTTACCAGAACAACCACTCAACAAAGAGTGTGGCATTGTTAATTTGGATAAGTACAAAAATCAGGGCACTCACTGGATCTGTTATCTTAAATATTTAAAAAATGAGGCATTTGTGTTTGATTCATTTGGAGGTGTTCCACCTGAAAATGTAGTAAAATATCTAAAATCAACTAATCTTTATTACAATAATGCCCGTGTTCAAAATTTCAAAGATGTTAATTGCGGACATCTGTGTTTATCTGTTCTTAGATATATGTCTCAAATAAATAAACCATCAATTGAAGATTTTCAAAAGGCCTTGTGGTATTTAAAACATCATGGGGGTATTCCATCTCACCAGCCAAAATTCAATATTGAAACTTAGATTACATGATGATATAGTGTATCCCAAAACAATAGCTCTCAGAGCATTTTATGGCATGTACTTGATCCCTAATATTACACACCACAACAACACAATTGCAGTAGGGGATCAAAAAATTGTCATCACTCCAGGGCAATATAATCTATCTACTCTAAATGCTCAATTACCCAGAGGTATAGTATTAACTCAAAATTCTGTCACTCACAGAGTAGAGATTGTATCTGCTACAGAAACAGTGGATCTGGGTACTATAGGAGAGCTGTTAGGATTTGAGAACAACACAAAACTTGAACCAGCCATCAAACATACTGCTATTAATATACCTAAATTCTTAGCCATAGAGACTCTAAATATTCACTGTAATGTGGCCGAGGGTATGATCACCAAATCAAATGGCATAGGCACTCACAAACAAACTGGCATCATTGCAACATTCAAACCTAACTCTGAATTGAATGCTGAATGCCCATCATCTACACTCCATCACCAACATTATATTTTCCTGTGTGCCATAATAGAATAGATTACATTGAGTTGATGGTCACTAATGAAAAAGAAGAATTAGTTGATTTTGCTGGAGCCACAACAACTGCAATCATAGAAATTAATATTTAAATAAAAATACATACAAAAAAATGGAAAATATTGAGAGTTATGAGCTACAATCATTCCCCCCAAACAGGAGGACATTTGCAAATTTAAATCAACCCAACACAGAGATTGAGGTTGATCTTGATGTAGGGGATGGCTTTATACACCCCCACAGAGCAGATCTATACATCAAATTTGATGTTGTAAAGCTCGATGGTACAGATTATCCGGCAAATTCAAATATAAGATTGGTAGACAATTTTGTGCCACATCTGTTCTCTGAAATTGAGATCAGAAAGCATGTTGTTGTTATAAACAGAGTAGATTATCCCGGCATTACCTCCACAGCTTTGGCCACACTAAAATTATCCAAAACCGAGGCTTCTTACTACAAAATAGGTGGATTTGAGGCTGGTGATAAAATTATATCTAAGAGCCACACAGTACTGTTCCCCATGCGCCTGTTGCCAGGATTCTTCTCAGATTACAAAGATATTATGTGGAAGGGTGGTTTAAGAATCACATTTCGAAGAGCTGCCAATGATAATAATGCTTTGATGAGGTACAGCACATTAAACTCTACAGGGGAAGCTCTGCCTAATACCCTACCTGATGAAGGCAAATGCCTTATTCAGACTATGGAGCTAAGAAAGCCAGTTGTTGAATATGAAGCCAGTTATGCTCTTAAATACAAAGCAGATATAATAAAAAATCCACAGGTTCCTTTACAATTTTATACATATCAATGTGTACAGAAGCCCGCCACTGGTACCTATTATGAGTTTGATGCTACAAATTCATTCTCCAGTATACAATATGACATGCCAGATTTTGTGGTGGTACTGTTTCAGACTGGAAGACACAATAATCAGGAAAAAAATTCTAGCTGCAACATCAAGAACATATATCTTAAAAATGGCAGAAATAAGGTATTTCCTAGAGAAAATTATAATTTAGACATGTCCAAGGATGATTTCCTCAAATTATATGAAGCATTTACAGCATACAAAAGGGTCACTACTGGCAATACTGACATGTATTACACACCAGATGAATTCAAAGCACAGAGACCCATGTTTGTCATCAATACTTCAAAAAGGAAACAAGTTGTGGTTAATGACAGGACAAACATTAAAATTATCTGTGAATTCCATGATACACTCCCTGATGACACCATATGTAGTGTTATTCTTATAGGTGAAAAATCATATATTTATGATGTAAGAAATGAGAGAGTTACAGAGCAATTCTAGAAAATCTCTGCATATTACATTGTTTTAATATTAGATAAACAAATTGAGGCTGGTGTTCAATTGAACTTAAACCGGAAGTAAATATGGGTGGGTGGGTGTGGGTTTTATGAGGATTTTGGCTTAATTTCAAGTGTATCCAAGACAATATCAAGAGGGGCATATTTTTAACAAGCTTATGGACAAAAATCTGGCAGATGTAGCTTTTGTAAGTGTAGGCAAATCAATCTGAGGGGGGGTCATCATTTGTACACTGTAGTTTCGGGAAATTCCCGAGGGCATTTTTACAAAAATCTTGGATTAGACAGGGTGCTACACTTGAGCAAAAAGCTCATATGGACATGTTGAGCTTGTTTTAAGTGTGGCCAAATCTGCTTGAGGGGGGCTCATCATTTGTTGAGTTTATAATAGTATCAATCACACTACTAAGGTAAACTAATGCTACTGAATTTCTACTTACGAAATTTCATCGCCGATTATTGTCATACGAAGTGAAATGTGTATTTGTTTCGGAAAACTTACAGGTGTAAATTATCTTCCCAGTAGAGTAATCAGAGTGCTAGGCACGATAATTGACATTATTATTGTTTATACTGTATAACGTAAGTTTCAATGAATGATGTAACCCCTTATCACCTTACCAATAATCATAACCAATATTAACACTCGAATCTAAGTCAATCGAATATACAGCTTGGCGAGGGGGCGGGGGCGGAAATGACAATTTTTACATCCCATGAATAAGCTGTAGCGTCCCTGGGCTAGTGTGCTGCATAATTTCTACATTTAATTTGAGAAATCATTTTAAAAGATCTATATTTTTGTTCCTCAAGTCCCAGGAGCTTAACAAAAATATCTTTAACTAGTAAGTGTCCCTCTTTCAGATGCCAGAATTTGAACCCTAAAATAATAATTTTGAATTTATGAATAGTAGCGTGTTGAATGGCAGTGGGTAATTAGAGGTGCTGTGCGTATTATTGCTTTACGAATTCATTTTCGTTTTGAAGAAAGTTGCCATTCCGATACAGACAGAATATTTCGAAAAGTCCTTAATCATTCTGAGTCTGAGTTTTATGGACAAATAGGCAAACCGGGACGAGATCTACAGTTTAAACTAGAATCCGAATCACTATGTGCCTCCACCGGGCATCGAACCGAGAACTCCTTGATTACAATTAGGCGACGATTTCCTTGCGCCATCGTGGAGGCTCTCTTAATCAGTTGCATATGCATAAACTCGCGTACTTTCGACGTGGCCTTTGGCCACGTCTTGTACGCTCGCATGCGTGACCTTCGGCCACGTTGTGGTCGCAATCATGTTATAGATGGGTTCTTCATAGATCTCAATAACTTTGAAAATGTCTGCATGTTGTATTGGATGATGGGGAACATATGTATAAGTTTGAAAAGTTTAGAAAGTAACTTTATGTGTGTATGGGCTCTAATAAGGTACAAATATTCAAACTATTATTGTCTATTTTCTTAATAATGAACTGAGTAAGTAATAACCGTTTCAAGATAATTAGTTGGATGTTTTGCATTTACGAATTAATTTGCGACACTAAATTGAAAATCCTATATTTACTTCTTTTGTCATTTTCACATTTTTGAACGTAATTGGATAATAACTGTTTTCCGTCATTCCCCTCTTTTGCCTACCTTGCCTCTGTGATACCCCCTAAACATTTAGTTAAAACAAGCACGATGTAGATATTTACGCATTGAGTATAACAATATATAAGGAATTGTATCTGGGCTGAAACTCCTTATTATGTAGATGTCGCCCTTGTTTGAGCCACCTTTTCAAAGCTAGGAGTTGATTCATCTGTGTGTCATTGATCTGTGAGAAATATAATGTACCTAGACAATTAAGAATTGAAGAAAACAATGTGTGCTGCAAAAAATTTCCGTGGCAACGGTTGCTAAGGACGTGAGAAAAGGGCATTTTCACCCTTAAGGAAGGGCAAAGTGAGCGATTTTTGAATTTTCTCGGCCTTTTGGGACAATTTCATTGGGGGTCGTAATCGGGCATTTTTCGCCTCCGGGGCTTCCTTCATGGAGAACATTTATGTCAGTGAGTGGTGGGATTGGGGCTTTATATATATTGGATTAGTATAAATTAATTTAAAGTATATATCTCATACTTCATAGAATTCATTATCACCACAGTCGGGGAAAATAGTTTTGGAGAAAATTGAAAATAGAGGAATATCTGTCGCTCTTCTCGTTTTACTATTTCTTATAAAATAAGAAGCATTTCACATCACTGTCACAATCTAGAGCCGCTATTGAATGCAGAAACAGCAATACAAACTTTGAAATCGACACCGAGGGTGATTGTTTTGTTATTTCACGTCACTGTTCTACCAGTCTCGGATAATCGCAATGATGAAGGTTGAAGATGTGATAGATGGAAGTGGGATGCAGACAATGACACATCCTCACCTTACTTCGAAGCGCGTGCGCTAACCAATTAGCCATGGGGTTGACTTTTTTGTGCTTATCAGTTCAAATTAATTTATTCGTCATTCAAGATCCAGAGGTAGAAAAGCAAACGTAAAATAACGAAAACAGAAAAAAATACCATTCACTTATCATCACCCAACAATTTCATGCTGACCAAATCCACACACGAACATCTTTTGGCATTCGTTTTGCAGAATGGCCTTGAGGATTAAACATCGCCCATTTACTGGTTCAGATCGAGACAATCCAGGTGACCATGTTATCAAAGCTTATCTTCAATCCTTCACACAACTTCGCTATTTGCTTCTTACAGGTTTGACATCTTAACAGAACTTCTATCGAACATCGCTCATAGAGTATATTTTACCTATCAGCTCTTAATTAACCTTCTAATTTTCACATATATTTTTTATTTTTATTTAGCGTCGCATTTCTTCCACTTTTGGGCAATCGCGACGACGAAGATGAGTGAAGATAAAATAAATAGAACATTCAGAAACAACACCATCGCCCAGACTGGTATTCGAACCTAGCATCCCTGACGTAAAATCGTCTAGTGTTACCACTCAGTCAATTTTCACATAGAAACTTACACTTACACACCTCTTCCTTACATATGTGTTTTGTTTTACCTGCTGCACTTCTCATATGGTGAATTCTAACCCCTCATTTAAGGTTTATCTCATGTTTATAGCTATTGTTTTGTAGTGAATGATAATCCTATTACGCCATGTGAATCTTACTCCAACAAAAACCCTGTTAGAGGATGGAAACGTTACGTGTGTAATGTTGTTAAAAGTCTGCTTTGGTTAGCTTTTTTAGTGTATTGAATGAATATTGCATTTTCATTTCGTGTTGAGGCATATTTTCGTCACCTAGATTTTGCATTTAAAATATGTAGGTCCAGTATATATTAGTCATTGTGAATTCGAGTCAATTAAAACATTTTGCGTTGTTGAGAGGTTATCTATGAGGCATAATGAATAAGTAGAGAAAATGCAACTTGTATATCACTATGTCCAACTGATCTCCGAAAGTATTGTTTAGCACGTCACATTTCAGGCCTCCCCCATGGCGCAGTGGTAGCGTCATTGCCTTGTAATCAAGGGGCCCCGGGTTCGATACCCGGTGGAGGCACAAGTGGTTCGGATCCCACTTTAAACTGTAGGTCCAGTCCCGATTAGCCTTACTGTGCATAAAGTGGACTTTAAACACCAAACCAAACCAAGCACGTCACATTTCAAGTATAGTCCATGATTGTGTCTAGTATATGAACGAGATGTGTCCCACCTCTCAAACAATACGTGGCTTGTCCCCACCGAACGAAGTGTGTCACTTATAAATTAAGTGTCCGAAAGCAGGTATTAGTCATGAACAGAACAAAAAATAATCCTGAGCAATTACAAATTTTATACTCCAGTTCATGGCCGGGAATTATTGACGGTCTCCCCACCTTATCCGCTTTAGGTTCCGGGTTCGAGTCCTGGACGGGCAGTCTCTTTTTTAAGTGTCTCTTCATCAATTTAATCTCATTATCATCCATCTTCATAGTTTCGATTAATTGTAAAGGTGACATAAAAACAAAGCAAAATAAGAACAAATACAAATAATTGTAAAATGCATACAACGTCAGAACTACATTTGAAAAATAAAATGGGAGCAGAAGGTTCATCTTCAAACAGACATTTGGGGAGAATTGTGTAGACAGACAGCATGCTCCTGAAAGTTGCCAATCCACGTGTAGCATGACCTTCGATACTGGAGTTGAGTTGTGCTTTTCAGGAAAGTTTGCTCGACGCTCCTCAAGCGTCTTATCAAGATTGCCTCGATGTTCGCAGCATTGCCAACTCATTTTTCGTCGAGAAAATCTTTTTTCTCCTAATTCATTTGCTGTTGATTGTACTACTCTACTCTATTAAGATCATCCTGTAATTTTAAGACGTCCGATCCATTTTTTTATTTCCCTGAATATTTTTAGATCATCGGCATATAAAAGACAGGATGATTCTTTTACACTAAATATAAGATCATTAATAAAAATTGCAAATAAAAAATAGGACCAAGAGGGTAATAATAATAATAAAAAATGAAGATGATGATGATAATGATGATGATACCATTATTATTATTATTATTATTATTATTATTATTATTATTATTATTATTAGTAGTAGTAGTAGTAGTAGTAGTAGTAGTAGTAGTAGTAGTAGTAGTAGTAGTAGTAGTAGTATCAAAGACGTTATTATCCTCGTTCCTCGTAAATCACGCAAAAAGTGGGTAAAAGTCGGTGTTAAAGCATCTGTGTTGGAACAAAAGATTTGAAATATATTTCAACACGTTCAATATCACATTAGCTAATAATGGAAACAAGAACACAAAATGTATTTTTGAAAGACAGAAAACGCATGATAAATGTATTCCGAATATAATTCTTATTGTACACATGACATGAATAACTTTCATATACAATATGTGTTTTATACATATGCAATGGAGCCAGTGGCGGATTAAAGACGTTCTCTCGGAGGGGGCGAGAAGCTATTTCGGCGCCCCCTTCCCCGAACTTTCGACGCCCAGCACACTTCCCTCACAAACTACAGTCCTGCCATATGTCATAAAATCACTGTCCTAACTAAAATGTTGCAGACCCAGCCGGGTGCAATATTTTTAAAGACATAAAATGCATGATAGGGTAAGGACGGGGCAAACGGATATAAGAATATATTGCAAAATAACTATCAAACTGTTTATTGAAAAATTACAAATATGGTCGATACAGAAAGTATGAACATTGAGTTATCAAATAGTACAATGTATAATTCAAAATAATGAACATTGGATTCCAAATTGTTAAATGAATCAGTGTGTGTAGCACTGTCCGTTTGCCCCACCATCGCGGGGCAAACGGACATGTGAGAGGGGCAAATGGACACTAGCTCATTTATGAACTGTCATCATTCTCACAAGAAGAACACACACAAGTATTGGTCATTTCCATTCGCAACGCACTTTACGCGGAACCAGACAGAACACACTAAGCACTGCACCCAGTATTGGCCCTGCTTGTACACACCGTTGCATACACGGCACACATCTTTTGCGGTGCGTTTAACATGCTTTGCCTTTCTTGTTGTTTGATTTGCTGCAGTCAGTTTTTTCTCTTTGAGGCGAGCGATGAAAGAAGGATCCGTTCATAAGTGCAATTCCCCCGTTTTTCGTTTCCTGTTCGAGGTCCCAGAAATTGATGGCAAGGGGTTGAGTTCTTGAAAAGTTCATTGGGATGAGGCATCATCGTCTGTCGCTAAAGGTTCTGGTGATCACTGATCTTTACCATTCACTTCGACAGTTCCAGGAATAAATGCGTGCTCAGGCAGGTTTTGTGGATTAAATGGATGTATCCCACACGCATGAAACGCATTTACTGCATTCCCCACTGTGGCCGCACTATTCCAAGACTCTGCAAAAATGCCACCAAAGGCCACTTTATTGATACCTTTCCCCGGATTTCTTCGCACGTAAACTCTACAGCCGTCGTTGTAAAATGTTTTAAGTGGCCCAAAGAACGAAACGTCAAGCGGCTGAAGTTTGTGTGTGCTGTGTGGAGGTAAACACAGAATTATTATTGGCTACTGCCTTCTCCAGAGTTGGTGGATCTGAACAACGCCATCCGTGTCCACCAAGAATGAGCACTGCAGGACCAGGGGGTTTGACGCTAATGAAATGGTCCACAAAATGAGAAAACTCTTCCCATTGCATGTAGCCACTATCCGAAAGAACTATTTTCGTCTCAGGAGACATGCCAATTTCATAGTTCTCATTATATCTTTGACCCTTCGTCATACTGGTCAGTTGCAGATACATATGCCATAACACTTACTGTTTCTCCCTTTTCACAATTCGTTTGGCTCACGACTTCTCTTTTGCCCTGCATTGATATGACTGGTTTTGGTTTGTAGATCAGTTGCAAGCCTGTCTCGTCACAGTTGTATATGTTGGCAGGTTTGTCCCACATATTGTGTTCGTCTAGCAACTTTGATAAATTATTGTCAAATATATTAACATTTGCCTTAGATAGTCATTTAGCGCGAGCATATGACAGAGCCTCTGCAACACGCAAGCTGAGTTCCTTGTGACGAGCTAAAAATCCTTGTATCCAGTTCTTCCCTGCCATTTGTAGATCATTAAAGGAATATGACACACCATTTGTAAATGCATACCGATATACCAAACTGCGGAGTTCCTTATAGTCAAACCATATCCTATAGAATCAAGTTTCAGAAGGTGCTCTACCAGTTGTACCTCCACTGCATTTGAAAGCGTAGTGTGCTGGCCAAATTTCGGAATTTGCACGTTGCTACCCATCCGTCTCCGTAAAGTGCTCCGCGGAACAGACAATGTTCTTTCGGCTGTAGCTAGACGCATGCCATCTTGTACTGCTTTAACAGCCCTCTGCATATTCTCATCTGTCCAGAAACAGCGGTCTGTGGTTCGTTCAAGATGTCGCACCATCCTGTAACAAGGACACATTATTTTAGAAAAGCATACATCTGAAGGGTAATACATGCATTACATACAATTCACACATGCCCTTTCGATTTTGAGTCAAATGTAGGTTAGTTGCTGAATTACATAATACCTTATAGTATTTAAATGATATGCACTTTATGCATGTCCGTTTGCCCCAACACAAGCCTGTCCGTTCGCCCCGCCTGTAGCCTTGCGCTTTACATTTTCGAAAAAGCCCACCACATGGCAGCAGCATGTTGACACAGGCTGTGTATGTCGAGGAAGCAATGCCGTATCCACACTACAAAGCGCAACTTTGGCGGGACCATCATAATCCACGCAATCCTTATGTTCCGCACACAGATTTTTACTGTTTAGGTTTTTGCTAGTACAATTATCCTTACCTGGTCAGGTTTTACGGCTGGATTGGCGTTCTTCTTCAAGATTTCAACCGATGTTCAACACACCTTCTCGCCAACGTTCTGCTTCAAATCACAACGCCAACCGATACACTGTTGCTAACTTCAACGCCAAATTACTCTAATTTTTCTTAGGGACTGTCCGTTTGCCCCAGTGTCCGTTTGCCCCGTCCTTACCCTAAATGTATTTCAAATATAATATTTTTTTTACATGTAACATATACGGTGCGTCAAATTCCTTGCGAGGCCGAGACAACGGGGAAAGTGTTGAGGGCGGCGCTAGCGAAGATGTCGACATTTTCGACCAGTAACTCCCTAACTACGGTTCGGAACTTATGAGTAAGGAAACGAGGTATTGAAAGCGAAGCGAGCAAGAAAAGTTTACAAAATATATTTTTATTTGCATAAAATTTGAAATCGAAAGGGGCAATTGTCCCTCTGTGTCCCCCTGAAGGTGCTCTTGTCCGTCAATATTTGCCACTCCTAGAGATTGGCGAGCAATGCCTCCCCCCCCCCCCCCCCGCGGTTGCGCCACTGATGTAACATATAGCAACGTGAAATATAAAATACACACGTAACATGTGTAACATAAATTACATAAATTTTGTCTCAAAAGTGCACTTTTGTTCATGCATTTTAGACAAAATCAATAAAGAGAAGTCTTACTTCTCTCTCTGGTAAATTACAAAGAGTTACAGAAAAGAAAATACATTGCGAGCGAAGCGAGGAAGAAAATTTCTAGATCCATTTTCTTGCAAACTGAAAACAATATTGATTTAATAGGGCGCAAATAATTCCACGGGGGCGCCATGGCATTCTCTGTTTTACAACTTTTATTATTTATAATACGCGTAGATTGTTCGGCACCCAGGGCTGATTCCCGCCGCCCCCTAGCTACGGTTCTGAACTTGATGAGACTAAGAAAAGTAGGTATTGCGAGCGAAAGGAGGAAGAAAATTTTACGAAATGTATTTTCATTTGCATAAAATTTGAAACGAAGGGGGGGGGGATAATTGCCCCCCCTGCAGAAGCCCTTGTCCGTCAATGTTTGCCCCCCCTAGAATTGATTTCCGTCCAAGGTTGGGGGTAGGCAATGCCCTCTGCCTCCCCTGTGGTTACGCCACTGTGTAGCACACCAATCATTCTAAGTTGTTTAACTTCAATAAAATAAAGACTGTAATAGACTTCACAAAAATCAAAATACATTGATGTTTGATCCCAATAGATGTGACTGTCGGGAACAGTGGAGCAGTTTAACCTATGTCTTGCCCCAAACAGGCAAGAAGAGCACTGCTGTGACACCTTCCATGGTTGCTAATTCTTAGCTCTTGGCTATCTCATAAAATGCCACAATGTTTGATACATTTCGTTCCATATTTTTCAATTTATCAATACATTTAAAAAAGAAACCTCTTGTGAGAGGCGCAGGAGAAGAATGATCGCCCCCTCAACCCTTTAATTCGCCCTTGCAGCAAGCTACTAAGATTGATAGTTGTAGTTCGCCTAAATTTTTTCCTTGTCACCCTAGTAGCGCTGGGGTATATGTCAGCTGTTCTCTCTCCCTGGCTATGGTCTTTCCACAGTGACTGCATGAAAATATGAGTGAGGAGGCAGAGGTGGGATTATTTTCTAGATCCTCTGTGAAGAGGTGGTCACCTCACGACTCCTTTGATCCACCCTAATACCTTCACCTTTTTAAGTTCATTTCGTGCTTATCTTTCGTCGCCCCTCCCCCTTCCTTCGTCATCCTTACCTTTAATCGCCCCCTCTTAGCCTCCTATCTGTGTTCTCCCTCTAATCTTTCGTCGGCTGCAATCTTTCATCGTACCCATCCTTCTTAATTCTTACCTTTGTTCGCCTCCTGTCTCTCGTTGCCTCCTTATCATTCGTCGCCCCTATCTTTCGTCATTCTTATCTTTGTTCGTCTCCTTTCTCTTGTCGCCCCTATCTTTGTTTACTCATATCTTTGTTGGACCCCTATCTCTCGCCGCCCCATCCTTCGTCGTTCTTATCTTTGTTCGCCTCCTGTCGCTTGTCGCCCCTATATTTGTTCATTCATATCTTTGTTCACCCCCTATCTCTCGCCGCTCCGTCCTTTATCGTTCTTATCTATGTTCGCCCCCTGTCTCTTGTTGCTCCCTTATCATTCGTCACCCCTATCTTTCGTCATTCTTACCTTTGTTCGCCCCTATCTTTCGTCATTCTTATCTTTGTTCGCCCCTTATCATTCGTCGCCTCCTATCTTTCGTGGCCCCTATCTTTCGTCATTCTTATCTTTGTTTGCCCCTTATCATTCGTCGCCTCCTATCTTTCGTCATTCTTATCTTTGCTCGTCCCCTTATCATTCCTCGCCTCCTATCCTTCGTGGCCCCTATCTTTCGTCGCCCCTATCTTTCGTCATTCTTATCTTTGTTCGCCCCCTGTCTCTCGTCGCCCCCTTATCATTCGTCGCCCCTATTTTAGTCACTCGTTGCACTCGCCGTTAAGCTTCCTGCTCCCCATAATGGTAGTTCTTCGTAAAATACCACAATATTTGCCTTATTGAAGGAATAAAATGAGATCCTTAAGGGTCTTTCTCCCCTCCGTCCCCCTTTTTCCCAGTCTTTTATGTTTCTTAATTGACACTATGTGTGATATATTTTATTCCAACTGTGTATCAAGGGCCTCGGAGGGGGCGGTCGCCCCCCCGCCCCCCTTTAATCCGTCCTTGAATGGAGCGTCGTAAAATAAGAAAATACATATGCAAGATATTAACACTAAATTGGGTACGTATTCAAAGTTCCTTTAATACATATACTATATAGAGAATATAGGCTATGTCATTTAAATACATTACAAAATCAATCATCCATCTCATAACAAACCAACAGCAAAAATTGTATAAATTGTCTCTCATATGTTCGTGCCCGTATTCCTCAAAATAATTGTTCTAAGTAACAAAAAAACTGTTTAGCAGCAACAGTCTGAAGTACATATAGTAGAGGAAACTAACGTGAAAAAAAGGCCAAATCCGGAAATCGGAAATAATTGCAATACAAATGTATCTTGTGCCAGATTGTGCGGAATGGTATAGTGAATAATATATTAAAAATCCGCCATTCAAATGTTTGGGGAAAGTCCGCTATCTTGGAAAATGGCGGCAAGAATTCAAACTTAAAAATTAAAAAATAATATCTCGAAAACGGTGCATTGTACAAAAAGTGAAGATAACCAAAGTGAAGAAAACAGAAAATATGTTAAATTATGTTTTTTTGTTTGATAGAGCTACCTACCATAAATCTTAATTGAATTAGAAAGTTTCAAATATTTTCTTTAATTTTTACAATTAGCGTAAAAGTTGGTTTCTGACAGAAAAAATAGCAAATATGTAAGAAACTATGTAATTCACGTCCTAAAGTCACTGATCCAAATTCATAGCTTATGATTTCCTCTAGAGATTGGTTTGTGTTTCGTGCCTTTAGAGTCAGGGGTTTAGGAGATATGTAGTTTAATGTAGAGTCATGTGTTTCCCTAAATTTACGTGTTCCATTTCTTATGATATTGGTTGATTGATTGATTGATTTGCTTTATTTTACTTCGCTTTTTGTACCACTTTTTGCTAATTTGCGAAGATGGGAATGAGTGATGATATGATGAATGGACACTCACAAACATCCATGCTCAGGCCGGGATTCGAATCAGGGAGCCTTGGCGTCGTAGCGCGATTTTGATATTGGTGAGAACCTAATACATTATTTTCTGCAGTGTTTCGTTCACGTGGCGTTTGTTAGTTACATGTTGTTTTTTTGTTTAGAAATGTATGCACACAGTAGCGGCGATTAGTTGTCTTAACTGAGGGGGGCGGGGGACAAGGAAACTTTATTTTCTACTGACTGCAATTAGAAAGAATCGTATTGAAAATGGAATTCGGGCAGATGATTTTGGGTCAAATGCACCGGTAGACAAGGCTTAGCGTTAAGAGACCTAAGTGCGGGGACAAGAAGTGTGTATGGGGGGGGGGGGGTAACTGCCACCCCATGACCCCATCCCTGATCGCCGCCACTGTCAATACATTGAACTAACATGATACGGTAAAATACGGTTCTAAACCGGTCACTTTGCCTTAAGAGTCCATTGCAGAATTTTTCGAAGGTACCTAGTGCTAACATGTTAAATTTCATCATTTCCTATACATACAGACGTGCACTTGTAGCACAGGTGTTTGCCCATGATGCAGCAAAAGGAGAACATTTGCATAACTGATTGAAGATGTGAACCCCACTTCCCAATACGCTCGGCTTTAATGAAATTCCGACGAATATCGAGCATCCTAACGTATTGCAGCCACAGAGCAGCAGTGTCCTGTTATCTTTCAGAGTTGAACCAAATGTAGATAAAGATTTTTCAGCACCTCAGAGCTTGAACTTACATCAGCGTCTACTTCTGAATTGAGTAGGCCAACGATTTATTGAACGTATCTCAGAAATATGTTCATTTGCAATGCACTTTGTTTCTTCAAGTAGCGTGAAGAGTGCTGCATGCATAAACTATGAAATGATCCCTTGTGACTCTGGCTATGGCTTTTTCTGATTGATTTGATTTGTTTTAGTTTATATTATGTCGTTTTTTTGACACTTTTGGCTAATTGCGAAAACGAGGACTGATGATAATATGGTGATATGGATGAAACACGAGCCCCACAGAGGAGTATATTGACTGTGAGTCCAGACGCCAGAGCCTCGCTAGTCTTCAAAATGCAGTCCAAGGTGTACTGCTTGGAAGTGAGGGGCTTTTCTTGTGATCATAGGTTTAACAGTATTACCTCCATACAGTGACGGCGCCAGCCTGAAATAAGTGAGAGGGCTACGGATTTCGGCTCCAAATTTTCGGAGCGCTAACTAATACCGGCAAAATGCTATTTACTTAATATTTCACTACGGTAAAATTTTACCATGGCATATTTCACAGTCATACCGAAAGTCATATGTAAGGATTGTATTCTGTTGCATTCTGTTCCATCATATACAATACTTTTAGCCACGAATCTTTTATGTCAAATAAAATACAATTATATTGTTTTCTTTTCGTAAGCCACCATTAAGTGGAATCATATCACAGACATATTATTCATATTAACAGTACAAAATACACCATAAAAACTACACTCACTATTAACTCTCTGGACATGCGTATAAATAAAGCATGTAGCACTATTTCTACGCAAAGAGTGTGATTACTTTTTTGGCTGAAATAATATGATGGAACCACAGCAAGAAACTGTACAATAAGATACGTCTGTTTTATGGGCAGCTGGTTTATATCCAAAGATTTTGCAAGCATTTTCTCAATGGGCAGAATAGATAGAACACTCGACCTCTCGTTACCAATCTGATTACGAAGGTAACACTTGATGTGCTGCAAACTGCAAAATGTTCTTTCACATGCAACTGTTAATGGGGTGTGCACATTACAATAACACAAAGCTTATAAAGTTTGTGAAAGGCAATTTTGAACGCTTCAACCATTGCAAGCAGCTGCTGAGGGGTCCTTGTTTCGAGTTTCTTTTCTGTCTCGTAGAGTAGCACAAGCCTCTAAATCGGGCTCAGAACTGTCCCAATCACAACAGTAGTGAGCAGCGAAAGATTGTAGATTTTTGTATACTGCAGAAAATCGGCACTTTCTGAATTTAAACACCTAACTCCAATTAACACATCACTGTCCTTGGTAATTAGAAATTAGGCGATCAAGAACTGAAAGATAGTTCCTATAACTTCACATTTACGTAGCACTTTTGCGTTCCCATGCTGGAATTCTCCTGCACGCAATACAGTTGTCCACTAAAGATAGTTCCTATAACTTCATATGTACGTAGCACTTTTGCGTTCCCATGCAGGAATTCTCCTGCACGCAATACAGTTGTCCACTAAAGATAGTTCCTATAACTTCACATGTACGTAGCACTTTTGCGTTCCCATGCTGGAATTCTCCTGCACGCAATACAGTTGTCCACTAAGACGGTACTGCAGAAATGCTAATTAATCTGCATGACTACAACCAATAAAATTGTCAAAGCGTGCTGATTTTCGCAATATTATTTGCTTTCACTGAGACAAATCGGGAAGAGACCTATGTGTCACCGTCGAGAATCGAATTCAGGACCACTTGATTACTAGGCAGCAATCTTACTGTTAGACAATAGACCGTGTTAAAAATGTAAACATAAACATTGGTGAGGTCTTGCCTGGTCCCTCCGGAACTTCCGGTTTAGGCCAGTCCCCGTTGTTGCCAGTGCAGATTCACCGGCATACGAAGTAAGAAATGAGCGCTTGTTTTCTTTCATCAGTTATGCGACGATAGTCAAGAAAGGTATTTGTTAAAGTTCTACTATGAAGGAGTGGACGTCTAGAATCCGTCGGATGATCAACTGCAGAGCAAATTATTAAAATATGACGTGTCTTTGTGGCCGCCAGTTGTATAGCACACTACGTACCACAGAATCTACGTACATACAAGTATCTCATGTACACGCACGACGAACGTTTAGATATATTTAATTATTTTGTAAATGGAAAAGTGAGGGAAAGATAATTCTATAAAACAAGTGATATTATTATATTATAAAGTATGCTGAAGTGAATCTTTGCCAACAAATCTGCAGAAGTAATGACACATAACAAATACTAATAAATATATGTGCTTTCAACGTCGCCTTTCCGCCTGAGGGATTTAGGGAAAACCTATGATATGGCATGCCACTTTCACTTCCACGAATTTACTTCAAGCAACAAGGGAGTTTTCAGATTGAATCGACAAGCGATATCGGGATTTCGCACAGAAGCATTCGATCTAAAGCAAACCATTCACCAGTCACGCTTGCGCAAATAACAGGCCGGGGCAACACAATGCACGGTATTGATAAAACGACCCAGTCCGAGCGACAAGCGACACCTGCAATTTGTCGTTCGGAAGGTGTTGTTTATTTTTTCATATTCATTTCCAAGAGACACGTATCGCTGCAGTCTGAAAGCTTCCTTTCGAACCAATTCACCACAAGAAAATTAACGTGTCGCTTGGACTGGACTGTTGTTTTCTCAGTAGCTACCATACATAGTGTCGCCTCGCTCTGTTGTACTCGTATGCAAGGTGAATTGTTTCCTTTAGAGTAAAGGGGCTGTTGCTTGTCGCTTCGGTGTGTAATCTCCGTGCCACTTGAAATAAAGTGAATCCTCAGTGATCAATGAAATGTTTCGAACCGAAGCGACACGACAAGCTACACGTGTCACTCAGATTCCCAATGGCGTGTATTGTGCCGCCTGAGACTTGATTTCCCACGAGTGGTAAATGCTTATTTATAGACTAAATGGGCCTGTGTCGCTTGTCACTTCAGTACGAACCACTGCTGTCGCGTGTCGCTTTGGTTTGAAACCTCACTAAGAGGTGTGCTTTTCACCACAACACAATACGCAGATAAACGATCAACATGCTTGTAACAAAATGCAAGTCTTAAAAATCCTTTCTCGTTCTGCTTGTATCAACAGGTTTCGTCTCTCTACGTCCTCCAGAAACCTACGAAGTGATAATTGACTCAATAAATTTGTTCCCGATCGAACTGTGCAACCATATGCTACACAGCTAACACTCTATTTCCTTGTAAAAGAATCTCCACTTTGCCCTTTCATATTAACGTCCATAGCACCGTAAGCGTAACCGGATGTTCGAGGGGGACCAGACGAGTGCGCATGCTCCGCAGTAGCTCCGCCTTTAACACCGTCTATACTCTATTCCGGGAATCTCGAGAGCAAGGCTGCGCATAACGGTAGAGAAGGGGAGAAAGCTAATGGGTGGAGCGGCACATTACAAGGTGCTGCAAAGGCTGGTAAATGCAGCCTTTTCCCCGTCCACCAATCCTACTTCCTCGCGCTTGTTCATTGGTCGAGGCCTCTCGAGTCATTATACTTGTGCAGAGACTTGCTTTCGTTGGCTCGTTCCAGAGAGTATACATTTTATTTTATAAAATGTACTTTTACTTGCATAAAATTTGAAATCGGGGGGACAATCGGTGCCCCTCTGTGCCCCACTACAGGTGAATTTGGCCGTCTGGAAGAAAATGCAAGAAATATGATATATGAAAACTAATTCCATCTTGAGTATCTTTTTGTCCTGCTACTCTTAGATTCTGCTAGCCTTGTTTCTTTTTACTTCAATGTTTGCCCCCCCCCCCCCCCCCAGATTCGACTTCCGTCCAAAGTTGGAGAGGAAATGACTCCTACCTCCCATGAGACTGCGCCACTGCTCCACACCTCCTAAATCGTCCGTAATCTTCCTAAAAAAGATCTCTCTCTCTCTCTCTCTCTCTCTCTCTTGTGTGTATGTGTGTGTGTGTGTTTGTGGCATTCGTGAGAAAGGTATTAATTTCCCTCTGGGCCAGGATCATCGCTGCATCCAGTATCCAGTAGGAGCTATAAATCTGGAAAAGAAACTCAACCTTGATGCTATGGTGAATGGTACTGGATGGACACACCTAATGGCGGCATTACGAATTACGATTGATTCCAACCAATAAATAATAATGATGAAGATATTTCACTTTAGTTTTTGATTCGATCATCAAAATGGATCAAGAGGTAATTAAGTGAATTACTATAATATGCAGTTAAAACATCACCATCAGATTGTTGTATATGCTCTGTAATTCATATGCTTAGTTCATAATAATAGTAATTGATTTTATTTCTCTAAAATGTTCCAGACTTAATAACGTAACACACCATGACCCAGATCCTATAATTCTTCTACATGTAACTACCGTGGGCCCAAGTTCGAGATGGGTTAATTCCGAACTAATCATTCTACAAACACATTTTGTACATGGTCTGGTTGGTGCAACTTCCGATTGTGTAATTCCGAGATAATCATTCTACAAATGCATTTTGTGCATGGTTCGATTTATATATGTGTGTGTTAACATATACTCGAAAATCTTAGTGATTACTTACTGCGAGTTTTCTGGAGAACAATTTTTCCATTCAGTATACTCCTATATGTTTCTTTGTTGGTAACCAGCCATTCGTTTATTGTCGTCCTGCATACATACTGCTGCTGCTATCTACTTCACGTGCGTGAGGGTTCGAAGGGGTATTATGTCTGTTAATGTTTTTGTTGTTAGGTTGGTCAGGTTTAGGGCTCTTAGCATTAATTAAACATCCCTAAGTGCTTTTGTTGTTAGGTTTAGGACTCTTTACAATAAAATAACGTCGATGAATGCTCCCAATACCTGATCATGTAATATTTGCCTCCTTTGGGCCTCGCACGAAAATTTGCCGGAACTGTGTGATGACCCTGAACCAAGAACAAGTGCTCGCACAAGCTACTTTTCAAATTTTAACTTCTTCAATAATTAATACTTAGTGAAGCTTTTAACTATGCTAATTAGTATCTCCAAGCTTTAAACTTACTTCCACAATTGTTTTCAGTATGCTCAAGCACTTCTCAATACTATAAAACTTACGAAAAATTGTTAAACATTCGGAACCATTGCTGGTCAAATATATTGCACAAATTTCAGAGTACAGAGTGTGACCAATCAGCATGTGCATTGAACTGAGGTGATTTTCTAATATTGTTGACTGCAACCAGGTTTCCAAATCCTTTCAATAGTGCTTAATGTGTACAGTTGAATCAGGGGCATGTGTTTATACATGGCCTGTCTAAAAAGTATCCGACTTTGTGCAGGGAAATGAAAGTCATGCCTAGAATGGTTCATGTCCTAATCTCCTTCAAAGTAGCCTCCTTGGATTTTGACACTCTTAGTCCAACAAGCCTGTCATTACTGGAATCACTCCTGGAATGCCTCTTTTGGAATATCTCACAACTCTGCCATCGCGTTGCACATAATGTCCTCTTAGCTGTCAAAATGGGAGTCTTTCAGTGGAGATTTTAGCTTCGGGAACAGCCAGAAGTCACATGGAGTCATGCCCATCATCATCATCTCCAGTTATCACAGTGTTGAGAAACTCTGCATCCCTGTTGACAGTCTCCAGCATGTCTTGTGCGACATCACGTCGAAGTTCTCGCTGTTCCTCAAAACAGTTTGGGCACAAGTTTTGCTTCTACCTTGTGCATGCCTAAATCCTCCCATAAAATGGAATGCACATAATATTTGCTAATACCAATGTCATCAGCTATTACCCAGACTGTCAAACGAGGATCTTCAATTATCAAGGACCTCACTTTCTCAATATTTTCTGCATTCTGGCTTGTTGTTGACCTTCCAGAATGCCGATCACTCTCCGCTGATGTACAGCCATTTTTGAAGTGGTTGTACCAGTCATTTAATTGTATAAATGCTGCTGCACAGGCTCACACTTTAAATTTACTCTGCAATCACAATAACAAAATATTTGCTTGGCATGTTTGAGAAAGCTACACAGTAAAGTAATTTTGACTTACATAATTCTGTCTCGGGTCTTGTTTAGTCCCATCTCGACAAACCTCAAAGGGTCTGGTCTCATCTCAAATGTCGAGATGATTGTTGACTTGTTGTTTTAAGTCCACTTTTTGCACAGAAAGGCTAATCAGGACTGGACCTACAGTTTAATGTGGAATCCGAACCACTTGTGCCTCCACCGGGTATTGAACCCGGGACCCCTGATTACAAGGTGACGAGGCCTACCTAGCATCTATTGTATCTACTTGTTCACTTTCTGCAGCACCACACATCGAGTGTTAATTGTAATTATTTAATGTATTTTATGCATTAAGAAAAAAGCACATGACTGTTACAAAAATAATAATAATAGTTTATGATATTACTCTTATAAAACTAAAATTTTCTTTAAACAAATGATGTTAATTTCTTATTTTTCCTCAAATTTTCAAAATAAGAATATATTAGAGCACAAAGGCTTTATAATCTTTTAACTATGTACTAAAGTATTATTGTCTTTCCTTGTAATTTTCCAGAATAGTACATCTGATGTATCCGCGGAAGACAGTGAGTCTATACTAAGTTTCCAGGGTTCAAGCTCTGACCTTCATGAAGGGAGTATTGAGGAAGAGCCTTTGTCTCTCGGGTACCCATTTTTTCACAAGGATCCACAACTCAAGGTTGTGAGACATGTGAGTTTGAATATGTAATATTATGTTAGAACTAATACATTCACTATTTATTTATTCCATTCCATTATTAATAACTGTATCTAAATAATAAAAATGTCCCGTACCATCTTAGGCACCAGGCTTTGGGCTTGGGCTATGGGATGCTTGCTGGTTTGAGTTTCCTGGGGTAGCATAACAACTTTTCTCTTGAGATTTCAGCCAGTGTATGGAACCCATTGCCATCCACCATCATGAGGAAATTGGGAGCTACGAATGAGTATCCTAACCCAGCCATGGAAACCTATAGCAATGATTGGAAGTGTGTTGTGCTGACCATATGTCACCCCGTAACTGGTCGAATGATCGCCCATCTGTGCTGAGGGATGTGAGAGTGAGGCCAGTAGTTGGTAGGTAGGACCTGCCTTCAAGGACTGTTGCACCATGGGTTATTTATGCAGCATTACAGTAGCTCTTTTGTCAGTGTCACCTCTGTGGGTGTATACTATTGCCTTCATAGCTTTAATATCTGCTCCAGTTCTCGAGGGCAAGGTGGGAAGTCTGGATCCCCTACTTCCCACTGGTTATGACCATGATCTTTGAGTATATCTATGATCTCCCTTATACCTTGTTCCTTTACTTCAAAATAATTCATTCTACTTCCAGGATTTATCTGCAACTTGTGCAAAGTCTACCTGTTTACTGCCTTGTGTGGCACCTGAATCAGCAAGGGAAGTTGCTGTTTTACCTAAAGTTCATCAGTTATCCAACAAGCTTATGCAAGATGAGGCTCCAGAACCAGATCATGCATTGTTGCAAATGCACAAGTGGATACAAACTAGAAAGAGATTGCAGAGTAGACTGGCTGGTAAAGTAATTTCTGCACTTCATTTAATTTCTAAGAGTTCTGCTGTCTCTATACTCTTAAAATCAGAGAAAATATTAATTTAGTAAGATATTCAGGAATTGACGTGATAATAGTAGTGAAATATTCTTAAAAATGAATAAAAGTTCCGACAATAACAATAATAATAATAATTTAAAATAGAAGTGTGAAATGGTAATTGCTTTTATATCTTTTTATGCTTTGTCACTTTTAAGCACCAATTCATCCACAAGGTGGTAGTAGTATAGTTTAAAGCAACTTTGGCCCTTGTAGTCATTGATTTCTACATTGCCCATGGCATGTTTTCATGTTTAAAAAATTATCAATTCTAACCATTTCAATGTCAAATACATGAACAATTCTAAATTGATGTAGCTGTACTGCCTTCAGTGGCGTAGCATGAGCATTTCGGATGGGAACGCCAAGTTTGAAGGAAGGGTAAGCCTTTTTTTTGCTTAAGAGTTTACTTATGGAATTAGCCGACATATGTATTGTCTATTTAAAATCACAATCTCATTGTGTTTATTACATGAAGTCAGCTGGGTTCCGATAAAACATGATCCATGCTTGTTTTATCTAGAAAATAAGATGCCTCAGTGCGCAACAAATGTTTTATACCATTTTTAACTAGATTGCTCAAGTCAGAAACACCGCACAGCATTCGGAGTATTTTGCTCCACACGTAACACATGTGTAGCAAAACAGTATTTTATAATCAAGGAAACCTTTCGGCATGACGAAAGTAATTAAAAAACCTACCTCAATCACAAGCGCCTTTAGAACAACAGTAGACTTCATTGTTGTGGATGATAGAACTATTGAATGATTTGGTTTATTTTACTTCGCTTTCTATCACTTTTGGCTAATCGCAAATATGAATATGAGTGATGATATTGATGAAGTTCATGAAGAGACACTCACAAAGAACAAACATGCGTAGGCTCGGGATTCGAACCGGAAACCTCTCACGCTGTGCAAAACACACTGACACGAAAGGGGGGGGGGGGGGGTGGATGATCCAACAATCGTACACTCTACTGACGTAACAGTGCCTATTAGTAGTAATTCAGTTTCAGACCACTGTTTATTGTATCTTGAGAATGCTGATAAACATTTTAAAATAATTTTGTCAAGAGATCATACGATGTTAAGAGTTTTGAAACGAATGCTAAACATTTCCACTGGCACAATATTAGGCAGTTAGATACTAACAAAAAAATATTTCTTTTAAATAAATAGTTTTGTGGGTTATGTGGTAGAGCAGCCAGAGGCTGAACTTCTACCACGAGGACTTTATCAACTTGTTTGACAAAAACTTTTTTGTTCTTTTAGTTTTTAATGCACTTCACTGTTCTTGCGATAAATTTCACGATGCAGTGGTCATTAAAGAAAGATACGTCAGTCAATATTGCTTATTGTAGCATCACACAGCATGAGCAGAAGCACGAGCGCGAAAAACCGGGTAGGAATTCTACTTCTGTCGTCTGCATCGGAAGTACAGCGCCTTGAATCGGAAGGCAGGAAAGGTCACATGGCCCCTAGAACCAATCAGGTCTCCGTACGCCCGCGTATGGCGAGAGCATTTCGCCCGTGCTGTAGAGATCCAAGCCACAAGCTTTCCCTCCTTCTCTCTGCCTACAGGCAGGCATGGTCCTGTATGCCAAACCTAGCTGGCGTCCGGCAAGCAAAGACATTAGAGAAATGCTACAAGGAGAGCTGTTAGTGGAGCGTTGTAGACGGATCGCGAAAAATAGCTTTTATAATGCCATTATGCTCAAACATTTATATAAAATTAGTATATATAATTACTTTATATTTACAGCATTTACGCATTTTTAAAATTTTAAATCAGGGAACGCCGGGCGTATGGGCATATTAGGATGCTACGCTACTGACTGCCTTTCTTTTCTACCTCTTGGATAGGATTGCTATATTTCATAAGTGAATATCCGGGATGCTGTTAACTGTAAGCCTGTTTGGAGAAAGAAGATGGACTCAACAAAGTAGTATGTATGTCCTGAACACTGTATTTATTATGGACTATACGCTGACACTACTGTAGGATTCCAAAGATGGTAAGCTATTTCAGAAACGATTTTCAAGGATGCGGAGGAAAATTAAAACACATCTTCAGCTTTGTTGCCTAATTTTAGAAGTCACGTTTTTGCAACAAAAGTCACAAAAATTCAAGACTTTCTGCATAATAGATTCATGTGTAGGAATATATACCGTATTTGCCGGCGTATAAGATGCACTTTTTTTCCTTTAAAAAAAGATATGAAAAACGGGATGTGTCTCTCAGTTTTTGATTACCTTCATTTCTGGCAATTTTCTCTGTTTTGAGTTACACGATTTCTTTCTCGCTTCTTTTTGATGTGACCAAGAAGATTAAAATGTATTCTTTCCTAGTTAGATTAGTTAAATTATTTGTAGAAAGTAGACCTACATATTACATTATATTTGAAATACTGTAAATTAATTATCATATTCAGTTATAGACCTTTTTCATAAAAAAATGTGCACAAAAAAGGGGTTCGTCTTATGCACTGATGCATCTTATAAGCCGGCAAATACGATAATTAATAAATTATGAAAATCTATGTTAAGTAGACATAGACAGACTTCTTCGTCTCAGTCATATTGTTTTCGTGCATTTCTATATTTCTCATTGGTGTGGATTTTTCAAGCTAATTTCTATTCTTGGAAATTGATTTATAAAACTGGACACATGATGATGTAGAAAAGTGAGACTTGAAAATCAGTATCTATTTCCAGTTCATTTAGCTCATCTGTTCATAGCGAAAACACCCACTCTAAACAATTCCCATGTCTAGTATACTAGTGCTGAACAATCTTTTTCTTCATTTCACCGACCCCCTCCATGTAGGACTGCCTTGACGGAGCGAGGGGGCTTAGTAGGAAGGCCATTTTAATCTCACCATTTCACCCATTCTTCACATCTATATCTCACGTTTTCAGCATTCCATCACATCATTCATCTCCATCTCATTGACCTCCCTATAACTAAGGGTCCTGCTAGAGGAGACAACCTCGATAAAAAAAACCTATCCCAAGGTGTGAGTTGCACGTGCCGATGGAACAGTATTGGCTGCAGGGGTAGTTGCAGTCGCGAACGTGGCCACAGGGATTTAGGCTTGGTCTTTGTGTACCCTTCATTTTTGGGGGTAGGCCTTCCTCGGCATAGAGGGCATGTCGAGGCGACAATTTATGGACCCTCCACTTAAAATCTTACAGTTTATGGGAACTAAATCACCTTTTAACGGGGGGAAACCCTCAAAGTGTCGGAGGCCTTTGAGCCCGACGAGTTTATTGGAATAGACAGGGAACGTCACGTCAGTGCCACGTTACCTTGTAATAAGCATTGTAGAAAAGAAAGAGAGTACTGATGAATGTACAAACACGAAGAGAAATGGAGCTAAATCATTAAAGGACCTGTCACCATTCCTTATAAAGAAGCAAGTCGACTATGCCGCTGGAAGTGATGTCCCTGGCATCAAAAAACTGCGCAACGATAGCCTTCTCATCCAGACAAGTACAGATTGCCAGACTAACCTCCTTCTTAAGCTTACAACCTTGGGCGACTTTCCTGTTCAGGTTGAACCTCACCATCAACTGAACAATTGTAAAGGCATTGTACGCCAATGGGATCTCTTGAACTGCACAGAAGAAGAAATCCTTGAAGAGCTCTCCGATCAACATGTGACAGCAGTGCAGCGAATAAAGACCAAAAAATCCGGAGAACTTGTACCGACAGCTTCGCTCATTCTCACCTTTAACACGACCACTCTCCCGGATGAGGTACGGGCTGGTTATTACAACCTCCATGTCCGGACGTACATTCCGAACCCGATGTGGTGTTTCAAATGCCAGCACTTTGGGCACACTCAGCCTTCTTGCAAGGCCACTACTGCTATTTGTGGCAAATGGAGTCAGCCCAATCATGGGACAGAGCCATGTTCATCTGGTCCCACTTTCCAAGAGGAAAAGAATATAGGAGAGTTGGTTGTGACAGAGAAAATCTCTGCCGGTGAAGCAAAACGACGTCTCCGTGACAGTGTACACACTATTTTACCTGTGCCATTCTCTACAGCTGCTTCTAATGCTCTTATCCGTCGCAGTATTGGCGTCCAAACCAGTGACGTGCCCACCCAGACAACAACGATTCCCAGAGTAGCTCGCCCCGCTCCGAGGAAACTAGCAACCACTACTCGCTCCACAGAGAAGAAATTAAGCAGGTTGATAATAAAGAATATTTTATGAAGTCTACTAGCTCTCCAGTCAGGGTGGCAGCCACCACCCTGAAACTCAAGGTGCAGCTAAAAGCTGCCTGGCGGGCACTGAAACCACCCATCACCACCCCTCCTTCCCCATCCCCTTCACCCTCTCTGTCCTTACCCGAGGACATGATAGAGGACGATGCCGCGGTTGAGGAATGTACGAAGGTGACAGGGATATTGAATAGAGTATGCCTTAGAAGGTCACGCTAAATCTTACATCATGGCCTCCTGTCTCCAATGGAACCTTAACGGTTTCCGTACGCATCTCGAGGAACTGCAAATTTTAATATCCGAATTTGACCCTGCCATCATATGTCTCCAAGAGACACATTTTTGCCCAAATGAATCAGTGATTCTTAACGGATACACATTTTACCGCACCGACAAAGTTCCTGAGGGTCGTCGTGCTCACGGTGGTGTTGCAATCAGTGTTCGACATTCCATCCACTCAACGCCAATCTTTCTCACCACCCCCCTCCAAGCTGTTGCTGTGCGGGTTTCTCTACCACAGCCAATAAGTGTGTGTTGTGTATATATCACAAGGGAGGAACGATTCTCTTTTGAGGACCTCCTCTCTGTATTGAAGCAACTCCCGTCTCCTATGGTTATTTTGGGTGATTTTAATTCTTATCATCATTTATGGGGCTCCGTGTGTACAGAGACCCGGTGTCAAATTGTCGATCAATTTCATGAGGCATCAGGTTTAGCGTTGCTGAATAATGGAACTCCCACATATTTCAGTCTGTCATCAGGCACGTACTCTGGTTTGGACTTGTCCTTCTGCAGTCCCAGCCTTGCTCCTACCACCTCTTGGAGTGTCCACACTGATCTCTGTGGGAGCGATCATTTCCGTCTTTTACTCAACTTCAAACATCTCCAGCACTCTCCCTCACTGGCATCTCAGATGTGCTGACTGGGGTGCCTTTGAGCATGCAGTGGATCTTAATACCGATCTTGCGTCGACTCTGCCAGCAATCGACGCCCTTGATATCTTCGTGTCACGCATCCTCGATTATGCACGTTCCTCCATTCCACATCCCAGTGGACTTGTGAGGCGATGCCCAGTCCCCTGGTGGACTGCGGGGATAAGTGCAGCCATCAAGGACCACAATCGTGCCCTAGATCAGTTCAACAGGAACCACAGTGCCGCAAACCTCGAGCAGTTTCGCATCAAGCATGCCCGTGACTCATTCGAGCCAGTAAGAAGGCATCCTGGGTCCAATACGTGTCTTCCCTGACAAAGCAGGCTTCGTCGAAAGCTGTTTGGACCAAAGTACGTCACATCCAAGGGGTGCATCGACTCCTCTGAGTGCTCTGGAGCACGACGGGACATTGTATACAGATACTGGAGACATATCAAATATCCTGGCCACACAGTTTTCTGAAGCTTCCAGTTCGGAAAATTACCAGCCATGTTTCCATCGTGAGAAGGACCGTCAGGAACGACGTCCTCTAGTTTTTCGAAGTCATAACACCGAGCCATACAATTCTCCATTCACCGAATGGGAGTTCGATCAGGCACTTCGGCATTCGAAGAACACAGCTCCTGGAGCGGACAGGATCCACTACGAGATGCTACATCATCTGCCCAGTAGAGCCAAAAATTTCCTTCTCACGGTGTTCAACAGGCTTTGGTTGGAGGACCTATTTCCCGTATTCTGGAAGGAGGCTATTATTGTTTCCATCGTGAAACCAGGCAAAGAGCGCACCACAGCCTCGAGTTACAGGCCTATTGCCTTAACTAGCTGTGTGTGCAAGTTGATGGAACACATGGTCAACAAACGTCTCCCCTAATTTTTGGAGGAAAACTCCTTGATAAGCAATTTTCAATGTGGTTTTTGCTCCAACCGTTCCACACTGGACCATCTGGTTCAGCTGGAATCACATATTCAGGATGCATTCCTCAACAACGAACATTTACTAGCAGTTTTCTTTGGCCTCCAAAAGGCCTATGACACAACGTGACACTTCGGCATCATCAAGCAGCTTCATTCTTGGGGCATCCGTGGCCATATGGCGTACTTTATTCAGACCTTTTTATCAGATCGTTCTTTCCGCCTACATGTTGGGAACTTCTTTTCGGATCTTCATGAACAAGAGAATGGTGTCCCACCAGGCAGCACACTTAGTGTTACTCTGTTTGCCATAGCAGGGAACAGTGTTATAGCAAACATTGTTGCCCCTGTACATGGTCTCCTATATGTAGACGACCTCACGATCTTTTGTCGCTCACGGAATCTCACGACAGCTTCTCATCAACTCCAACTAACAATAAACCATTTGGTTGAGTTGTCCTCCCAAACAGGTTTCACTATCTCATCCGAGAAATTCGTCTGTGTCCACTTTTGTCGTCAGCGTACATGTCATTTTGATCCTGACCTGTACATGTCGAAATCTCCCCTGCACTTTGTGAATGAGGTCTGCTTCCTAGGCCTCATTTTCGACAAGAAATTAACATGGCTACCTCACCTTCGCCATTTTAAGTTCTCTTGTCTTCGAGTTCTCAACCTTTTACGTGTTTTATCTCATACTTCTTGGGGTGCTGATAGGATGGTACTGCTTTGCCTGTACCATGCACTCATCAGGTCGAAGCTCGATTACGGATGTGTTGCGTATTCATCTGCTCGCCCATCTAGATTTCGCATCCTAGACAACTCAATCAGTTGGATTATTTTGTAAAGTAAGCATTTCAGAATTACGTCCACATATATATATATAAATAATGTTAATCAAAGTATAGTCTTAATCATTTCTGCATCCCACCTTATTCCGTGTCATTAGTACATTCCGAAGAAACTTGTCCGGACACCAGGACGAATGATACCTTTCCAGGACT
This sequence comes from Lepisma saccharinum, assembly GCF_977018435.1. Classification (NCBI taxonomy): domain Eukaryota; kingdom Metazoa; phylum Arthropoda; class Insecta; order Zygentoma; family Lepismatidae; genus Lepisma; species Lepisma saccharinum. The sequence continues at coordinate 161,088,321 of NC_139229.1, read as the reverse complement.
GTCCCAGAAAATCTGTGGTGTATGGCAATCCTACTCTTGAATTAATCTTAATGATAAGAATGAATGATGAGATGGTGTTGGTACAAGCACAATATTCATGCCTTTCCTAGGTATCAAACCTGAGACCTCTGGCTTCGTAGGACATTATGTTTACCACTCTGCCTCAGAGAACAGCTAGGAATATATTCAAAGTTGCTGGTATCACATAAAAGTTCAATATAAGATGGAGAGTCAAATGAAAGACAACCTAAATAGTCCGATAAACATTATAGAATAAACAGACTGTGTACAAGTCAAATTTACATCATGGATCAACTGTTATTTTACAAAACGACCAGAGGGCTGAAACACTGATCAGGCGAGCTTCAACAAGCCATTTTTGTCATTTTAAAGATGGTGCCTCCTCCATACACTTGCACCAGTGAAGTCCAGTGGTTTCTTGTCACCAGAAGTCAAAAACTTATATTCTTCGGCAAATGAAAATTCACCAGCAAGCATACAAACAGAGGAGGAAGTTTGACAATGGCCTCAGTCCACAAGCAGATGGGTGGAAAGACCTTTGTGGTGGCTCATAAGTGACTCCACAAAGATTCTTCTTCTTGTCGTATACAGACAATAATTCAGACTTGATCATATATGTGAGTCAGCAATGGGTCTATGCTAAAATGCAGCAGACTTGTGCAACCATACATGCAAAAATCTATTAGATAATAAACAAAAAACAAATTAAGGTTTTTACTTGACTGTCCCTCCTCGTAGATAATACACAGAGTTTGAAATGTTAAACTTTGAACATAGCAGTTACTGCTTGTAAAATAATGTGGCACTACAACCAGGATGTTATGCGATAGATGATTTAAAAGAGATTAAAACTTTTCATTTATTTTTCAGAGAGGTTAAACTCTACACCATCATCTTTGCTCATGAACAGATTTGAGGATGATTTTGATCTGAAAAAGGAGAAAGAAGAAATTTATCGAACAAAATTTATTTTACCTCCTGGAAAAACTTATGTAAGTAGATGGAGGAGAAAAATGTTATTTAATAATGTATAAGAAATTACAATGTTTCTGTGATAGTCTGCCCACTGATAAGAATATTACAATACATGCAGAAGCAGCTCTTACATCAGTTTTTAAAATTAACAATTCCCCCTGTAGTATTTATGAAGGCTTTTCTTCTTATGAACTATGTATGTTTTGTGTTCACAGAGATATGTTATAGCAAATTATTTATTGATTTTATGTGGTACTTTTAGGCCATTTTAATTTGATTATGTTAGTATTTTGTGTGTGTGTGTGTATGTATGTATGTACAGTGGTGGCCAAAAGTCTGGAAAATGCTTTACGAAATCTCTTTTTTGGCTTCCACATACAAATAAATTTTATATGTCCTTCTATTCTTTTGTTTTCTATTAGCCTACACATTCATAGAAGGGGCAGGGTATTATATCAATGGTTTCTGTAAATAATATTACATTTTTCTTCTTCTTCTTCTGCTGCAAAGGTTGGTTTCTCATTTAACTATATATAATTTTATCAATGACTTCAAAGCTTATTCTGATGTAGTGAACAATATTATAAGGGTATTATTCAGTGCATTGTTGAAGTTTCTGTTGCAACATTTTTGGCTTTATTTGTTGTTACTGTCAGCACATTGTTGCTTGATAAATACCAGTGATTGTTGTCGCGAAACAGTGGATATGTGTGAATTGAGAAGGTACAGTACAGCTGTATTCTGAACACTTGTTAGTGAGATTTGAAAATTGAAAGTGGAAGGAGAGACTTCCTTTTATTTTTTTGTGTGTCTGTGTTTTTGAACTCTTCTAATTTATTATACAAATATAAACTAGTGCTAGTGTGTTAGCTAGTGTGTATTTTCATCACCTGCACCTGTGTTTTCAGGAATAATGTTGGCAAGAAGCAAAAAGGGATCTAAACTGAGCCCAGAGACCAGGGCCAAGATCAGCATATTGCATCAAGAGAGTAAGTCAAAATCCGAAATTGCAGCCCAATTCAAGATAGTTCCAAGTACTTATCACAAAAACACAATAGAATTCAAGAAATCAGTTCATTCAAGTCTCGCACATGAAATTGCAGGCCACATGTTACGTCTGATCGAACAGACACAGCAATTGTTAGATTATGCAATCTCCCAAAACTACTTCTGCTAAAATAAGATCAAATCTTCCAGAAGACATCAACAAACCGAGTTGCCGAACCATTAGACGTAGACTGTTTGATGCAGGTCTGAAATCCTACACTCCAGCAAAGGAGCCGAAACTATCATAAAAGAATATCACTGATCGTATAAAATTTTGTCGTCGTTACATGGCTTGGATAGCAGAGGACTGGAAATTAGTGATGTTTTCTAATGAATCAACATTTACTCAGTTTTTCCATTATAATAAATATGTAAGATGCCCCAAAAACAAAAGGTATGACCAACGTTATGTCGACCCTACTGTGAGGCAAGCAGAAAAAGTGATGGTCTGGGGTTGTATTTCTGCAAATGGACGTGGATCACTATGGATAATACCAAGGAACACTACCATAAATGGAGAGGTGTACTATCTACAGATCCTTCAACAGAAGCTTCCAGCTGTTATGGACATTCATCAGTGCAGTGTACTTATTTTCAACAAGATGGAGCTACTTGCCACGGTACAAAGAAAGTGAAATCTTGGTTAACCTCGCGCGACTACCAGTTGCTCCATCCATTGCCAGGCAGTTCACCAGATCTAAACATCATAGAAAATGCATGGTCCATCATGAAGATGAAGGTCTCCGAGAAGTTCCCAACGTCATACAATGACCTGGTACAAAATATCAAGGAAGTATGGGTCACTGAAATTACGCCAGATTACTGTCAACGCTTGGTACACTCTATGTCCAAACGGATATTGGAAGTGTTAGAAAACAAACGACATGCTACAAAATACTAGAGTATGGAAATTATGATAATTTGTATCTATATTTGTTCAAGTAATCTTATAGTATACATTTTAAAAATAAAGTTTAAAATTTCATCAATTGTATTAAGTGTAAGAGAAATAAAAAGTATGAATAATGAAAATTTTGATGATTTTCCAGACTTTTGGCCACCACTGTATTTGGGGTTAGATCAGTTTGGTTTATTGCTGTTAACATTTCCATATGTATTTTTTTCTGCTAGTTTGTAGAAAAATGGTGAAAAAGCACTCATACGATGTAATTCATTAATGTGGATCGAACTACTGAACCAAATACAGTACCTGATTTACCTGAGTTACATTTGACACACACTGCTGGCCTTCGTGGCAAAGTGATTAGTGTAACTTGCTACAAAGTCAAAAGTCTCTGGCATGGATGTTTCTTTGCGTTTGTCCCATCATCCATTTTATCAGTTCATCATTCATACTCTGCATTTTTGCCAGCCTCCATGATGGAGTGGTTAGCACATCGTGCTACAATGCCAGTGGTCACGGGTTAGAATCCTGGTCTGGCCATGGATGTTTGTGAGTGTCAATTTCATCATATCATCACCCATCCCCATCTTTGCAAATTAGCCAAAAGTGGCACAAGAAGCAAAGTAAAATAAATCAAATCAAATCAAATACTCTGCATTTTTCACTAAAATTTCTACAAGTACCTGACATTTAAGGTTTCCACAACTGTGGTATCATTTGATCAAATAATTATATGCAAGATGTATACATACCGTTGCAATTCTTGAAGTTAGTTATAAATATACAGGGTGTCATTTTAATGGCGCCCACAGACTACGGAAACGTGTAGAGGACATCAAAACAAACAACTTTTCTCAGTAACATTTTTTTCGTTGGTGCATCGTTTCAGTGCTACAGTCGTTCAAAAAAGACTGTTTTGCCGCCTGAATGCTGGCTTGGTTTGAGTTGGTGTTTTAAGTCCACTTTATGCACAGTAAGGCTAATCGGGACTGGACCTACAGTTTAAAGTGGGATCCGAACCACTTGTGCCTCCACCGGGTATCGAACCCGGGACCCCTTGATTACAAGGCAATGACGCAACCACTGTGCCATGGGGGAGGCCCGCCTGAATGCTGGCAACCACACACAACATTTGATTGCATTTGTGACGTCATATCCCGTCGTGAAGTGATGCATTCCAGGGTTGCCAGGAACACATATTCTGTGAAAAATGACATAGCTACAAGCAGCCACAGTATTGTACCGTAAAACAAAACGAGAAAACACGTTCTGTAACCTAACAGGAAGTAAACAAACGATACAAAAATGTTAGAAAGAAAATAGAATTCAAGTAGAAGTGGTCATATCGAATTTTGTCTCAGCTTACATGACAAATATTTGCAAATGTAGTTACCAAGTTGGCATCTACAATTTAGTCTTATCCACTTCGTCCTTCTGATACGAGTTGTATGTGACACACTGAACAGATGACAAAATAAAAATGAAAGAACTCAAAATTCCAAAGGTAAGCAACACATAATATAATGTATATTCAGGGCATTATGAGACAAGTGACAAAAATGGTTGAAAAAACAGGGATATAAGTAGTAGTAATACAAGCTCTCCAACAACTGTGTTTATCTATGCACCAGATACACATGTAATAGTTTGCAACTGTGAACAGGGCAGTATATTCGCTACTGATTCATAATTAGATTGTTACTGTGGTTGTACGTGTTTTAGCCATAATGTAACAACGTGAACCTCGGATACTTCCGTTATCAGCACAAAAGTACCACAAGGCATCTGGACACAAACCTGTAGATATCAACCTTGCAACGAGATTTGCAAATATTGGACATGTAGCTGGGCGTAAACAGGCACATGTAAGCTGCAAGTCTAATAAAATGTATTGTTGATATTTGACATGTAGGTTGAGACAAAATCCGATATTGACACTTCATTTTGAATACTTTTTTTACCATTTCTCATATCGTTGTTTCACTTTCCCCTTCCCCTGAGATGACTGTTGATCTTCTGGCTGGTAGACTATGATGTTCGGTCTACTGGACGCATTTCTCCCTTCGTTTTACAGCTAATAATGTGGTTGGTAGTTTGTCATTTTTCACAAAATTTGCGTGTTACTTGCAACCCTGCCATGTGCTGTTTCGCCGCAGGAAATGACGTCACAGATACGATCAAATGTTGTGTTGGGTTGCTAGCATCCAGATGGCAAAACAGTCATTTTTGAACGGCTCTAGCGTCGAATCGACGCACCAACGAGAAAAATGTTACTGAGAAAAGTTGTATACAAATCTGTGGTCCATGGGTGCCATTAAAATGACACCCTGTATATTATTTGCTTACTTTCCACAATGTTAGAATAAAAATAATGTCAAAAGCACTTTCTTGAACTGCTCGCAGTTTTCAACATGTAGGGAAACTTTAAACTTAGGCTTTAGTCGTTGACATAATAGTTGGGTCACTGGAATCTATATTCTCAGAGAGAACCCGAACATTTTGGTATTGACTACATTCAGAGGACAATTAGACCTATTTAGCCAGCCTACGTGGCGAAGTGGTTAGCACATCATGCTACGATGCCACTACGCCGGTCCGAATCCCGGCCTGGGCATGGAAGTTTGTGAGTGTCCATTCATCAATTTCATCATATCATCACTCATCCCCATCTTCGCAAATTAGCCAAAAGTGGCACAAGAAGGTAAGTAAAATAAAGCAAATCATTCAATCAATCAGACCTATTTCAAAGGAATAGTAGTCTAGCGTAGATAGCCAGATGGCCCTCTCGATGGCACAGTGGTAGCGTCACCACCTTGTAATCAAGGGGTCCCGGGTTCAATACCCGGTGGAGGCACATAGTGGCTAGTAAGCCTTGGCTTCCAAATAGCTGTTCCACCATGGAGATTAATTCTCAGTTGAACTTAACCTAGCAACACATTTGTGGTGCCTGCGATTAATTTTGCATGATTTCATAGTGAGTTCATTTCAGTTGTTGGCCACTCCAATAGCATAACAGCTATTGCTGTCAACTTGCAATCAAGGAGTACCAGGTCCCATTCCCAGTGCTGGCACATTTCATGGTGGTTCAGATCTTACTTTTAACTGTATCTCCAGTCGTGATTAGCCTATCTGAGCATAAAGTTAACATTAATTGCGATGGATCGTTTGTAATACGGTGGAACCCCGATTTTACGTTCCTCTATTTTACATTTTCTTGCATTATACAATCTTGATGGTCCCAACAAAGCAAAATGTTATAAAAAAAAATCCTCGGTTGTTTATTTTCATGCATTTTAAGTTTTTTCAACTTGGTTCCCTGAAAACTGTAAAATCAAGGTTCCACTGTATCACCCTAGCAAACCAACTTATGAGGAGTACAGGATATGTTTTAAACATTTGTTTGAGGTTATTGAACCTTCCAGTACATTAACCAAAATATTTTTCCATATGCCAGGAGGATATTAATTTCTTCAAGCTGCCAGCCAAAATACGCGATAAACATATTCTAGGAGAAAGTTCTATTTGTGCAACAATTACAGATCCTGACAGAGGAATTCTTCCAGATATCGAATACATAAAAACTCCTAAAGCTGTACAGAAGGAACAAGGTGAGATTAAATTCCATTACATGCTTGCTTTGTTATGTAACTCTCTTACTAATCTTAGGGCACAGTTCTGGCTTGCTTTACGTAATGTTTGAATCATCTTTGTGAATTACTGTATTCTTTAATCATATGGGATTTTGCAATCAACTGTTCTGGTTATTAGTGTGAAATCTTTACATTTTTGTATGTTTGTTTATGTATTAATTTATTCCAGGTTTTAGTAAAAAGACAATACCCCGAAAGATGTGGCCACGTTCAAAATATTTGGTTCAGAGACAAGTTGAATTAAGAAAAGAGCTGAAATCAGTTATTAAACATAAACCAGTGAGTATAGAATTAAATGATTTGTTTATTTGTTACTCTTCTAAATCTAAATTAAACTCTCCTGATACCCAAGGCCTAGTGAGTTGCTTTTTTTGGGTGACATGTGCAGAGGCCTGCACAAGACCTGGAGCAGACCCGTTCGCGAGACATCGCTCCTGAAATGCCATGCAACCTGCGCAACATCCTCGCTTGAGCAGCTTGTATGCCCAACTGCCCAGATCGTTCCAGGCAGGCATTGTAGACCCGCCGGGTACCCGCAGTCTTACGATACCTAGTAGGTCTCAGTTCGTTCTTTCCATCAACTGCAGACCCCTCCCTCTGCATGACGTAGTTGCTTCGAGTAGAAACTGCACCGGGCCCACACCGTTCTGCAGTGTTGCCAACTGCAATAGATTATCACTACTTAAAAAAGGGAACTCAAAGCTTCGTAAGCCACATCACCAATGAAATGAGATTTACGAATGTTGCTACCCCCCCTCCCCCCCACACACACATTGAAATAGGTTTTCCGTGGCACAGGATCCATAAGTATATGTCGTAAATAACCAATATATGTATATATAGTGATATAGGGCAGGACTGAAACATGTCACGTTCGACGCTGAGGTCGCGAGTCAAACAACACACTGTTCTACTGCGAACACCAGAGCCGTAGCCAGCCAGGGGCATTGCCGTTACCCTCGTTTGGAGGGGGGGCAAGTACTTGGATAAACGTAACAACAACAACAATCACAATAATAGTAATAAAGTAGCATGAAAAGCATTATTATCCTCATAAGTCACGCAAAAAGGGGGTAGAAGTCGGTTCTCACGCATTTGTGTTGAAACAGAGGATTAGAAATATTTTTTTTCAACACGTCAATTTCACATTAGCAAATAATGGAAAACAAGCACACAAACTATTTTTGAAAGAAAGAAAGTGCATGATAAATGAATTCCGAATGCCCCCTCTGGTTGCGCCACTGCGTGCCTGGTTAAGGCACCATGCAATGAAAAACAATTAGTTTTCAGTGAGGAGATTTTTGTTTGCTCGATCATTCATTTAGATAAATGAAACTGTAATATTGCGTGCATTTCCTGGCAATAAGATAAAAACTACTTACGCTGAACTGAAATCGCTAAGTATATAAATTCTCCTTGGAGAAGAAGCTCCTCCTAGGACTTCGTAGGATTTAGTAGCTACGTAAGTAGGCAACACTGGCTGCAGCCGTCCACGTGGTGATGAAACACCTGGAGCGACATGCTGCCGGAGGGCTGTTTCCTTCCTGCAGGTTTTGCAGGCGCCCGGGTCTTGTTTAATGCCCAGGTACCTTGTAAGCGCAGAGTGCCTTGAAGACCAAGAACCCGGGTAAAGACGCAAGTCGACTCGTTGCCATGGGCAGGCGAGCAGGTAAACCTGTTATCGCGTGCAAGTGGGCAGTGGGTAGGTAAAAGGCAGACTATGCTGGCCTCTAGACATGTGGTAAGCTAATCGAGTTCTAGATTTCTAAACTAGAACTTGCTACTTCTTCTTTTCAAGTAGCTCCTCAGTTATTCTCATGATGCTGCATTATTGGCAAGATTTTGGAGTTGTTTCTGGATATGAAACCAGGTTCCTCATCCAAAAGTCAAGAATGCTAACCATTCAGCTATGCATGAGTAAAATGGTGCATCAGCTCATTTTCAAATCTTTACATGGCACCCTTTTCTGGCTGACACCCTTTCTATATTTATATATAACTTATCTATGGCAGGATGTTTAAGATTTGCCCAATCTCTCTTTTCATTTCTTTTATTTAATGATAGATTCAGAATCTCTGGATGTTTTAAATATGTTTTTGTTTCCTAATCTGTATTATTTTCAAACTGTTTTTGTGATTGCATAGGTGAAGTTCTGTATCTCGACATTGTAGTTTTAATTGGTTTTCTGATTAATTTTGAAGAACCACTGCCTTCATTATCAAAGGTGTGGCATCTAGGATGGAGATCATTTGTTTGTGCATTTACCATGACAACCATGAAATCTTTTGGTGATATTTTATGAAGAGATATTTTTATATTGACATTAAACAGGTTATTTAGATTTCTATGTGCTTTGCAGTTGAAGCGTCAGTGGAAAGAACCAGGTAAGTCAATTTTCTGTTTTAAGCGAGGTAGTAGTGTTCTTTTGAAGAGAGGAAGCAAGTTGGTAATGAATTATATGCTTCTTTCCCCCATTTCATACCTGTCAGCCATTCCTCTCTTCACATTGGATTGAGAGAACACCACTACCTCGCTTAAAACAGAAAATTGACTTACATTTTTTTCCCCCCTGACCCTTCAGTTTACAACTATTTGGTGTAATGGAAATGATGATTTTGATTTAAGGATTAAATCTACGTGTGTCATTGATGTAAAAATTCCTATTAATTTTAGTGGATCAAATTTAGTATGTATGAATTGTAAATCATTGTGAACGTTGGAAAAATAGTTAGAAAATAATCATTACATTATAACTATGATGATAAAAAAAAAAGAGGTACAGTGCACCCTTGTGCTATGCACCATGCCATGAAGGCATATAGGGGGTGTAGGGTTAGAGCCCCACACTTTCTTGATCACTGCCGAAGGTGGGGGTGATGTGATCAGCACCATGCCCCTGGCTGCCTTTACCCTCCAGAGTTTCCTCCAAGTACCCACTTTATACGACTCTGTGTGGGCACTGGAGCCGCTTGAACAGGTGGAAAAAATCCCGGTTCTCCCCCACTGGGGATTGAACCCAGGTCTCTTGCATGGTAGTCAGACACCCTATTGACTGAGCTAATGCAGCTTGCACTATGATGATCAACTAATAATTAATCATGAAACATGCAAATCATTGTATTACCATAAAAATTTAGGTTATACTAAATGTTGGATGAATTCTCTAGGTACCTTGAGGAAAACATTCAAAAGATACTTTATGTTTCAAAAACCTGTGTAGAAAATTTTAAAAACAAAAGAAAACATTCCTGTTTAGCTGATTATTGTTAATAGAATGGAAGTGTTGCTACTGAGTATCAATGCATCTTGTAATTTTATATTACCTGTAATGTTAGGGGAAGTTTTGGACTGAAGTGACAAGTGATACTAGTGACACAACAAGCTCCACATGCTGCTGTCACTTGGACTGGGCCGTTTTCTCAATAGTGTGCATTGTATCACCTACAGCAGCATATACTCTGGGTCACCTAGGTAATCGGAGATGACCCGGCTATAATTTTTTAAAAAGTTGTTTTTTATTTCTTCGCAATATTCTTCCGAACCAATCTTTGATTGACATATTTCTTTGCTTCCAGCACGCAAATGTTTTCAACAGTTTGCCGCGGAATGTCCGTGAGGCTTTTTCTCCAGCTGGTGGAATCTGGTGACATCAGGGTGGGATTCCACCAGCTCCCTTTAAAATCCCTTGACGGGAGGGAGGGGAAGGAAACACTGCTTCTCAGGTGCGGTGATTCCTTGGCAAGGGTAACCTCCTTCTGGAGAGAGTCCATCGGTCGCACTCTCTACCCCAGAGCCTTTGCCGTTCCCTTGGCACCCTCTTCTGCCATTCTTCCCCGGTGGCCTTTGTATCGTAGGAGCTGTGTTGTTTGCGACAGGGAAATTTCTCAGGAAACAGAATTCTGGGTTCACAAATTACGTACTGAAAAGGAAAGTAGAGAAAATACATCTGAAAATGCACGAGAAACAGGGAAATCTGAACAACATTTACAAACCAATTCTATGTTAATTCTCATTTTACATTTGCTTCTGTCTTCCTGATCTCTGCTATTTCAACAGATATTGTCAAAGGAAAAAAAACTTTAATATTGAAGATGAAGGTAATTAAATAAATTAAAATTTGAACTAGAAATTCAAGAAATTACACCGACCTCCATTGTGGAGTGTTAGCACAGCTCCCTTTGATGCCAGAGCTCCAGGGTTCGAATACCGGTCAGGGCATTGGTGTTCTTTGTAAATGTCCCTTCATCAATGTCATATCATCAAAAGTGGCAGAAAAGCGATGTCAAATAACAATTTAATGAATCGATTAATGAAGTAAAATAAACTATTTATATGCTTACTTTTTTTCAGTTTTGTATTTTAAAATGCGTGATTACTTTCTTTGTAGCCTTCAAAACCAGTGAGAGTACTTCTTTCACAGAAATGAATAATTTTTAAAAGGGAAAGCTATCAGAAATAAATTATATATATACGTACACATATATTAGGTAATTTAAGTTGCTTTTCCCCCTCTTTAGATTAATAATGATCATAATGATAAAAGATGTTTGAATGTAATATATATAAACAAAAAACGCAATGATTCCAACTTATATAACCTCGTGCATTGCAGGGAATATAAAGCTGGGAAAGGGAATTTTTCAGCAACCATAGGGAATTTAATTCTGTGTCAAGCAGGAAGGAACCGCAATAGAAGATTGGCGCAGGGAATTGAATGCGTGTTGTAGCAATTCGAGAATTTAATATTTGTTTAGCTGTTAGTGGTTTAGTATTCGTGCTAGTGCTGTGTTTACTGAAGTTAAAGGCAATGGATATAATACAATATTTGCGTGTGAAAATACTTGGAACGGGATCTTTTCCGGAGAAATTGGAAATAGTTAATGTAGGTAGGACAGTAGCATCTCTTGTACCACAGGTCTTGAACTTAAACTTCCGTGTATAAAAACAAAAATCGGGAATGCACGAGTAACTGGGTACTGGGGTAACTTCAACTTGAATCCTGTAGCAATTCGAGAATTTAATATTTGTTTAGCTGTTAGTGGTTTAGTATTCGTGTTAGTGCTGTGTTTACTGAAGTTAAAGGCAATGGATATAATACAATATTTGCGTGTGAAAATATTTGGAACGGGAACTTTTCCGGAGAAATTGGAAATAGTTAATGTAGGTAGGACAGTAGCATCTCTTGTATCACAGGTCTTGAACTTAAACTTCCGTGTATAAAAACAAAAATCGGGAATGCACGAGTAACTGGGTACTGGGGTAACTTGAATTTTATACTTCAATTAATATTGAGGGTTTTTATTTCACTACCACATTCCTTTCATATTCTTTGTTACAGGTTTTTTCTTATAGATTTATTATATTTTCTTGTTTTATTATTTGAAATTCTAAACGTAGATTAACTGCAAATGCAATCACAACAATTATTCGACAGTGGTCTCAACAATAAGGTAAAATTTTAACACATACATTCATAAATCCTGTAAGGATGTTGAGGTAAATTTGTAGGGAGACTTCAGTAGTGGGTGGATGCATCAAGTGTCGGAGATTACCCACTAGTTAAAACCAGCATACACCACTGGTCACCTCGATCTCTTTGTCACACATGCACAGTGAATGATTTTTTACAGGCTGGAGGATATAGTACCTATTGTGGTGTCTGCAGTTTATGGTTGTGTTCATAGGCATGGGCAAGGGGATGGCAATCGCCCTCCCTAATCATGGACGTCTGCAGATTTTTTCCACGTGGGACAAGCAAGGTATTTTTCCATGGGGTATATTACCCCTATAATAGTGTTGCCCCCTCAAAAAAATACCACTTGAATTTGAAATTATCGCATTAATGTAAATGACTATGACTGAAATCAAATTATACATGTGAAATATATACTTTTAGGTTGACATTCACTTTGTAAGGGGGAGGTATGGCCATCCTTACCCCCCCCCCCTTCCAGAGGGCCATGTGTCTTCAATATACTTTCGCCTAGAAATTTGGTGTAAAGAATGTTATCGCCGTTGTTAAAAGATATTATACTCTTAAAGAAAATCAAGTATTTTCAAGCTGATTAAAGTTTAAAGCAAATACGGGGGAAGGGGGTGCAGTGGTTCAACCACAGGGGAGCAGTGGGCATTGCCCCTCCCCAACCTTGGACAGAAATCAATTCTAGGGGGGCAAACATTGAGGTAAAAGAAAACAAACTACTAGAATCTAAGAGTAGTAGGACAAAGGGGTACTCAAGATGGATTTATTTTTTATGTCTTTCTTGCATTATTTCTTCAAGACTGCCAAGAAGCACCTGCAGGGGGACACAAAGGGGCAATTGCCACCCTCGATATCAAATTTTGTACAAATGAAAATACATTTTGTAAAATTTTCTTGCTCACTTCGCTCGCAGTGTCTCCTTTTCTTACAGTCTTGTCAAGTTCAGAGCCGTAGCTAGGGAGCGGCGGGAGTTGGCCCTGGGAGCCGAACGATCTAAATTGAAGAAAATTGTCAAAGAGAATGCCATGGTGCCCCATGAAATTTTTTGTGCCATATTAAATCAACATTATTTTCAGTTTGCAAAAATTTGGATTTCAAAATTTTCTTGCTCCCTTCGCTTGAAATTTTATTGCTTTTCTGTAATGCATTGAAAATTACCAGAGAGAGAAGTTATAACTACTAAATACTTCAGACTCTTGCTGCTAAACAGTTTTGTCTTAAATGCATGAACACAATTGTTGGGAGGAAAAGGAACGTGGCACATTTCAGTGAAAATTTATGTATTTGTTATGGTACCTCTACGTTGCTGCATTACACACACACACACATTATATTTATATATATATATATATACACGTACATACTCCCCCATCAATGCAATGAAACTAAAACAGTGAGATAAAATGAAGTTTTTCTTTCATGACTGAACTTTCATCAGGGCTTTTGCCCCCCCCCCCCCCTAATCAGAGGGTCTGCGCACGCCTATGGTTGTGTTGCTTATTGCTTGTCACATTCGTGTGAAATTCCTGTATTGCATGTCATCTGTTGCTTGTTACTCATCACTTCGATACAGAAGCTACCTTGCCACAACACTACTCACTACATGTTCATATCTAGCTTCAGTTTTATTCCAAATATTCATATCAACCTTGTTCTTTCCTCAGAGTTGAAAAGTTTTCTAGCAAGACATGACAACATATAACACTTGAAAGAAATAGTTTAAAAGGTAAAGAAACTTGCTCCAAGATCATGCTGAAGTGGTCAATTATTTCCTTATTTCTTGAATTTTGAACAAAGTGACAAAAATGTTGTAAATTATCAACTTTTTTGTATATGTAATAGGGATGGGCCGATATGAAATTTTGGCCGATACCGATAAAGTAACCAGTAATTTTACTGATAAACCAATACACCAATATGCCTATATCAGCCGATACCAATAGAGTTCCGATTAATCGGTCCCATCCCTAATATGTAATGTTGTCTTCCTACCCCTTGAGGATAAGTCTGATGACGTTAATGAATGATTAGATGAATCCAAAACCTTCAGAGGAGAGATTGTGATTCGTCGAACATTCATCATGTTCAAGCACTGAGCTGGCAAGGCTGTAACTAACTTTCAGACAATAAATACACTTAATTAAATTACTAACTTTTTTCTTCAAAAAGTTCACCACTTGGGAACTTGTTGCTTCACTGCATGGCTGGCTTCTGATTCCTGTCATTTTCCTGCATGCAGCTAGAAGCACTGGTGTAGCCAGTTCATCTACGTTTGCTGCGTGTGCTTAGTTTCAGTTGCTGCAGTAGAAGGAGCCAAATGTGATGTGCCTAGCCACTGTTAATGTTTAGTTCATGCGGAAAGTGCATAATTGCGTTCGTCTCTTTGATTTTGGTCAGGGACCCCGAAGCTAATAGAACCTTTAAAAGTAAGTATCGCTGAAAAGTTAGTAAGTTGTTTACAGGTATTTATTATGCAATGTCGTATTGTATTCCCCAAACTTCCAGACAATAAGAGATACAATTCACACCAATATTGAACTGATTTCGACACAGGTATAACTTTTCATAGTTTGGAAAATTGAACTTCTTGCTTGGAATGAAAGGTACTTTTGATAAATACATGTATGAGAGTGATCTAACATTCCAACTTAACTAATATCCATGTAACACATTCTCAATGATCTTTCAGGATATGGAGGAACTTTGTGTAGTAGGGAAGGCTCCATCAAAACCGGGAACTGAACTGCTTAGTCAGCTTCTCGAATCAGGAAAATTAACCATACCAGAAATTGTAATTACTAGACCAGAAGCAGAAACTGGCTGCAAAAGCAGGGTGTGTGAAAGTTGCTCGGAGATATCATGTGGCAATTTAGATCCAAATCACTGTGCTCGTTTGAAATTCAATGATAAATTTCTTGAATGGGACTGTAACAGATTGAAGAATACAGAAGAGGTACACATTATGTTATTTTTAATATTTCAACCAGCTTATATTAGTTACAAATATATCAGTGACATTTCAGATTTTTTGAAGATTACTGTATTTTGTAGTGCAAGTAATTTGCTATTTAACATTTTGGAGCCTAAGGCCATTTTCACATTTTGATGCCCGAGCCGATTTTGAGCAAAATTCAGAGTTTCAATTAAATGAGTGTAGATCGGAGGCTAATTGCCCTAGAGAGATGAATGATATACCATTGTACGCGGAATGAACCAGAGATTCAGACTATATAAAATTTGTGCAAATTCGGCGTATATGTGGCGGGGAGGGGAATCCCCCAAAATCATTTTTTTTAAGCTTCGGATTTCAGCGAAATGCAGGGTTACATTGAAATGACTATAGCTCAGAGGCTAATTGCCCTAGAGAGATGAATGATATACCGTTCTTGCAGCTACTTCCAAATTCTATTTTTAGACAATGCAGGGCAGAGCGCCTCGAACTTCCATTCTTATGACGCAGTTTCAACAACCCCTCTTCCCCCTCCCCCAACCCTCACCCCCCTGCTTGCACCCACAAGGAAAACATTCCTTTTGACATTTGGTACCGATAAACAAACTTCCTTCGAATGCAGTTTCCAGGAGTGAGGGAAACGCATTGCTTTAGAACAATAAAGCCGACCTTCCTTTGTCAGCAAAATTTTTCCCTTCAAAATAGATGCAAAAAAGAAGTAGCCTTTTTCCCGCCATTTTCATGAAAAAAAAAAAACGTGCAACAATCATTTCTGTTAAATACATGTGTTAACAACAATATGAAAAAAGAAAACTGGAATTCTAGCCAAAAATAGCGAAGTTATAACTCTCGATCGAGACGATCGGGCGGCACCAAAAGGTTTTTGGTTTTTCATAAATCATTTCCTGGTAAGACTAAATTTGTCTATGAAAGCTAAATGATTGTCATTGGAAAGATGCAGAGCAGACTTTTGAAATGCATAAGTATGCTTATTGTGATTTGACATATAAACATTTACCCAGGGCCAGATTTAATTTGTTGCTGTCCCTAGGCCAGTGTAAAGAGATCACCTCTGCCATACTTTTGTGAAGATGCTCTGGATTGTTCATGTTGTTGCATTATAGGGAAGAGAAATCAGTTTTTTTTCCTGTCCAATTGCTTCCAGATAAAAGTACACTTTACCTGAATCAAAATATTTCGTAACAATTTCTATTAAGTGTTAGAATTTACAAATATACAGCTACATTCAACATAAATTTATAATATAGTTGAAGTACTGCATTATCTGATTCATCACTTTTTATTAGGTCTTCCCAGTTATGAATAGGGTCTCCCCTACGCTGCGGTGGTAGCGTCGTCACCTTGTAATCAAGGGGTCCCGGGTTCGATACTGGGTGGAGGCACATAGTGGTTCGGATCCCACTTTAAACTGTAGGTCCAGTTCCAATTAGCCTTACTGTGCATAAAGTGGACTTAAAATACCAACTAAATCAATAAATCAAATCCCAGTTATGAATGTCGGATAATGGATATTGTATAATTAATTTCGAGAAAAAGCACCTTCATTTTAGCTTTTTGTTTAATTAATATTTTGTTTATTTTCAAGTTGTAATTTTCCACACTGACTTCCACTAAATT
This sequence comes from Lepisma saccharinum, assembly GCF_977018435.1. Classification (NCBI taxonomy): domain Eukaryota; kingdom Metazoa; phylum Arthropoda; class Insecta; order Zygentoma; family Lepismatidae; genus Lepisma; species Lepisma saccharinum. The sequence continues at coordinate 161,071,654 of NC_139229.1, read as the reverse complement.
ATACATGAATTGCATTGGACAGTTTAGCCACCCCCAAATTCATGCACACCTAGGCCTGGGCCTACTAGAAATAGGCCTAAATCTGACCCTGCATTTATCTGATGAAAATTTGAAATTACCAAGTATGATTTTTTTAAAAGTATACTACCTCTACTGAATAGCCACGATTGAAAAGAAATGAGATTTTTTTTAAAAAATAGATTTTCTAAAATTGATATTTGTGGTTATTGTGAGATTCTTGTACAGATAACAGATACAGTACTTCATTGTTGTTTGTGTGTATTTTGTAATTTATAAGTACGAAATGCATTAAAAGTTTATTGTGGGATGCTGATATTGAACAAACTTGTGTTGATATTTGCAATAGTTTTAAATGTATTATTTACTTACTAAAAAAGTTTTAATACCAACCACTTCTATTTTATATTCTTGTTTACCATAAACTATTTCTCTCCTTTTCTTATATGTTTTTAATTCATAGCTTAATACAATCGTAGAAATATAATTTTTAATACTACAAAATAAATAACTCAATTTTCTTTTAAGAAAAATGTCACTCTGTTATTGGAACTAATATTTGAGACTGATGAAGGTAGAAGATGCACAAAAGATGTAGTATTTGAAAATGTTGGAACATGTGCAATTAAGTTTTGGTGGGTTACGAAAATAGTAAATCCAGCATTTCCTTTTGCAAAGAGCCATAAGTATGAGTCACCATTCTTCTTTGATAAAAATACCAGTGAGTATTTTCTTGGTTTGTACATAAGAAAATTGTTCACAAATTCATAGAACACAATTTGCAAGCAGATGTAGATATTTGAGAACTGAAAAGAAAGTTGTGGTAGTGAATGAACAGTGCCAATGTTTTAATTTCACATAACAATAGAAATTACTAGATTTATACTTTGCTAATTTTTCACATTAATACCACATTAATCACATGTAACCAATTTTTTGGCAACCTGACTTTGGTACAAGAAGCCTCCAAATTAAAGCTTGACTGCATTTTGAAAAGGAGTAGTGGTCTTGGGTCTAAAAGTCAGACAAAGAAACTAATATTCTTGGTGAGATTTTGACCACAAATCCCCAAAGAAAAACAAAGAGGTCTGACTGCCACACGGGAAACCCAAGTTTGATTCTCAGGGTGGGTGGGTGATCTAAGGTTGGAATTTTTTGGGCCTTGTCCATGCATAAAACTGCTCTGGGGCTCACCCAGCCTCAAATCAACAGGCACCTGGGGGTAACGTAAGCCAGATTCTGGTGCTGATCACTTCATCTCCACATCCCCTAAATGTGCCTTCATGGCACAGTGCTATATGCACGGAGAACTTGACCTTTACCTTTAGGACCTCTCTGATGGTATGGTGGTAACACTGTGTTACCTCGCAATAAAGAGATCCCAGGTTTGATACCCAGTGGAGCCACATTGTATAGTGGTTCAGATCCCATTTTTAACTGTAGTTGCAGTCCTAATTAGCCTATTTGAGTATAAAGTGGACTTAAACTTTGGCAAAGGACTTTTCCTGTTCAGAATTTAGTTTAGGTCCTCACTTAGCTAATGATTAGTGTTCAATTTTGTAACAAATAAGTTTAAATTATAATCATTAATGTAAACAATGCTGGAATAATGGAGAACAATAGGAAGTATAGTTACACAGCCATGAATTTTAGTTATTAAAAAACAGTGCAGTTGAAATATAAAATATGAATAAGTATGTGTAGTCTGTGTAAAAATGTAGTTATTTCTGTTTCTTTTTTTATCATCTTTGTTACTTCATACTGATATTATTATTACAATTGGTTCATCTATCCTGCAGATGTTATTTTGCCTGGCCAAATACAACATTTTGAGGTCCACTTCAAGTCTGATATTTCTGGTATCTTCGAAGCAATAATGATTTTATGCACTGAACCAAAGTTGAATCAAAATGATGAATTGCAAGTGCTGTTGTGGGCTGTTGCAAATCCTTTAGATGAATGTAAAGAAGTGCGAGAAGAACTACAGGTATTGCTTCATTTTTCAATTTGGGCATGGCTTTTTCGTGTGAAAGCTCTTTTAAGAGAGCTGTTTGTTTTATGATTGATTGATTGATTTGGTGTTTTAAGTCCACTTTGTGTTCTAAAGTACATGAGAATAAATTGAAAAGATATTTGGAGCCCAGGATAGGCAATAATATGTAATTTTACTACCTAGAATGGCAAGATCTCAGAAGTTTTGTATGAGTAAATAAGAATTCTCCCATTTTATGTATTTAAATTATTGTAGATTCTCTGGTGTATGTTGCCTGTATTATAGTGAGAATGAATGGTTTATGTTTGTAAACTTGTACTTGTACCAGTTTGTTTCCTTTTTTCTTTTTGAATATTTACAAGCGATGGAGTTGGAGGGATGACATGCGCAAATGCTTATAACTATTACGAAACCTCGCTCTAAAGCTTGAATCTTTGTTGTGTATGGAGAGTATGTTTGAAATGTGAATTCTGAGATAAGATATGTGTAACTAGGAGTACACTATGTGCTGGATAATTGTATTTTTGGGGGAGGGGTTGTTTTGTAAGGCCATAGTGTACAATAACTCATTGGTTACGTATTGAAGATGCAATATACATGTGACTAAGGTAGGGTATGCCATTGGCTAGGCTTCTGCGCTGGGTGAGCGAGGAGTTTGGTGTGGGAGATCCTTGCCGACTGGGGGAGACGTAGGACTAACTGGACACAGGCTGAGTATACTGTTTTTCCGTTTATTACCCTTTTTGGGCCTGAATGGCCTGGTGGAATTTGCCTAACGTTTATATAGTTATTTCAACCTCTTGAAAATGCTAAAGAAGAAATTTAATTTTTTAAGGGTAGATTGCTCCGGGTCATGTAGGCTATGGGGGTTTTGGGCGGTGTTGCAGTTGACTCGTATAGCCATTACATACTGACTTTTGACTATTTAAATGGATGGACTGATACAATTTAATGGGGAGATTATACACGGTTATTATTGTTGAATAAACTAAAATGTTGTTGTTCTGTGTTTAGATGGGTTGTGAATGAACCTTGTGATACATATATAAATGTGGAAAGTATAATCTGATTTGTTAATAAATATTATGGTTGAATGAATATTAAGCTTTACATTAAATAGTTTAATTACCTACTGAATGATAATTAACTTCCACTGCACCGATAATATAATCCACCTCTCACTTCTTTATTATTTATAAAGGGGAAATAAGAGACGTACAGGATTATAACAGTAAGGCAAATCGGGACTGGTCCTACAGTTTAAAGTGGGATCCGAACCACTATGTGCCTCCCACCGGGTATTGAACCTGGGACTCCTTGATTACAAGGCGACAACGCTACCACTGCGCCATCGGCGAGGCCCCTGTTTGTTTTACTATATATCACTATTATTTGTTGGAGTGCAAAGGGACAAACCCCAAAATGAAATGTCAAGAATATGCATTAATTTATTTCATGTTCCATATTACATGTGTATGTGCATGTCATATTTCAAGTAATTAGCTTTGTTTAATGGGACTTGCTGTGCCTACCAGGGATGCCATTAGGAATGTGTAACGCATGTAACCGCACAGGGCCACAGAAGTCAGTAAGATTTTTACTACCTTTTTAATCAGTGGCGAAGCGTGACAGTTTTATGTAGTCATTGTAAGGCTTGCCAAACGTCATGGTCAGTCTTTCAACTGGGATATACATGACAATTAGGTCCCACGAGGTTAACCAAATTACCCTAAACTTGTAAATTTTAATAAACCTTAAAATTTGCAGAGATGGCAAATGGCCCTCCTTGCTGCCCTCACTCCCAGTTAAGGCTATGACCAATCTGTAAAAATAACGTATTAATAATGACATGTTTAAGTCTATACTTCTTTAATTTAAAAGGCTTGTAGTTTTCACAGGGCCTAACATTTCCTAATGGTGGCCCTGGTGCTCACCACTGACCACTCATCACCTCATGACAAGCTGCTTCATAGGCCTTGGCTTTCAAAGGATGTTACACCATGGAGTTACTTTCAGAATTATTCCTCTTGTAGTTTACAGTTGCTACAAGCGTTTGAACACATTTTTGAAGTAACCTCTTTGGAGAACACAATCTCCCTTGTGTAGGTGTAAATTGTGCTTTTAGAGTGATTCTCAGCAACATACACAACCATACATTTTTGAATCCTTGTCCCTCGGTTCAAAGCTTGCAGTACTTGAAGTTCTGTGGATGCTAGTTTAGGCAATAGACAGGTACTTCTTCAAATTATAACTTAACGCTTATTTTCTTTTAGATATATATAGGTTTATTCATATTATATTTACTTAAGTTAATTCTTGGCCGTTATTCGCAAAATCCCCATTTCAGTGTGCCCTGTCCCCCTTCCCAAAGAGAGTGTGTGTAGACTCATGTAGCCACCGACTTCACAAGTAAAAAAAAATATAACCTTCAGTACCAAAAAAGGTGGCTGAAGGTATGTGTACCCGGTTTCCCACATGAGATGTACTATTGAATTAAATGTGAAAGAAAAAGATCAAGTGGTATTAAAAGAAAGAAAGAAAGTTAGAGTTCCCGCCGATTCATAGTATCAAGAAAATTGTCCCTTTCGTCCTATAGAGAAAAGACACCTCTTTACCTCGCCGTATTACACCAAACATCTGAGGGCGGCTGCTCTCTTCCCTTCCTTTATATAGGCCCCGTTAATCACCTAACCGTTACTGGAAACTTTCCGCTGGTCGGCTGTCCAGCAACACACCTAGCTATCCAACTGCCAAGAATACGCATGTACATGAATACATAGACATCCACAACATTACCAAACAAATGACATTAAAACCCAACCGATCCAATTAGATTAATTAATTAAACATATAAAATAAAAAGGATCAAGTAATGATCACATCATTACATAGTCCCCCCTTCCTGAGGAGAGGAAAATGAAAGTTCTGTAACCTAGAAAAATAATAATAATACACACAAAATACTTGTCCCCAGTTTCTGTTCACTTAACAGTTCATTGGAAGTTCACGCAATATGCAGGCGATATGGAGAAATTCTGATCTGCTTGGAATCAAACATTTTCATCATCTGTTTCCACATTCTGGAATTGAAAATGCTTTGATTATCAGTGGAGATTCTCGGGTAGAATCCATGGATCGAGAATATATCCAGTAATTGTTCTAGCACAGATTTCCAGTCACAATGCGAAGAGGGCACAAGATAGTAAATCTACTAAAACTATCGACACATACTAGAACGTATTGGAAATTTCCCTTTTTCGAACGAACAACTGGTCCCAGAATGTCACAGTACAAGTTCTTGCCCACTTCTGTTTCTTTATTACTTGCCATGAAGCCTTGCTTCTTAGTTGTGTCCTCTTTAAATACACAGCATGATTGGCACGACTTACAGTATTAAATAACATCTTTTGTTAGGCCTAGCCACGTGTATTGTTCTCTGACCTTTGCTCAAGTTTTCAATCTTCCAGGGTGAGAAGCGAATGCTATCATGCAACGACATAAGAATTTGCGCACGTAGAGAAAGAGGTTCCCATATTTTCCCCGTTCCTTTCTCTTTGTACTTTTCTGCTGGCAAATCTCTCCTAAGGATTCCATCTTTGTCGAAGTACGAAGATTTGGCCAGTGTCTTCAACTTTTCCTTGTACTTCTTTGTTCCTTCCACCTCCTCGTTTCTAACAGTCTTCACTAAGTCTGCAAGAAATTCATCTTTCATTTGCTCGGAAATGATTGAAGTGGTGTCCAGAAGCCTGCTCGGATCCAGCAGTTCATGTTCTTCATTCCCCTCAGCCACGGAGAAAGGCAACAATGAAAAGCCCTGCATCTTCTCACTTTTAGAGAGACGAACCTTGGGTAGTTTGATCCCCCGAAGCAAATTTTCTCGTCGTTTCTTCTTTATTTGCTTCGCACTTTGTATAGTAGCACTGAGGTCAGCAACTGGTTTCTGTGCAATATCTGACGAATCGATCACAACTCCGTCTTCCATCTCGAATTTTACGTAACCGTCATCATTTTCATCTTCCAGGGGGAATGTTTCCTGCACTGCCGGCAACCCGTTGTACTCAGACTGATGAGTGTTGCATACTTCATTTCTCGATAGAAAGTCTACCAGATTTAGCTCTCCTTTCACATATTTGATGAGCAGAGGATATCGCTAGAGACGAGCGGTCCACCTTTACATCTTTGCGCTCTTGTTCTCAGTACTGAAGATCATGGTCAACGCACTGTGGTCCGTGTAAACTTCCACTGCCGGTGCATGGCAGATGTATTTGTCGAAAGTCTCGACTGCAAGGAGCAAAGCGAGGAATTCTTTGTGCGTTGTGCTGTAGTTCTTCTGGGTCTGTGAGAACTTTTTACTTCCAAAGGATACAACATGCAGTTTCCCTCCTTGGTCCCTCTGTCCTAGTAAGAAACCGGTGACGAACAACTCATTCAGTACGGGAATGTACAGAGAAACGTTATTCTTTACATCTTCTTTCAGTTTGGTCAGGCACTCTTCATAAACATCCGTCCACCGAAAACGAACTCCCTTGCGTAACATGTCAGTGAGAGGACTCGTCAACTCTGACATGTGGCTAATGTGACCTTTCAGAAATCCAAAGAATCCTAAGATGCTCTGGAGTTGCTTCACATTCTTCGGAGCCCTTATCTGGTCCAAATACTCAATCTTGGATGGGTGGCACTTCACTTGCTTGTGAGAAATTCTGAAACCCAGGTAATCTACTTCTGAAGTGAAAAGTTGCAACTTTGATGGTGAAAGTGTTAAGTTCGCCTTGTGCATTCTCTCCAAAACCTCCTTCAGCGTGAGGAACAATTCTTCCTCCGTTTCACCATAAACCAAAATGTCATCGTAAAATGCAATGCATGAGACACCCTGCAGCTCTCCAAGGACAATATTCATCAGTTTCGCCAGCGTGTTACGAATCATGCTCAATCCATAGGGACATCTCAAATAGCGAAAGATTCCTCGTGAAGTGTTGAAAGCTGTGTATTGGCATGTTTTCTTCCAATAAAAGCTGGCCAAAAGCGTTTACCAAACCTAATTTACAGAAATATCTAGCCTTGCCTAATTTACTCAAAGATTCAAACATATCCGGGACTTCATTCCTAGATTTTTTTGTTACTGCATTTGTCTTTCGAGGATCAAGGATCACCTTGTATTTATCCTCCTTCTTGATTAACAACGATGAATTAATGTAATTAGATTTGCAGGGCTCAATGAAACCCCCAGCTAACAGCTCATCATTACAGTTGCCCATTATTTCCTGCTTTTCTGGAGTCAAAATATGAAGCTTAGAATAGAATGGTGTCCTATCGGTTAGTTCTATTTTGTGCTGTAAGATGTGTGTAACGTCAGGTTCTTCAGAAAAGACGTTACTGTAGATGTTTAAAATATCTGCTAAATTCTTCTTTACTTCTGGTAAACATTCTGCATGCTCAATCATTTCTGCTATTTCGGGACGTGTTTGGCAATATCCCATTGTCGTAGTTCTTGCATCAGATGTTTCACGTTTTCCCATCGTCGCGGTTACCACAGCTTCAGCCTCCACAGTCGACGTTATACCCTGCATAATCGGAAGACCCTTCCCTGCTTCCCTCTTCTCCACAAAAAACAAATAGATGATGTCACTGTCTGCAAAGCTGTAGCCTCCCTCTCTCAAGTGCAGAGATAATCCGGCTTGCCTTATGAACCCACGACCTGCGATGAATCCCTTGAAACAATCGCACAAAATGACGAATTTATGCCTAAGTTTCATCCCATTCAAATGTACAGTAAGATACATTTCCCCACATGATTGTACAGAGCCTACTGCCAAAGAAATATTAATACGTTTATTGTCAATCTTATTTCCTTGTTTTTCCAGTTCTTTTGCGATCTGAAAATTTACAGTACTCACAGAGGCTCCTGTGTCTATGAATAGGAAGAAGTCCTTTCCATTGATTTTACAGGGGACTAACGGCTCTGTTGCCAGAAGTGAAATTCCTGCAGTTGCGTATCTCCCTACTCCCCCCATTTGTTTTTCTTCCACGCAGCACCTGCTACAATGGAGGTGTCGCTCTGTTCCAGCCTAATGAGTTTTTTTTGGGGGCTTTGTAGTCAAGACCGTCACACCGAAAACAACGGATCCCTCTTCTCTTCGTCGGTTCTTCTGCTCTCAACGGGGTCCCAACATTCCCAGAGAACCTTAGGCGGTTGACCAGTCCAGGATTTATGGCACTCATTGATACTTCTGTCCTCACGCTGTCGAAGAGGTTTGTTGCCCCCCGCGGCTGCTAATTGCTTCGTGCCACTCCCTGAAGTCGCCACGGTGGACATATGGGGTAAACTGTTGTCCCTTAGCTCTGGACAATAGTAGAAGGCTTCTGAATACAATCTCTTTTGAATGTCCATAGCGTGAGTTTCTAGATCTTTCAAGGTTGCGAATGTTCTGTTGTACAGGTGTGTCCTGAATTTAGGATGGGAAAATTTCAAAACATGCTGTATGACCAACTTTCTGGTGTATTGAATAAATGCAAGAAGAGACTGGTCTGGTGACTGGTAATTGTTCTGAATGATCCTTGCTATTTCCGAGTCGTAATCAACACTAAAGTATTCTTCAAGAAACGCCTTCCCGAATTCCCTAAAAGTGCCGAACGGTCTCGAAAATCTGAACTAATCTGCAGCGAGTTCCTTCAACGAAAGCGGCAAGATTCTATCTAAGAGAAAAGTATCCCCAATTTCCATGATTTCCTGGTAATTGCATAATTCATACAAATAATCATGTGGACTTACATCGCCGATGTTTTCCTTAAAGATCGGAATGTAAATGTTGCTTTTTTCCAAGATTTTGCTCATTTTCTCCTCGCCCGTCCTTACAGAAGTTCCTGACGTAACATTTAGAGAAAGTCTTTCAAGTTCCCCCACAATATATTCCTCAGGCCTTCCTTCTAAGTTCGCATTGCCTAGCAACTTGCTAATGAGCTCCCTGTCTATTTGAATTGCCATTTTGTCTTCTGTTATTTTCTTTCCACTTCGCAATAACATATGCCTTCAATACTTCTCACAAAAAATATCCCTGACTCTGAGCCCCCAGGATGTATAGGTGTAAATTGTGCTTTTAGAGCGATTCTCAGCAATTACACAACCATACATTTTTGAATCCTTGTCCCTAGGTTCAAAACTTGCAGTACCTGTTCTGTGGATGCTAGTTTAGGCAATAGACAGGTACTTCTTCAAATTATAACTTAACGCCCATTTTCTTTTAGATATATATAGGTTTATTCATATTATATTTACTTAAGTTAATTCTTGGCCGTTATTCGCAAAATCCCCATTTCAGTGTGCCCTGTCCCCCCTTCCCGAAGAGAGTGTGTGTAGACTCATGTAGCCACTGACTTCACGAGTAAAAAAAATATAACCTTCAGTACCAAAAAAGGTGGCTGAAGGTATGTGTACCCGGTTTCCCACATGAGATGTACTATTGAATTAAATGTGAAAGAAAAAGATCAAGTGGTATTAAAAGAAAGAAAGAAAGTTAGAGTTCCCGCCGATTCATAGTATCAAGAAAATTGTCCCTTTCGTCCCATAGAGAAAAGACACCTCTTTACCTCGCCATATTACACCAAACATCTGAGGGCGGCTGCTCTCTTCCCTTCTTTTATATAGGCTCCGCTAATCACCTAACCGTTACTGGAAACTTTCCGCTGGTTGGCTGTCCAGCGACACACCTAGCTACCCAACCCAAGAATACGCACGTACATGAATACATAGACATCCACAACATTACCAAACACATTACAATAAAACCTGACCGATCCAATTAGATTAATTAATTAAACATATAAAATAAAAAGGATCACGTAATGATCGCATCATTACACCCTTCATCAGACATTTAGTAAGTTTCAGTATTGCATATAAAGTAAACTGTCATGTTGGAAATTACTCTCACATGTGAAATCTAATGAAATTTCAGAAAGATAGTGCTAAAGGTACGTTTTGATTTTATTTGTCTAATACATTGAAATCTTCAATCAGTTTAATTTTGTAAAAACAAAAGGATTTTTGCAGTTTTATTTGTAACATTATTTAACATGTTACATGAAAATAATTAACACCTGTTATTACATATTGTATCAGTTCTTTGCAACATTGCCAAATTATATGTGATTTTCTTACGTGCATATGAAACAATGATATTTTTTTATTCTCTATTACTACAGAAAATGATTGGAAGGAAGACAAACCTAGATGTTGTGAAAAAAGTTGTGGAGGATATCTTCAACTTCAGCCGTCCTTGTCCACCAGAATACCCACCATATCCATCACATTTCATGCGAAAAGAAGTATTTGAATATCGTAACCCAGGATACTACTACCATCCAAATGTCATAGACTCACTAAATGATATTTATAAATCAGCTGTACCAGAATCTGGTGAAGAGTGGGACCTTAGGTTGTCAACAATAAGAGAGGTACTTTTGTTCATATATGATGTTTTTGGTTTGTTATTAATATTTCTTGATATGGCACAGTCTGAATTCAGAAAATGGGGACAAAAATCCTACTTGAAAGCAGAGCCTTTAAACTGTTATTTTTGTGTAAAACAATAATGAGTGCTCCAAGAGCAAATAGTACCATTCAGGTGTTAACATAAATGAGATTACAGTTGGGCGAAACCAATACATTTCCCAGACGTCTCTCACACAGTTTCGCCCATTGAGAGTGGTATTGAATTCTCAGAACAGTATATGTGTGGGCTTCTTAATGCACATATTCTACATATTGTTAAGGTATGTACTTTCTGTGGGTGGAGCATGAATTGATTTGCTGAATTGTGGAAATTATTATACAATCAGAATCAGGCTCATACGCTTCTGTTTTCAGCTAAGTTGCAATGATGCGTGTTTCTTCCATTCGACTTTCAAAATTTGTGGAATGAAGATGTTTATGCTGAATGATTCAATGGATCAATGCAACCAAGAGAAAAGTGGCTGCCAACTTGTGCCAATGTGCAGTTACAAAATGTGAAAAGAATGTCAGTTGCATTCAGCTTTACACTGACAAACAAGCTTGCATTGATGTAAAATTGCATTAGAACATAGTATTTAACGTAACCGAGCAGATTCAGAATACATTGGAGACCCGTAATTTTTCTTGTATGTACAAATTGCTTGCATTGTAGAGTTATTTCTTTTGTAGTCTACAGTTATTACAAGCATAAAAACACAGTTTTTCGTTGTGACGTTTCAGAACACACGCTCCCTTCGTCAGACATTTATTTTTAATTTGATTAAAGATACAGTTATAACAATGGTTATTACTTTTTTAAAAAAAAATTAACGATTGTTTTAACTGTATCTTAATCAAACTAGAAATAAATGTCTGATGAAGGGAGCGTGTGTTCTCCTGAAATGTCACAACGAAAAACTGTGTTTTTATTTATACTTGTAATAACCGTAGACTACAAGAGAAATAATTGGAGACCAGGTACAGCATCTCAGTCCCACACACCTCTCAGCTGACATTCGGGAAGATCTGACAGTATTTCACAAATTAGTTTGCAACAATGTGAGCGGTACATCCTCTGCTCAGGCATGTTACATATGTGTACTTCGCTGACAGAGGTAAGCAATTTTGATGAAGTCATGCAAAGAATGGCAAATGCTCAGTCATTTTTATTCTGATTGTCAAACCTACATGCATGCATTTGATTCTTTGTGTACTTCTTTCACATGTTGTATAGACTCCAATTCAAGAGGTGGCAGGCTCGTAGAGAAGACAAAGCCCAAAAAACGAATATCTAGGAAAAATTCAAATGCTCCATGGGCATCGTCATTGACAAGCCTAAGCAAGATGGCAAGATGCAATGGGAACACGGCATGCCAATTCTTTCAGGATCCTAAAAAGAAGTCAGCCGAAATCACAGGCATCAATGAGGTGTTAATCAAATTATGCTGAACATTTTGAAAACACCATCGTCAACTCACCATATTAACGTTCTCAGTTTTGATGAATATGCATTGAAAACTCCGAATCCTCATGTAGCAGAATATCCCTGTTATTTACCCTCTATTGTACACTCGGCAGCTCTCTGAGGAGGCTTAAGAAGTAAGAAGTAAGGACATTAGAGAGTAACTTTAGCATAAGAGCCCCCAAATATCTACCAACAAAGATCTCATTCATATTCTGCTTATCTCGCCTGATCCATTAATATCAAACCTTCGACCATTGCCTGCTAAGAAATCATGTATGCTATCAGAAAATGCAAATTGCCTTCTTGACATAATAATGAAACCCAACAACCTGCCTGACAGTGGAAATCTATCAATTACTAACAGTGGCAGTTAAGCTTAAGGTTCATCTCAGTCAGTATGTGAACACAATGCAAATTAAAATTTATTTCGTAATGTGAGGCAGGTGAAGTTGTGTGTGCACACTGCACTGTACCATGAAGGCACATATAAGTGTGTGGAGGCTCCATACATTTACAGCCTATTCTCACCATGCTCTTCCTCCTCCCCCAAGCGTTGCTTCCAAGTATCCATTTATTAGATTGTGTAAACCCCAGAACTGCTTTCAAGGCCAGAAAAATTCCAACCTTACATCACCCACCCTTATCGAGTCTCTTGCTTGGCACTCAGACACCCTACCCTACCAACTGGACCACTGCGTTTCAATTTCGTAGTGTAATCATGTCATCAAGCACAGGATTTAACAGATTTTATGTGATCTTGCAAAATTGCAGTTTCTCTTAGTACATGAGCGCAGAAAATTCTTTATTACTTTATTATTTTGCACTGTCATCATGTGAATACTCACAGAATTTAAATAATTTTATTATGTTCTGTTATTAGAAATACTGACAGTGTAAAGTATCTCTATTCACCTAGCCAGATTTTTGTTCCCATTTTCAGAGTTCTGGCCCACCGTTCATGGGTGTCACAAGAACTTAAAGGAAGGATAGGGTGGGTATGACTATTGATACGATACAACATTGAATAGTAGAACTATTCAAATAGCAATTACCATTATAAACTATAATAATACATTAACTTTTATTTCCAATTTATTATTATATTCTTTGTGAGAGACTTCTAATTAATACACCAGATGAGGGTATATCCAGCACAGTTGGTTTTTGACATTTTTTCTACATCTCATACCACTATTTTTTTTAAAAAATGTAATGTTATTCTATTTTATTATACATTTTTACATACTTCATTCAAGATAAATCATTGGAGGTAGGGGGGGGGGGTTAGTCACCACAAAGTTTATGTTGTTTGATATCTTACGTAATTCATATTTAGTGCTCGTGCGACTTACTCACGTTGAATAAGTTAGTATACAATAAAATGTAGATACTTAAAGGTACTTACGATAGTGAGTATTGATTTTAACGAAAACTAAGTTTCAGGATTCCACTGATCCCTTCATCATGTTACCAAACTAGGCCAGTGTAACTACACCTTAGCCGCATCAGATATGACAAGGACTTAGGAATTTATGGTGAGGCTGGGTAGGAAAGAATAAAAAGAAACATTTGGTCATCTGACTCCACGTACATAAAACTGCCATGTTCCCAACTGCAAAACACCGATCTAAAAAGCCATTTGAGCACAAGGCTTAACACACAAACACACAAAACCAGGGTTAAAGAAAATAATGTTTTCCTAATTAGGTCTGACAAAGAAAATAAAATGGTAGTTATCGATCGGAACGAATACAGAAAGAAAATCAAAGAATGCTTCTATAGCAACGATTTCGAGGTAGTGAGGGAGAGCCCTATAGGCAAGATAAGAAGGGAAAACAAGAAAGGAATTGAAACCAGTATTATGCTAGCCAGAATTGAGAAAAAGAAATTGATTGAAGAATGTAAGAAAGGGGAGATACCGATCGCTTTTGGAATGCCTAAAACCCATAAAGCAGGCATTCCATTAAGACCGATTATCCCCATGTACTCCCACCCAGGGTATAACTTGGCTAAAACTCTGGTAACTAAGATTAGAGAAATAGGATGTAACACCGAATATAGTGTTAATAATTCACGGGAAGTAAAGGAAGCGATTGAAAAACTTGAAATTAATGAAGAAGATAGAGTAATGAGCTTTGACGTTGTAAACCTTTACCCCAGTGTCCCTAGGGACAAGGCCACCGAATGCTTATTTAGGTGGCTCAGGGAGAAAGGAGTCGACATTGTCGTGGCATGGGAGTATATGAGATGGTTCGATTTATGCACTAGGTACAACTATTTTAGTTTCAATAAAGGGGTATACAGAAAGAAGGAGGGACTAGCAATGGGTAATCCAATTTCCGGGATAGCATCGGGGATTCTTATGCATTACCTCGAGAAAGCAGCCTTTGAACAAGTGGGGGGAAACGTCAAATACTTTGGAAGACACGTTGATCATATCTTGGTAATCGGGGGAAATACAGATCTTACAAAAATGTTTGAGTTGCTGAGAGAACAAGAGGACCGAATTAAATTTGGATTTGAAGATTATTAAAACGGGAACAAAAATTAAGACAGGGGTATTTCATAAAACCTTAGCCGGAGATATGTTTATCCACAGTAAATCCGAGCATGCTATAAGGATTAAAAATAACGTGTTCCTCAACTTTTTTATAAGGGGTAAGATTGTGCAACCATAAGGACGAAAAGAAAAAGGAAGAGGAATGGATTTACAATGTGGGAAAAAAGAACGGATATAAGGAGAATGACCTAAATAGGATTCGTAGAGAAGCCCACAAAATATGTAGAAAAGACAGGGAAAATAAGGATAAGGATAGGAAGGGGGAGAGGAATTAGAATGGAATCGATGGAGAAGAAAAGAAGTATCCAAAAAGATAGAAAAAGTGGTTAAAGAATATGGTATCAAATGTGGGATGAGAGCTCCGCGTACAGTAGAGAAGTATTTCACGGAATATAAGAAAGACGGTAAGGAAAAGGAGAATGAAGAAGAGGATAAAAAAGGGGTTTATAGTATGAAATGTGTTTGTAATAAAGAGTACATAGGGCAAACCGGCAGAAACATGAAAACCCGATGGGGTGAACACGATAAAGATATTCAGGAAGGGATACCAAGAACAGGGTTATCGGAACATATAATTGAAGAAGAACACGAAATTAAGAAACGAGAGGTTGTGAGGATTGATAACAAACCGATACGTCGGAATGTTTACGAAGCAGCATCCATCTGCAAAGACAGGAGTAATAAGCTAAATAAAGAAGATGGGAACGTCGACGAACTATGGATCAATATGTTTAAGCGATGGGGATCAACTAAAGAAAAGATCGGTTTCCGGGTCACTCCGAACGTGATTACTGCGGCCCAAGAGATTAAAGAATTCGAACTTGATATGACGTAGCTCTCCGAATATAGGAGAGGAAAGGTAGGGGGTGGGGACATCAACCGAAGGACTTCCGGCATTCTACGGGAGGCCACACCAGTTCGTTGCACAACTCACCAACGTGCACATCTAAGTGGGACTTTTAACATGTTTGTGTGTCAAGCCTGTGTTCACATGGTCTTTTAGATCAGTTTTTAACGTGTTTGTGTGTTAAGCCTTGTGTTCAAATGGCTTTTTAGATCGGTGTTTTGCAGTTGGGAACATGGCAGTTTTACGTACGTGGAGTCAGACAACCAAATGTTTCTTTTTATTCTTTCCTACCCAGCCTCACCATAAATTCCTAAGTCCTTGTCATATCTGATGCGGCTAAGGTGTAGTTACACTGGCCTAGTTTGGTAACCTGATGAAGGGATCAGTGGAATCCTGAAACGTAGTTTTCGTTAAAATCAATACTCACTATCGTAAATACCTTTAAGTATCTACATTTTTTTGTATACTAACTTATCTTACATAAACATCTAATTTTTTGAAATTTTGAAAATTAACCATTTTTTTCGTGGATTAATTAGTAGAATGTGAAAACATGAAATTCTAACCTGGTTCTTGCATTTTATCTCATATTTTTGAACTAACTCATCTGTTCATGTGGTTATTCTAATGGAATACTAACACTTAACACTTTACTTATGTTATTGACTCTCTAAGTCCTTTGCTTTTTTTTCTAATTTGAAATTAATCCCATTTGGGGGGGGGGGGTTCAAATAACCAGTTTGATCCACCCTTGTGATGCCTTATTATTCCTCAATATGTATATGAAGAAATGTAATTATTTAAGCCAAATTACAAAAGTAAATTTCTTAATTGCACAGAAAGTAAGTAAAATTCAAAGTGTGTTACTATGATTACAACCATGTTATTCTTAATTGTGATTTGCAAGCATATTATAGAAACCTATCATGTTGGCTGAGGAGATTGAACTTTTCAACACTGTAGTTCTATGTGTGTATAATTCCAATGTTTTGGAGACTTGATCAGTCTTTGTCTTCATAGACTTGCTTAATGTATGTACGAACCACCTATATGATTGCCTACAAGTTTAACTTTCACCAATTTTATTTCAGGCAATTTTAAAGATGGAACGAGGCACTTTGCAAGATGAATTTTCGAATATCCTTAGGAGAAGTGTGCAGATTTTGTTATTTCCTTCAAACATGCAGCCTCCACAAGATAGAAAACATTATTTAGTGTAAGTGTGTTTTCAGTTGTAATATGTAACATAATTGTATTTTATTAATATTTTAGGTACAAATAATCAGTTCATCCCATTTTCTTCATGCTATAGAACAACTCTATCTGATGACTGCACCATGAAGCACACCACACCTATGGTAAAATGCATCACTAGCACTCCTCCCTCCTTATGTAGTTAGACACAGTGAATATCAATTCTGCAAATATTTGTTGAAATGTAGAAAATAAGTGTGGTGTCGCTGGAAGGGTAGGCCCAGAATGAAGCAAGGGGTGGGGGGGGGCTGTGAATTATTTTAGAAGCAGCAATTTTGTTATATGTTAAAATATAAAAAATATAGCCCCTGTCACAGAAAATAAAATACATGTAGAAAATAAAAATATACCATATTGCATGAATCTCATCGACTGCTGTTTGAAAATGTTGGGACATGGATTGAAGACGATAATATAGTGATTAATGCTCTCGCCTTGCAATAAAGAAATAGAAGGTTTGATTCCCTGTGGAGGCATATTGACAGTGGTTCAATTCCACTTTAGTCTAGTCTCTATGAGCATATCTGAAAATAAAGTGGACTTTAAACAACCTTGTTTAATTAAATGGAGATGCTCTGGTCTCAAAAGCCAGAAAACAGCAGCGATGGGACTCGATGCGCTGACTACGCGTCACCCAATGGAAAAGCTACTTTAGCAGGTTCTGACACTTGGACACTGTTTTAATTTAAAATTAAAATTAACATCGGTGAACAGCAGACGACATAAACGTAGACATACAGGCGACAGCAGCACACCTTGCGGCGATTCAGGAAAAAACAACAGAAACACGCCAAGCAACAACACAACAAACTCCAACGAGGATAGTGGCAGTGGCTACCGAAATTAATAGAAAATAATGTAAAACAGCTTCATGGAAAATTTGAGTACCTTCATTAAAATTGTAGTTTTAATTAATATACACAAGCGATTTTCAGTAAAAGTTATGCTTAGCCCTAAAAGATTGCTAGAGGTAGTTTTCGATATTTTAGAAATATAATGATATATTTTTTAAAGCTGGTTGTAAAAAATATTTGTATTTTCAATAACAGTCTCGTAAATGTTTCTCGCATTAAAGAACTGGATGTTAAATGATTGTCACTTTCTATTTATTTCGTTTTAATGCTGAACTTCGCGGTGGATTGGTTACCAGGACAGGGGCCCTGAGTTAGAATCCCTGCCTGGCGAAAGATGTTCTTTGTGAGTGTCATCTTCGCAATTAGCCAAAAATGGCAGAAATGCCAAGTAAAATAAACTGAATCTATCAATAAATTATTTCTTTTTAACTCTTTCATTCATTCATATAGTTCTTCTTTAGCGTGCGAAGATTTTAAAAATATATATAAAATGATGAAATGCTAAATGAGAACACGGTCAACTCTCTGTGTATTACATCGATCAGAAAAACTAAATATGCTGACCAAGGCAGTAAATTATTTTATTAAAAACATAAACTAAACATAACGTTTCAACCTTCTACCAAGGTCTTCTTCAGACTCTGTATCAAGTACAAAAGTAACAAGATACAAAAACAGGGTATTATATATACACACAAACATTACTCCCTCCAGACTTATTTAGAAAGTTGTTTGGAACTTTCTAGCAGGTGACTTTCACTTGCCAACTTTACTTTCACCTAAAAGGCTAAACACAATTACTTCCATATAGAATGTGGTTGGACTTTTAATCTCAAGCTCTTTTCCCTTCATTTTTCTTCCTTCTCCTCTCCTCTTTCTCTCTTGTCCTTTCCACACTTTCTACCATCTTCTTCCATTCTTTGTTTAACTTCAGTCCCCCATTCCAGTTCATTGTGTCTTCTTCACCTTTCTTCTCTATTTCCTTGGCTTCCTTCCATTTTCTCACTAGCATTCTCTTGTCCCTTCCTATCTGCTTAGCCTCATCCCACTCTATGTCATGTCCTGTTTCTCTTGTGTGTTTAAATATTGCATTTCTCTCTCTCTTAAGTCGTACATCATCCCTATGTTGTTTCAACCTGTCTTTCAGCCTTTTTTTCGTTTCTCCTATGTACACACTCTGACATTCTTTACATTTCACTTCGTAGATAATCCCTTCCTCTTCCTCTTCTCTGTTTTCCTTTTTCTTGTTTGCATTCCTCGCTATTCCTAAGATGCTTCTCCCTCCCTTCCCGTAAGTTTTAATTCCCGCTTTCCTAAGCACTTTGCATATCTTTTCTGTGGTCTTCCCCATACTCCTTATTCCAAACCTTCTCTCTTTTTCTTTCTCTTCCAATTCTTCCCTGCCCGTTTTCTTCCTTCTTCTGTTTATGTCCAGTCTATCCTGCTTCTCATAGCCATTCTTTTCTATCTGTTTCCATAGGCTATTTATTTTGCCTTCTTTTTCACATTCTTTCATGCATATTTTCTTGATTCTGTCCTCCATATTCTTTATAAAATTTATTTTTGTCACCTCACTTACATTACTTCTTTTGTGGCAGAATACCCCTGCTGCACACTTCTTCTGATGAAAAGCGGTTTCAATTTCTTGTCCTCTCTTCCTTTTCATCAATATATCTAGAAAGCTTAACTTGTCTTCTTCTTCTATTTCAAGTTCCAATAATATCCCTCTTTCTTCATCTTGTATTTCTTTGGCAAAAATGTCAAGCTGCCTCTTCGTTCCCTTCCATATGCCAAAACAATCGTCCACATATCTACAAAACAGAATTATTTTGTCACCTCCTTTTTCTATCACTTTCTTTTCCCATTCATTCATAACCAATTCAGCCAATGCTGGGCTTAGACTGGAACCTATATTTAGTCCTTCACTCATTAACATTATTTTATCTCCCATTATACTGTAACCGTTATTCCAAATGGTTTCCAGCGCCTTCACTACGCTTTCACTATCCCATTCTCCTATAATTTCTTATCCCATTCTCTTTTTAATAATGTCCAAAACGTGTCCCCTCTTGATGCTTGGGAACATACTTTTCACGTCTAAGCTAAACATTGTCGTCTTCATCTCATTTAACTTAAGTCCTTTTATGAGGTCTACTACTTGTTCGCTGTTCTTAACTGCTCTGCTTTCTTGCTGTGTTACTAACACGTCAATAACTTTCTTTAATTTCTTTTCTAAGGGTTCCAAAATATTGTTTCTGCAGTTCATTACTGGTCTTAACTTTATCTCCTCTTTGTGTATCTTTGGAAAGCCTTTCAAACTTGGTAGTCTTCCTGTCTCCTTTATGCATTTCTTGAATCCTCTCCTCCTACGGTCTTTTATGATTCTTTCTTTTATAGTCTGTTCTTCTCCTGTTCCACAAATCTCCTCATATCCATTTTCTTTTAGGTCTTCAAACTTCCTCTTTCCATCACCACAATTGCTCCTCCTTTATCTGCCTGCTCTATCACCACATCATTTCTTGTCTTGATTTTCTTCATCCCTTCCCTTTCTTTTTGACTCAAATTATCTACTTTTCCTTGTTTTCCCATTTCTTTCTTCAGTATGGCTGCTGTTCTTCTTCTAATCTTGTCTCTTTCTGGTTCTTCTTTTATATGGAGCACTGCTTCTTCAATGTCATATATAACTTCCTCATAATCTAGCATTGATCCTAAAATGTGCCCAGTTTTTGTACAGAAATCTTATTTTTTTTACCATAAATATGTGACCCTACCAATTACGATTGCATGCTAATAACAGTTTTACTGTTGTCGCTGTTCTTGTTTTACTACTTTCTTTAACTTTCTTTAACTGCCATCTACTTTGCAATGACCATAATTGTCTCTTTTAGTGTTACACATGCTTTCTCACTATTCGTAGTATGGGAATGAGAGACGCGGTAATAGATAATACAGGTACTCACATTTTCCGCAAAGCTGTTTTAAGTAAAATTTCTATTAATTTCTGTAGCCACTGCCACCATCCTCATTGGAATTTGTTGTGTAGAAATTTTACTTAAAACAGCTTCGCGGAAAACGTGAGTACCTGTATTTTCTCACTATATTTGCACAATATGTAGATTATTATATAATTAACCAATCCCAAATATTACTATGTATCTTGACTCATTTTATGTAAGTACACTCGAGACTGCTTTATACGTAACTCAGTTCTGCATAATTCTGTTTTATATGTAAATTACTGTAGGTCCCGGCAAAATATAATTTTAAAACGTATTAATTAAACCTTATTTGTATGTAATGCATTTATACATAATTCGGTATTATACATACTCATTTTCATAAAATACAGTTGATTTGTACTTAACCAAGATAAAGCAATGTCACAGAAGGATACATTTATTGTCATTACAAAAACACAAGGTGAGTTTCAAATACGAAACAGGATGGGAGGGCATAGAGGTGGGCGGTCTCGAGTTGCAAGAAAGACGAGTGCAGCACGGCAGTGCCACAGAGAAGGCAAGGATAGTCGGCATGTGGCATGAAATCAGAGATTTGCTGCAGTTGTCCAGATGCATTTTCTTTTGTACATAATCCCGATACAAAATACACATGTTAAAAAGATGCCAATGGCGATAGCTGGCATTTGCAGTGTTCCATAATAAAAACAGTTGCTACTGTGGTCGGCCATGAGAACAGAAAGAGGAAATGTTACACGCTTGTAAAAAGTAAGTAAAATTTATGCGGGAAGTGGATGCTAATCCACATAAAACTAATGAATTGGCAAATGTAATGTATTTAAGAATCTAACTTTTAGATTTGTTAATTTACCACTTTATGACAGAAATAACCTGTATTATACTGTATCTTGTTTCTCAAAATAGATACAATTACAGTATTTTAATAATGATATGACATGGTACCTAAATCTGATTTGTAATTAATTCTCAGTTATACATATTATTTTCTCTTCACTTTGACATACGTATGGATAATAAACCTTTTTAAACAAGGCCTCATCTCTAGGAAAATATCAAATAGGGGCAAGCCCCAGCACCTATTAACCTGTTGGTGAAATGAGTCAAAGCAAATGGATAATAAACTTTTTCCTTCCCCCTCAAAAATAGGCAATAGTTAGGCTGGAGAGTTCAATGAACAAACCGATCTCTAACTTCACACTGGTACTTTGACATATGTATAACTCAGGCTAAACTGTATTATTCTTTTCTCTCTCCTTTCAGTTACAACCTCCTTTGTTCCTTGGCAAACACAATTACGGCAGAGGGTGAAGAACTCCAAGATTTGTTTGGTATAAAATATTCATCTGGATTTTTGAAAGACAAAACTGACAAGAAAATATCACCTGTGAGCACTCAGAGGAAGACAAAGAGAAATGTAAGTACATTGAACATTACCAGTGGCGAAGATATAATACAAGCAATGCAAGCACTGCTTTCACTATTAGAAAATTATTTAGTTTCCATCGCAATTGATTTCACAAAATTGTACGGCCTCAAACTCCTTCAGCAGCCCGTCGCAAGCAGCAAACTCTCTGCTTGCGGCTGCCAACATCGGGAACCAACGCACCCAAAGGATCATATGGGGATGCGTGGAATCTTGTTGGAGAAACGGGCCTCAACCTTCAGAGAAAAGCTGAGCATTTTAGTGGTTCTCGGAAAGCAGAAGGAAACATTGCCAGCAGACCAATAATCAATGTGTGCCTTCATGAGCACATAAATTTAAATTGCTTTAATTTACACTCCACCCCTCAAGGAATGTGGCACACCAAAAACATCATCTATATCCTTACCTGCAACATCTGTGGTGGCTTTTATCAGGGGGAAAACCAACAGCCCTCAACCTCAAGATCAAGAACTACCACTCCCCCCCCCCCCAAAAAAAAGAAACAACAACTGGACTTCACTGTTGCCATGCATACCAACTACCACAATATCCCCCTTCAATGACTGCTTCGAGGTAGTGATCATCACCCCTTACCACAATCCAACAACACTTCAGTACATAAAAGATGAGAGAGGTCCTACATATCAGCCATGAGTGCAACAACACCCCCTGGCCTTTACCCAGTAACATTCCCCATCCCCACCCCTTGCCTCCCCCCACATTCACTTTCACATTTACAAAGTAAAAATAACGTCAGGAAAGAAAATCGGTTATGTTCAATCTATCACAACACGTACTCCCTCCTACATCACATCCACCCCACTCACAGTTTTCGACAAGCCTGGTGAGAGAACCATATTTTTTTTTGTACCATCTACAATTTTTACCTGAACTGGCAACCCTGCAGGTTGCACTATCGTTTCTGTCACGTCTCTAACTTGGTTTCTACACATGAAGATGCAGCTCGCTGCCATGAAAATTTGAATATTTCCTGTGTCTGGTGAGTGTTTCCTCTATCCTCTAGTACTTGTTATATATATATATATATCCATTTATCAGGTGGGCCTCCCTGATGACATAATGGTAATGTCGTAACCTTGTAATCAACAGGTCCTGGGATCAATATCTGGCAGAAGCACATATGGTTCGGATCCCATCTTTAAACTGTAGGTCCAGTCCTGATTAGCCTATTTGTGCATAAAGTGGACTTAAAACAAAAACTCAAAGCTCCATTTATCAGGTAAATAAATGAAGGCCATTTGAACTGATTGTTCCATTATTTTTTTCTCATTTCAGGAGAAAGTAAGGAGTGGGTCAAGAGTATCTGCTTCTGAAAGTGATGATGTTTCTGGAGATACTAGTGTATTGCAACTATCATTAACCGAGGCCCTGAAATATGAAAAATACAGGAAGACATTGTACATCAAGGTATAGTTTAATTTTATGATGCATGTTTGTGTAGCGTATGAAACAATTATTACGTGCAGCTTGAGTTCAGAGTTGCAACTTTTGTTTTTACTTTTATTGTCATGGCACAAATGTGGCACACATACACTTCTTTGTTAAAAACTAAAACTGCAATGTGTCTGTGTTACTTGAAAAAAAAGGTACCATATTAATTGTCTATAGATTTAATTGACACTCTTCCACAATTAGCTGTATATATGGGCTTAAGGCATAGTTTCTATTCACAGTGTATCATTGTTCCAATAAATCAAAATGTAGACAGTATAAACTAAACTCAGTGGTGCAACAGCTCTTTGAAAACCAAGAGCTGACAAACAGCTTTTCATTAGATAGTTTGTGGTAAGAACATTCTGTCCCTTTACAGGCTTTGCAGAGCAGGGTATAGTGTCACCACCACCATTGTCATCCAAATTTTTGGTCCCAATGTTGGACAAATATTGGATATCCTGCCAGGGATCAAATCTGGGACAAATCACACCATAGATGATAAGGGTCAACCATTCTGCTGAACAAAGGCTCAATTTAGACACCAGTTTGTGTAATTAACCTTTAGTGAATGGGTGGGAGATCTTTCTCCTGTGTACGTATTTCAGTTCAGGATGGATGGATCTTTCTCCCACCACCATGTGGCAGCAATTAAGGTGCCATTTCTTGAAAACTACACACGATATTTCAGTTCTGTTTTTTTTTGTTCATTAGTATGCATACAAAGGTATATATTCTGTAATTACAAAACAATAAATCCATTCATGATGGATGCTGTAAATGCTGTTTTAGTATTTCATACATGAAGTTTGGTGTTTCCGTGTTGCGAATTTGAATGTATTCTTATTAATTTTGAAGGCCCACTGCCTTCATTAACTGAGGATGCAGCATCTTTTGTTACGGTTGATATTCAATGGGTACCTGGGTGATAAAGACAGCCAGAGCATGGTGCTGACCACATCATTTCCAAAATGGCCGAGATCAAAGAATGTGTGGGGCACTTTCCCCAATATATGCCTCATGCCATGGTGCAAAGTGCATGGGAAACTTCATCTTTACCTTACTATAGAAATTCTGGAAATTGTTTCTGCAAGCTGGCAACACTGGTGCTCTTATACATTGTTATTATTTTTTTTTCATAAGAAGTATCAGCCCTTTTTTTAAGCTAAACTTTGTATGGTTGTAGGAATGTACCATTTTTTAATTCACCTCAGGTCTATTGTGGGGGCCGCAAGGACAATTTTCTTTTTCTTCTTCTTTCTTTAACTTTCATTATTGGGAGGCACAATGTATAAAGTTCACCTCTGCTAAAAGCCCTGTCTTTAAGAAAGATAATAAACCCGATTTCATATCTCGATGACAATTAGTTCTCAAGCTAGAATTTTTTTGCACTTCGCGGTAAATTTGAAAAGTTTCTGTCCGCAAGTCTGCTGAAGGTTAATTTTGATGTAATTATCCTCAGTCTTTGTTGTAGGCTGGATTATTACGGAGGATTTCATAAGATTTCTTCAATATGTTAGAGTTGTGTGTTTCATTTGTATTAGTGGTATTTCCTGATGCTTTGTAACATAACAAATATTTTTCATTGTGACTGACTTACTACCAGCATGCAATGTTAATTCAGCATTATTCATTGTCTAGGGCTTGTAACTATTCTTATTCCAACACTATATTTCGAGAGACCACTCTTTATCTAATCTTCAGGTTAATCGCAATAATCAGAGGATAATATCCAATTAACATTGCATGCAAATGTAGAACCATTGTCACTATTAGACTTACCTCTAGTTGTCTATTAAACTATTTCTCTGCTGTTAGTCATCCTAGTTCACATAAGATTTTCCATTTTATATACCAGTTCCAATTATACCTAAGTCACACTAATTTATAGATGATGCAGGTATGAAGCAAAGGAAAACTCACACCACATGCAAACATTTTCATAAAGGCAGTGTCCACAATGAAGGCACATAACTTCATTTCCTCAATCTTTTACCACAGCATGGTGGCTTCTTCAGGAAGGTGGACAACATTTAGGTTAAAACCTGATTAGTGGCATGTCTTACAGTTGTAATAGTGTCTGGGAATTCATAAAAGGTTTTTCCTAACAAACAAATTCGAGGAAAATTTGTCTTGTTTCATCTGTAATGATTTTAACGAGACTATTTTGAAAATGAACAAATTGGGATTTCTGATCAATGTAAAATGTATTCAGGAACAGGTCTACAATAAGAACTGTGGAATTGCAGAACTAACAAATTATTTAGAAAGATATTGTGCCAGAAAATTTGCTTATTTCGCATTGCACAGCATATAGAAGAAAATTATGTATTATTAGATATTCCTAATAATAGTGTCAGTGGCATGTCCAAGATTTTTGAAGGGGCAATATGATCATGAAGGGGTATTAAGTTGTCTTTAGTTAGTATTTTTGTAATTTTTTTCATGTATTTTTTTTTAAAAAAGAGATCTGGGTCAAAGGCAGAATTATGACCCCCCACCATTTGCATTCATGCAATAATTTGATGTTGCAAAACTACATGTTGTTTTTCCATTGTTACATTGATTGAAACTTGCTCAGAACCCACCTTCTTCAACAAAATTATGTTGTTTTTTTTGCAGGGGGAGGGGTGCAAGAAATATATTAGACTCTACAAGCCATTTATGCACTGCTGATCTGAAAGATTCTTCTTGATTGATGACCATGTTTAACAACATGTTGGCTTTTCAGTGAAGAGAAATATTGATGGCATGTGATGAGATATTCTTATGTCATGGCACATTGTTGCTCTTTTTACTTTACATGCATATGTATTTACTCTAGAATGCTTTCTTTTTTTATCCTTTTCAGGTGTACCACCATGTTGCTGCAATGGTTGATCAGATAGTTGCTGTGCTGGAAACATTAGAGTGAGTCGTACATTATTAATTTTAATACATGTAGATTAAACTATACCATAGGCGTAACTTGGCAGGGGCACGAGGCACTTGGCCCCCCAAAATTTTCAGGTTTATTAAAATTTAAAAGTTAATGATACTTCTGTTAACCTCCACGGACTTGAGGAGCAAAGTAATGATTAATTTTTATGAGGTCGCAAATGTAATAGTATTCATGTTTTTAGCTAAATAGTCTTGGATCCTATTTTTATGGGATAGAAAAGGTTTTGATTCTGCTCCACAAAGTTAAGCCCCAAGTTCAATTCTGCAGTCCTCCCCAAAGTTAGGTCCCAAGTTATGCCTACGAATTTTAGTTGTGCATTGGAAACTATGTCATCTATGACTAGTCTTCTCACGCTAAATAACTAACTAACTAACTCTCTAGCCTTCTTATATCCGAAGGTTCATGGCTGCAGCAACACAGGCCTTCCATCTGTCCCTATCCTGAGCAAGATCTATATACTCTTTTCCATCCCTACCAATTTAATTTAGGTCCATCTCAACATTATCCCTCCATCTTCTCCTCCTTCCTGGTCTCTTACCATCAGGTTTCCCAACAAGAATCCTGTAAACTCTTCTTTCCTCTCCCATTCGTGCCACATGGCCTGCCCACCTAAGTCTTCTTGATTTAATCATTCTAATAATATCTGGACATGAATACAAATGATGTACTTCTAAATTATGTAACGTTCTCCACTCACCTGTCTCCCCATCGCTTTTAGGCCCAAATATTTTCCTAAGGATCTTATTTTCAAATACTTCTCACACTGAATATAAATATAAATAGAACACACTAAAATGAAAAATAAACATAGTTCTTGGAGCGATCATCAGGTGTCAGATTGAAGGTAGAGGAGGAAGCAAGAGATGCAGTGTCCTCAGGATCAGTGGGAGTGAATTATTTATACCAGCTGTTGCTTCATTAGCTCCATTTTATCATGGTGTTTCTGTAGATTTTACTATGTGCGAGAGAAAGACATTGCCAGGCTTTTGGTATCATATTCAGGACTCTGCTGTTTAGTTCTCCATTCAACTGGAACATGGATGTTATCAATTCTGGAACATGTCTGAAAGCTTCTCATTCAAGTTACAATTTTTATGTAATTGAAGTGAATCTGAGTGAAATAATTGTCACAATACAATTATCATTGGTACAGTTAAAAACATTTTTTTCTATGGGGTGAAAGACTGAATTTGAATCTAGAAGGCCTGGCAATTTTGCTTTTATCTGACAATGCGGGTCATGCAAACTTAAGCTGATGAATTTGCCCCATTATTCATGTTTCGTGGAATGAAAGGCACAGTAGTTTAATACATGTAGCCAACATGAACCAACATCATATGTTAAATGAAAAATATATCTTAACACTTTAACTGCCAGGCCGAATTTTGCATTTTCTTGTGGGATGCCAGAACTATTTTGATCGCAGCACCATCCTCTTCACCATGTCTGAAGTTTTTGTGATCTACGACGTGCCGTTAGGGAGAAGCGTCCAGATCTACTGCATAATGCAATCATACTCCACAATAATGCAAGGCCACATAAGGCAGCTTGTGCATGGGACCTACTGCGCCGATGGGGATGGGAAGAGTTGGAGCACCCAGCGTATTTGCCAGATTTGTCATCGTGTGATTTTGACCTCATCCCGAAGGTGAAGGAACAACTGCGTGGTACACGATATGCGACCCGCATGGACATTGAAAATGCTGTGCGACGACAGATCACCTGCTTCAGGCATGGTGAAGAGGATTGTGCTGCCGATGGTATTCGACGTCTTCCACATCGATGGCAGCGTGCTGTGGAAAATGCGGGAGATTATTTCGAAGGTTTGTCATAATCAGACAAGTTTTTGTAACATGTGCACATGTGTATGTCACAGGATCAGACAGGTTTTTGTAACTTGTACATTAATCTACATGTGTATGTCACAGGGTTGCTTGGGTTTTCTTTCATGATTCCTACCAACAAAATATCCATAATGGATACTCTTTCAGTTATATATAACAAATTTTTAATACATCCTTCGATTGTCGAATTATTACTGGGTTGCCATGACGTACTCCCCAACCCTCGTACACTTTTTAGTTGCTTTCAAAACTAGATTCCCAGACCATCTGCGAGAAAACTCGGAAACTAAGGCTGCATAGCCTTTCCAGGAGCCCAGGAAAACTCGTACACAGACATTTGTTTTTAAAGATGGTGTGTTGTGTGTCAGTGAGTACTTCATTTCAGTGTAAAAAATTACTTGGTTTTATTAGATTTCCTGGGACATATTTTAAACAAAATATTGCCATAGTTTGAAGATGCTAAGTCTGGTATTTTATCAGGTTGCAGAAGACTTAGCATCCTTATTGCAACTCCCCTAAGGAAGACTCAAACAGTTCAGATATTGAAGAGATTCTCTCTGGATATCGGCGAGTTCAGTTTCAGAAGCATACGTACAGTATTTGTTGCCAGGAAAGCTTCAAGAATTGATTCAGTTTAAATCTTGTGTAAAGCATAGATAAGTGACAGAAATAGAATTAAGTAAAGATAAGATACATTTGTTATTGAACAAATACCAGAAACACCAATAAAGCACAGTGAGTATTTTGATACATCTATTATTTAAAATATATCATGTTGGAACAAAGTGCAATTCAAAGTTTATATGCATTTAATTTGCTTTGTGTTTTCCAGAGAAGAAAATAAATTTCATCCTTAGAATGCAATGCAGTGATTACTAAATTTTCATAAACAAGCTTCCATTGTTTTTGGGTAAGTTGAAATAATCAAATGACCCTCAATATTTTGCTTTCTTTCTGTTTTAAGTTATTCTTCCATTGCCTGTTATACGCAACACTTGTTGTGTTAGATTTTCGCAGATTGTTCATGTAATATTGGCAATAAAAAAAAAAAAAAATTACTTTTTTATGGTTGAAAATAAGATAAGTACATTTTCCAAATTGATATTTCAGTGGCCTGTTGTGACATTGGGCCTAGGATATCCAACACATATCACTCATGACCTGCTCATCAAGGGAACTTCCCAACTTTTAAAAACAATTGCAGATAGTGCAAGATAAAATCTAAAGGCTCTTTTAAAATAATTTCATATATGGGAAAACCATAATCTCAGTCATTTTATTCTAGATTGCAGATTAAGGGAAGAAGACTTCATTGTAATCTAATCAGGACTGAACATATAGTAGGATCCGTTCCACTGACTGGAACACTGAACCCATTAACTATGGAGGCATAGATAAAGCGAGCTAAAAATAATACTTTCTGCTGATGTACTTGTCAGGATCTTTCTGCTTAGTTCAGTTCCAAAGAGTAGTCTTCAGAAGAGCTGCAGGTGATGATTGTAACGGGTGATGATTGTAAATTTTCCAAACTCCAAAGGTGGAAAGAATACTCACTTCTCTCTGAGACCCACAATACTGTGAGATTAAATGAAATAACTGATATAAATTCATGTCTAAACTGATATCTGTACAAAGTAGCAACTGGAGAAATGTAATAGAAGTAGGGCTGAGATAATACTAATTATTATTGATGTATCAGTATTGTAACACCAGGGATATTGATAATGGTGGGGGAGGGACACTTGTAATTAAATTTCCAATACTGACTAATATTATTTTGAAGTGATGTGTTAGTCCTAATGCAGAAGATTTTATAATGAAATTTTAAATTCCTGGAAAATTTAATTGTTATAATCACTCTTGTCTTGAATTTTGTAAGCTCACAGTACTGCTGAAAAACCATCACCAACTCATTTTCCCTCTGTTTTTGCAACAGTGAACATGGCGTCACAGTGAATCTAGGACATCTTTTCTTTCAACATATTTTAATACTTTTCAGTGCGTGTATTTTTAAGATTAATCTACATTTTAAATTTTTCTTAAGTGACAACATGTACTCATTTTAGTTGCATGAAATGACAGTCATTGTTTTATATGATTAACATTTATTGACAAACAATAGTGTAAAGATGAAATGATTACAAATTACATAAAAAGCGTGGATGCACACTTTATAACAAAGAAAATAGCATATATATGGAATTGTGCAAATGAATATGAGGAACATATATGAGTGCCTAAAAACTTGTTCATGTACACTACGGTTTGAAACTTTTTCCACCGTTGTGAACAGTAATCACATAGGCATTGATAAATGAAACAAAAGAGAAAATTAATTTCCAAGCATAAATTATTAAATTGCAATTCAACAAATATGATGCAGTCTGCTGAGAAATATATTTTTACTTATTATTTACATCATAAATGGCACATAAAAATAAACTACAGCTTGTGACATTTCACAAAAGATAATCGCCTTGTATCTAATTCAGTGCAAAGTGTAGTAAAGACTTATTGGATCCTTCTCATCACTTAGCAATAATGAAACCACAATAATAATAATAATTGTGAGGCAGAGGTGAATTGTGAGAATGTTTTCATGAGGCAGAGATTTAATACCACACCACATGCATGGCCGTAGGCAGTAAAAAATTTCAGCGGGGGGTGGTAATACATAATTGTTCCCATGGGTGTCGCCAGAAATTTGAATAATAGAAATAATAATAATAATTATACAATAATAATTAAAATTTCATAATTATTATTGTTGTTATATCCTTGAGGGGCTTACTCAATCCAACAGATGAGTGAATATCCCGCACAAGATATGTTTTTTCTTTATGTTTCATACAGTGTGTACTGAAATGCACAATTATTATACTTTGTTATTAAATTTTAGATACCTTCAAGAAAAAGCTCTAAAAGTTAGATGGAAATTTTAGTCATAAAGTTTTTGTTGTTTGACCTTAAACTTAATTTTTGGAATTTTGAAAAGTGTGGAACCAGTTATTCTCTTTAAAAACTTAGCCTGGTGCATGGATTGTATCCTCAATTGTGAATGTAACGTGCTACGAAACTGAAGATCCTAGGTTTGAACTCCTATCAAGGGGGATTTTCGACATTATCAGATGGAATTTAAAAGTTGGAAAGGGAATTTTGGGACAATCATAAGGGAATATTCAGTCTATATTCCTTGTGATGCAGGAACAACACTGGAAATAACACAGCAGAAGTGAAAATGGAGGGATCGCGGGTGGGCTGCGATTCCGAGAATAAATCCTGTTTCACTCAAGTTTCAGAATTCCAAATGTATGAAAATCTTAGCTTGATCGTTTCAACATTGTCTCCTTGTATTTTTGTGATGCTTCGAAAAATATTTTGAAAATAAGTTACAGATTTTGGTTTCTGAACTTCCATTAATCCATGTCAGATGTTTCAGGGGGGTTGAACCCTAGAAACCCCCCCCCCCCCTCTATATATACGGCCATGACCACATGCATATTGGAATAAAAGACCATTTAACTATCTGCTTTTTTCTTCCTGTGTTTCATCATTGTCCATTATATGATACTAATTGGAAGTTCGTTAAACATCACCAGCTGTAGTTTGTTTTATGTAATGTTTGTGTGCACAGACAAAAAAATGCAGTTTATTTATTAAAAGTAGAAATATACATTTAGTACCACAATACAGATATCTAGTCTAGTTAAGTCTCCCAATAAATACATAAATAATACTGATTGTACTATATTACATGCATATAAACTGTAGTTTCTTATTTATTCAGAATAACATTTTATACATATGGTATTAACTTTGTGATCATCTAGTATAAATGATTTACATTTTCACCTTACTTAAGAGGATATACTGGCATAAATAGTTATTAAAATATATACTAGCTCTAACAGTTATTTGCAGCATATTCAGCTATCAATGCACTAACCTAGTTTGAATGTACTTTAACAATATGACGGGAAGCTCATGTAAATAAGAATTATATATAATTGATAGTAAGTCTAGTGAAAGGAATTAGGCATGGGAGGTTCAACTCTAGTTCCCATCAATTTCTATCACTCAGTTAGTCTTGTGACTTTGGTTTTCAGGCTTTGTTGCTATGCAAGGATCTTAAACACTCCTTAGGTAATGTAATCCAATTTAATCTATATTGCATGACATCTCCTCTCCCATACTACAAGTAGAAACTAATATGGAATATCCACATTTTTGGTCCCAAATCTCACACAACACTTTACGCTCTTTTAATGGGCCCTGATTAAATAATCCTCGTCAAGAAAGCCAGATGACAATGGCCATGGTTGCATTGATCATGCTTGTCCCAATGAAACAGTGCAAGTTGCTTGGTAGGCCTTGACTCTCAAAGATCTGTTGCACCACCTTCTTTCTTCTTTTTTCTCCCATAGTTTTCCAGATTAAATAATCATTTAGTACATCATGACGAGTAAAAGGTCAAGACAATTGCGAAGTGCCCTGGTAAAAATCTCGCTCATAGATATAGTTTATAGATGTCAGTTCATACCCACACAAAGCCCCAGTAAAGAGCATTGAAAAGAATGAAGAAGACAGGGAAAACTACCCTGCTGCGTTTGTCTATCCACTGGGCTATTTCTTGGGGTGTCATTGTTGTGAAGCCTCTTGATTGGGCTGGAGCTGTGCTTGTTGCAGGAACGGGAATGACAACACTGTGGCAGTCATCATTCTGATTCACGGTCGACAAGCTGGAGTTCACGGTGTTGCAAGACTGGAATGGATCGTTACGAATCGAGTCTATCGAATTCACAGTCAGCTGATTTTGTGAACTCTGCAGAAACATAAATAAACATACACTATAATTGAGAACTTCAAGTTGAAGACATTATGCTTTAAAATTGGTACCATTTTGTGTGATATAGAAATAAAGGGGGGGGGGGGACAAATATTAATGCAAAATTTGAATGATAAATTCACCTCCTTAATCAGATTAATAGTTCATTTTTATTATTAAGAAAATAAAGGTACACCTATTTGGAGGTTATTAAAAATAAGTTTGTACTTACTTGTTGAAGATAGAATTGAACATCTGGGGATCCATTGTTGGAATCTACCACTGATGGCCAAGATTGACACCTCTCTAAATCTGTTTGTTTCCGTTTCATCTTCGGTGTGAGAGTTGATTTTAGAATGTATTTGCTGTTCACTTTCTTCAGTGCTACATTCCTCCTGAAATCATGTCAATCATTCAGAAAGCAATATAAATATATTTGAAAGTAACCAAATAGAGGAGAAATTTTCATGTATTAATAAATAGTTACTCAGGAAAGTATGAATGCAATTGCTCATACATTTTTTCAAGTACTGTTTTTTTTACATTAAATGAAGAAAGAGTAGGGAGACAAATAGTATTGTATTATTCTTAAAACTTATTTGTAAATATATTTTTATTAATAGACACTATGCTGTTCCAGTGGCCAATTGATTTGAATATTGAAATCACCACTGAAGGTTCTGAATGTCAGTTCTAGCCCAGGCACGTTTGTTCTTTCATCAGTTTCATTGCATTGTGAAAATTATATGTTTAGATTATAAGTGATACAGTTGTTATTTCTTTAATGCACACTTATACACATACATGTCTTTTTTTTTTGTTTCAGTTATTTACGAGTAAAACACCTATCATTTAATTCACAACAATTTGACTGTGTCAAACAGCAGTCATAAATTAATTTAAACATATTGCAAGTTTTCAGTCACAGTGCACCCTTCTTTAAATTGCCATGCTTTATTATCATGAATATTAAGCTATATACAAATAAAACAAACATATGTTACAAGTAGCAATGTTTCAGCTTTGCACTTGAAAAGCTTTTGTCTAGCTACACGATTGTTCAGTGATGTCTTATCTGCAAGGCTAACAGCGTTCATGTTTAAACAATTAATTTAGCACAGATATATTTTTTATAAAAAAATGTTCCAAACTTATTACAATTATAGTTTCAGCAGTAATATGGTGAATAAGACAACTTAAAATTATGTTAGTGCAAGGTTTGTGTGTATACAACTTATGTATAATTCAATTTGCACACACATTCAGAACAATTTGGTTTGCTAATAAAGTATGAAATTAAAGTTACCTCCTTCTCCAGATGATGTTTACGAAAGCAAATTCCACCAGTGAGCCAAAGATGAACCCTGTGCATACTATAAACCAAATTTCTGTAGCTTTGATGTAGGATACTTTTGGCAGGGAACTACCAGTGTTTCTTGTCAGTGTGATGAATGTTAGCATTGTACTTGTTCCTGAAATGGTATGGAAATGAAAATATGAAGCACAAATATAAACAAACACACAAGGATGGTTTTGGTAAGTATCCACTCTAACACGGAAGGAATACAGGTAGATCAGTGTATCCTACTTCCAAGGATATTACTACTTCCAATGATCTTGCAACAGATTTAACCAGAAAAAATGTATTTTTTTCTTTCTCCTGAAACCAGCTACTCACAATATCATTATCCTGGAAATGCATGCCTTTCAAGCTGACCTTTGTGGCAGAGCAGTTAACACAGCATTCTATGATGCCAGGGGTCCCAGATTCGTATCTCAGCTGGGCATGGGTGTTCTTTCTGAGTGTTCCTTCATCAGTTTCATCATATCATCGTCACTCATCCTTGTCTTCGCAATTAACCAAAAGTGGCAGAAAAGTGAAGTAAAATAAACCAAATCAATCAATCAATGTATGCCTTTCAAGTGCATTTTAAATTTGGGGAACATGTCATAGTCGGATGGGGTTAGATGAGGAGAATGAGGTGTATGATCATACACAGTCCAGTTTGTGCATTGTGAGATGGGCCCTGTGACAGGGAACATTATCCTGCAGAAACAGAATTCCCTTTACTAGTTTCTTGCTCTGTTTCATCTGGATGGCTAATTGAAATTGACACAGAATGCTGGAGAAGTATTGTTACACATTATCAAAGAGGAGGTTACCATCTGCATTCCAAAAGACTAATGCCATCACCTTGCCATCCAGTTCCTTTGACAAGACATCTTGGTGAATAATGTGTTTTTTTTTCCACTTTGATCTACATGTATTGTCTGGTACATACTTTGTATTTAAGCACAAAATGCCAACTGCTTTCAACTACTCTAACATCAGACTAATTATTCTTTTGATCTCACTTGATGATGACTGTTTGAAATATTGCATTTAAAAACCAGAAATACTAATAAAAGTAAGTGGCGAAAAATCACTTATACATAATAATGTTAGCACTTTAATGAAACTTCTGGTGCTGGGGACCTTAGCGATGAACCCAGGTTTCACCCTCAGTCACCAAATGACTCAAAAAATTGAGTGAACTCATTTGAAAATGAGCCAAAATTGCATTAGAAGTATGCATTCTGTGAAGTGGTTAACCATTTGGGGATCTACTTTGTGGATAGCTTGGTCAGTCCAACTTTCTGGGGAACAATATAATAAACACATTCAGTAGAGATAGATAGAATTTGCATTATTCACGTTGATTTGTGAGTATTACCTCAAGCATAATATCCATGTTCCGTACGTTGCTGCAATTTTGTGTCACCATGTCCACTGATCTTTGGTCAGTATTCTATGATGGGCAATAAACATAACCATTGTGCAAAAGCCTGTGAGGGCCAAGGCCTACCTACTGACTGCCAGCCTCACTCCCACATTCCTCAGTAGAGGTGAGCAATCATCCAACCAGTTACAGGGTGATGTGTGGTCAGCATGGTGGACCCCCAGTCGATGTAGGTTTCCATGACCGGGTTACACTACTCATGCGTAGCTCCCAATTTCCTCATGATGGTGGGTGGCCACCGGTCCCATACACTGGTCAAAATCTCAGGAGAAAAGTTATTATGCTTCTCCCCAGGCGACTTGAACTAGCGTGTGTCCCGTAGCCTGAGCCCAAAGCCTGATGCCTTAGACTGCATGGCCATGGTGTGGGACCTATGATGGGCAATGATCACTCATAATTTGATGCAATTCAGCATCGGCATTTTGTGCCATGACCTTAGAAAAAGGACTTATTCAATGTTTCCTTCTCCTGCATACTGAACTTCATGTTTCTAGTTGACATTCATTCAACTTGTAATGAGAGAAAGACTATTTACTCTAGGCACACCAAATATACATGTAAATAGTCACTATTTTATGTTCACAGTGTGCATATATATTTTCATTCCTTCCGTAATTACAGCATGTCCGTAAAGTCATGGTGCACTTTTGACCGGTCACAGGAAAGCAATAAAACAAGATAGAAATGTGAAATCTTCACCAAATAAAAGGAAAACTCTCCAAGTTTCTTACCTATTCAGTGTAGTTCGATGTGGCCTCCATTTGTTGCCCGACACACATCGAAATGATACTCAAGTTCTTCCCACACACGGTTTAGGACGTCTGGTGTAACAGAGTGAATAACGTCTGTCTGTGATTCTCTGTTTTAAATGATTAATGTCGTTGATATGTTCACCGTACACATGTTGCTTCACATAACCCCACACAGAACACACTGGACTTTCCTCTGTACCATCCACATCTCGACTGGCGTGGGCGAGGGCTGATCCGCTGCTGCGCAGTTCGTGGTGTTGCATCATCACCTGTGTGCGCACACACTTGCGCATCATACTACGGAAACTTGGAGAGTTTTCCTTTTATTTGGTGAAGATTTCACATTTCTATCTTGTTTTGTTGCTTTCCTGTGACCGGTCAAAAGTGCACCGTGACTTTACGGATACGCTGTAGGTTTGAAACTTATCAAGCCCCCTTGTATACAAAACACTTGAACTCCCTTTTCTAAGAATGTAAACACCATTAGAAACAGCAACTTGTTTGAGCTTTCTAATAATAGAGGTATCACATCATTTGAATGATGGTTTATTTTGTTTATTTTTTCTTTTTCCTAAAGTGAAATTTGAGTGACAACTTGTTTTGTGACTTGAGCTAGTGAAAATTGAAGAAGGAAACCTGTGATAAATATTGACCCAAAGACTGATAAAGCACAGTTTTAAACATTGGAAGATAGTGATGCAGATTATAGGAGCACCAAGTAGGATATTAGTTTCCTAAGTATCAGGAATAACTAACCTTGTAAAATTCAATAAAAATAAATTCAAATGGTGTTTTGTGTTACATGAATGGTGATTTCACCATTTTCTTCTTTAAGTACATGTTTGTTTTAGTGAATACCATTAGTTCACTTTGTGTCTGACTGGTTGTGTGTTCTTGAGTTTTCAAAGAAAATCTCTGTCAAATGCATTTGAAAAATTAAAAACAAAATTATAATTTACATGGTGGTAAAATTTCTAATTTCTTGGCAATTCTAAGGTTGATTTATTTATATTTTTGTACAAAATAGCATACATTTCACGTGATTCATGCATAAATACATACCAAGTGTGATCCTGCCAGGAACAGCATTTGGATCAAGCCAGAATGCAACCCATGAGACAACCACCAGAAGAATGCTGGGCATAAAGTAGTCCATGAGGTAGTGACCCACTTCCCGAGCCAGGTGAAATTGTATTGTCAAAGTGCTGAAATTTCCAGCTGGAAGGGAAAGTAAAATTTTATTTATTTCTGATGATCCTTTAACACTTTAACAGTACAAGAAAAATATAGAATTTTTCTTCTATTTAACAATGTATGATGGAACTTTTTATTTGCCTGATAATGATTTTATCATTAGATAATAAAATATTTGTAAATTTACATATCAAATATATGTGCATATGTAACCTTTGATTAACTTTCAAATATCTGTCATTTTGTTATCCTTTTATTTTGGAAACAACACTCATGTACACTGTCTTTTTAGGTACATAATTTCTCTTTCTAAGGAAAAAGCACATCGGAACCAGGGGTGATCAAATTCAGATAAAATTGTATCCATATTACCTTTTCTTGGTCTGGATGTTGGATATTTATATCTATCTGATATCTGTGTATCTGATGCTGTCTGCATAATCCAGAAAGCAATGGATACCAGTTAATTTAAAATTTAGATCTCCACCCAGGCCCGTATCCAGAATTTTATTTCGGAGGGGGCTCTACCCTAATCAGCAGCCAACATCTAAAGGTGAAAAGTAGGTGGATAGAAGCCCTGAAGATGATTTTTTCAGTAGTTACAACTTATTGCACAGTATGTTTAATACTGCTAAGGTAGTAAAATTAATTACCACCATAGTATGTGTGTAGGATTTCAGGATGGTCTTCTGCCCCTCCCCCTGGCTACATGCCTGTCTCCACCAGTTGGGTTTCTCCACCCCTAATCATAAACAGCTGGTTATTTACAATTAGACCTACAGAGATTAATATAGGTAAGGTTATCAAGTATTTGTTTGGCATTTTATGTAAGATCTGCACTACTGGCAAAATTTTCATATCAATATGTCCCTATGCTACAGCATGTTTCATAAATAATTGACACTTCTACAAAATTTATTACTGGATAACTCATGTTGGCAACATGAAACTTGTATTTTCAGAAAATGTAGATTTTCCCCATCTTATAAACTTCTTCCATTAATACCGTATTTACACGTGTATAATGCGTACCCTATTTTTTTGATAGGGAAAAGTGACAAACAATTATATCTCGTATATAATGCGCAGTATAATTCAGTTTCAAGAAATGTCTTTCTTAGTTG
This sequence comes from Lepisma saccharinum, assembly GCF_977018435.1. NCBI lineage: Eukaryota > Metazoa > Arthropoda > Insecta > Zygentoma > Lepismatidae > Lepisma > Lepisma saccharinum. Next base: position 161,032,862 of record NC_139229.1, on the reverse strand, counting down.
TAGGTCAGAAAGCTATTGTTACGCTGATCAAGAGTGAATGACATCATACCTATTCAATGAATCACTTGTTGCTATGTGGACCAAGAGGAGAAGAACATCACGTGTGTATGCCATGAGTTACCAACCCACACCACTTCCCCCCTCTCCCTCCACTGTGCTTAGCATCCCAAAGCTTTCACCCTTTAACCACCTTATTTATTCTGTAATAGTAGAAAGTGAGATTAAAGTTATGTTATGGATTTGCAGTGCTCAGGATGTTATTTTCTGTTATTTATTGCCCAACAAATACCGCTGATATGCATCCCTTGTGACGGGAGGTGCATTCTCGAATTCCGCCAGAAGGGCACTGCTTTTCTTGGTGTCCTAGAACATTACATTACAAAGTAAAAAATCGTGGGTAATGGCCTTCAAACTTTTATACGAGATTTTCATCATTCCTTCTTTACTTTTTCAAAAAAAAAAAAAAAACTTCAATATATGTACTTTTTCCTTGACTAACATAACATTTATATGATGTACATTCAGGACCCTCAAATTAGCAGTTAGCAGCACAAGATTTCTTCCATTAAAGCATTTACACACTCCATATATATAATATTATTTGGCCAGTAATACATGTTAATTATTATCTTCTTATTCCTTATCTTTTCTTTCATCCAAAGTACCATAAAAATCAGAATGTTCCTTCATTTTGTGATGAAGTTATTTGAACCGCATTTCACATTAGTGTCACTATCTTGAATGGAATACTGTTGCCATATTCAGAAACTACAGGATTTAAGCTTTACAATGATATATAACATGATAGGGTTCCGTAATCATGAAAAATCAATGCGAGTGTCACAAAATCATGAAATGAACTTGTACGGTTTCATGTTGGCTGTCCGAATTATTCTGTGCATAATATGCACCACAGTTTTTGGGAGCAAAAATTTTGGAAAAAAGTGCGCATTATACATGAGTAAATACGGTATATTGCTCTTTTCAGTCAACAATGACAACTTCAAATATTGTTGAACATTTCTTGTTAAACTGAGTATATACCATCAGTTTTGGATTAGCCAATTATAGTGAAAGGCCTGCCCAATGGCGTAGTGGTAAAGTCGTTGCCTTACGAGGGTCACTATTTATATTTTGAGCCTAACAATGAAAAAACAGGAATTTGGCATTGAAAACTGCTTTATTGTTTTTCGAAGTATTCTCCTTTATGGTCAATACACTTTTGCATTCGTTCGAACCATTTGTCAAAGCAGTTTTTCCAATCTTCTTGAGACACCTCCATAATATGGTTTTTGAACGCATCAACGGCATCTTCCGCCGACGAAAATCGTTGTCCACGCAATTTATTCTTAACATTCGGGAACAAGAAGAAGTCATTAGGTGCCAAATCACGACTGTCCGGCGGATGACCCATCAATTCGATTTTTTGACTGTTCATAAAGTCGGTTGTTAGACGAGATGTGTGACAGCTGACAATGTCTTGATGAAGAATGATCCAACGGCGTTTGTTTGTTTTCCGTATTTGACCGAAGACCTCTGGCAAACAAATTGTTGTGTACCATTCAGAGTTGACCGTTCTGCGTTCCTCTAAAGGCACAGTTGCCACATGACCAGTTTTCCCGAAAAAACAGGCGACCGTTTGTTTCGATGTGCTTCGAGCGTGAACAACTTTTGTTGGATTGGGTTCATCTTGAAACACCCATACAGTCGACTGCTGTTTACATTCCGGCTCATATGCATATATCCATGATTCGTCACCTGTTACAATCTTATATACGTCTTTTGAAGCACCACGATTGTATTTATTGAGCATTTGTTTGCACCAATTGACGCGAGCATCTTTTTGAGTTTTTGTCAAAATTTTGTGGGATCCAACGAGAACATAACTTTCTCACAGCTAAATGATCATGTAATATTTTATATATGCTGGTGGAACTAATGCCTATGGTTTCCTCAATCTCACAGTATATCACATGACGATCTTGCAGTATTAGGTTTTGCACAGCATCAATGTTTTCTTGAACAACAACTGATTTTGGACGACCTTCGCGAATCTCGTCGGTGAGCGAATGGCGGCCACGATTAAATTCGTTATACCATTGTTTCACAGTGGCAAAGGATGGGGCTTCATCGCCAAATGTGGAACTAAGTTGATCGATGCACTCTTGTCTTGATAATCCACGTCGAAAATCGTAAAAAATCATTGCACGAAAATGTTCACAAGTTAATTCCATTTCATTGTTGTCGTGCAATCTCCAAGGCAACATAAACAACACAAATTAAGCTATTGACAAAACATTTGAAGTACGTTATGGTCAATAATGCCAGACGATTCCGTGCAAACGTCAAATCACGCCTAACTTCAATCAGTGTTGCCAAGGCTCAAAATATAAATAGTGACCCTCGTATAACCAAGGAGTCCTGGGTTCTATCATTTTTGGAAAGTCTGGTGGAGGCACATGGTGGTCTGAATCCCACTTTAAACTGTAGCTCCAGTTCCAATTAGCTTATCTGTACAAAAATTGGACTTAAGAGCATAAACTCAAACTCAATTGTAGGTCAAATGGGGAAAATCCCTGGAAACATGCACCAACATATTCCATGTGAGGGTAAACATAACAAATTTATTGACCTTTAGAATGTATACATTTATAACTTTATCATACATTTCATTGGATCACATTTTCACTACATCTCATTACAAAGCTTTTCCTTCTGAATTTAATTGATATACAAGATACACTAGTTCATGGAATGAATCATGATATAATACGTAAATAGAACATGAAGCAGACAGTAGTGCAGAACATATTGAGTGAGTATAAAATAATACTTTTTGAAACACATATACATATCTAAAGGGGGGAAAACCTCCTGAAGTAGCCCGCCTCCACCCGCGTACTTTCGAGGGTATGCTCTTAATGTCCTGGTACCTTTAAATAAACCAGGACATCAGTTTCCTGAATTTAAACGGTTCCCCCGCCTTTTTTATCCTACTTCTTCTCGTCTTTATTTTCATACATAAAATACAAATACAAAAAAGAAAAGGAAATACATGGAGATTCTATACATAGCTACATTTAATAATTTTTAGTTTGTATTATTTTAATAGACCGTTCTGGTGATCGGAACAAGTCTTAAGAGTTCTTGTAAATTTACTGTGCATTTGTATGATTGGTAATTAATTAAACTTGTTAATAGTAGTTATGGATTAATTTGTGTTAGTTTATTGGTTAGTTTTAGTTGTCGTATAGATAGTAGGAAATGCTGTGTACAGGAGGGACAACCATTCTGGTATCCAGAACTGTTTTAAGCTTGAGGGGAGAGTATGATGGGGTGATGGGGTGAACGATGGCTTGGATTAGTCTGCACAGATGCAAGTTCCCTGTCTGGTTTCCAGATCAGGCTTTATTGTAATGTGTGGCGAGAATTTGCTATTTGGAAGGAAGTTAAGTGCACTGAAATACTGGACTAGTTCATTAATTTAGTGGATATCGATTCCTAATATACACATACTGTAAGAGGTTTTGTAGTTTCTTATTTATCTTGCCGTTGTTGCAGTTATGTGTTGAGGACACACGCTCGATAAGATACCGGCGTCAGCACTCCGTGTCAACTTGGTTATGCGACATGAAGCTGACTGTGCATTCCACACTAGCGACAGTGGCCGTGCGAGGTTCAATGTCCGTGCAGACTGAAGCTGCTATGAGGTCTCAGAATGAAATCACAGCCGCACAATTTAACATGAATCAGTAATACTAAGTTTTGATAACATGCTAATTATGCGGAAACTGTAATTGTTAGATATGTAATAGATAAATATGACATAAAATACGCAAATAATTATATGTAGACTTGATGATAATAATAATAATAACAATTATAAAAAAGGGAAAAAGATAAACAAACTTTTATATTAGATTATATTAATTAATAATAAGTATATAAATCTATGTTCATGGTTTTTACTACACTTACATTGTTAAAAAATTAATTTTAATTTAATTTCTTTGAGTTTTCGAAATTTCCTTTTATATTAAGTCTCTTTGGTGCATACTGGATTCCAGCAGATTCCAAGTCTAGCAATTTTCAAGTTAAATTTCTAAGAGTTTATGGTCCCTCATCTTGGATTTATTATTAAAGAAACTTTAGTCACGATTTAATGTGGGGTTCTGATATTACTTTTAAACAGTTTTTTTTTTTCGTTATTATGCTATTACATTATTTTATCCCTAGAGATGGTTTTTAGGTCATTCTTCATCTTCGACGACTTCTCTCCGGGCAACCTTCATGGCTCTCCCCAGGCTGATTGGGCTGACGTAACCCTCTCCTGGCGGCGGCTCCTCGTCTCCCAGTGGACACTCTGAAGTTTCTCCTTCGGGATGAATCTTCCAGTGCCGACTCCTCTTCTTCCTCTGGTATCTGCTCCCGACGCGATTGTGACGGTCTCCGGGGAGGGGGTGTGGGGACTTGGTTTCGTATCCTGCTGCTTCTGCGGGGCTCCTGTTGAGGAGGGGGGGCTGGTGGGCACCGGGTTTCCGGTTCCGTCAGGTACCTCCGCAACTCGATATTAGACACTAAGTCTGCGAGGTCGCATAACTTCTTTACATGTTCGCTCCTTATCAGTTCGAAGATGTTGTTATTCGGCAGGTCTCTTCTGGCCGATATTATCTGTTCATCAGAGGCGGGGCAAGAAAAAAACTCTATGTTCTGGCATGTCTCTTTCCATCAGGCAGTCTCGGCATACGTCCGTTCCCCTTTTACCTATTTTTGTGAGGTAACTCCCGTATGGTCCGTGTCCTGTTAGAAGATGTATCAGCCCTCTGGATGGCATGACTTCCCTGTTAAAAACGTTCTCCTGCGTGCAGGGGAGAAAGTTATGCAGTCTTCTACCCTTCTCGCATTCGCCCCATTCTCGCTGCCAGTCTCGATGAATCTTCGCCTTAATCTCCTGGACGGTGGGGAGGAATTCTCCCATTTGTTCGGTTATCTCCCCCTCGTTCCCACGTTTGAAGTGATAAGTCATTGCACTCAGCTTAATTTGATAATCAATTGGCAAAGTTCCCATTATGACAAACAGCGCTTCCGACGAAGTAGTTTTAAAAGCCCCAGTAACTCGGAGAATTACTTTCCTGTAAGAAGATCTTAGCTTACGAACGTACGTTACTTTGCGCAATGACGACGAGGCCCACGCCGATGCCCCATAAGTGATGATTGAAAAGTAGATGGACACTAGATAAGTTTTAATAACTGTGAGGGTAAGCAGTGCCTAACTACTTCAATTCTGCAGTTTATTGGTGACATGAATACAATGCCTTTCACATGTTCCAAATGGTAAAAAACAGCAGCCAACATAGTAGAGCAGTCATTGTTTCAGGAATTATAGATCCACCTTTTTGGAAGAATTCATTAATGTAAGCTCGCACCTGAATACGTATGTGGAGGTGCCAGCCTCCGTGGCAGAGTAGTTTTCAGTCAGAGGTCCCAGGTTCGAATCCTGGTCCAGGCCTGTTGTGTCCCTTCATGAATTTCATCATATCATCAGTCATCTTCATCTTTGCAGTTAGCCAAAAGTGGCAGAAATGTGAAGTAAAATAAACCAAATTAATCAACATATGCAGCGGTACCCCATCCTGCTAAAAAATACAGTCTATTGACGCCACTACTTACAATGTAGTCATCAGCAGTATCTGCAGCACAAACGAACTGAAGAATTGAATAAATGAAGCACTGGCTATTATCAAGTCTGTTATGCTAGTGTGTGTGTTTGGGAAAAGCTTTATGAAATACACTGAAATAGGCCATATATTTAAATATGTAAACAAGAGAAAATATTATACATGCACCACACATTGCTCACTAATATTGACCTTGAAATTCTAACTTTAAGAAAGTAAAAGAGGGACCTGTATCCCTTTTAGTATGAATTAGAACTTACCAAATTTCCCGTAGTAACGAGCGATAGCTTTTTCGGAGTCTAGGACAGAACCCTCATCTTCCTCAGCCATTTCAACTGAGTAGGAAGAGATGCTGAAATTAGTCCACACTTTGATCAATCTGTACTCGGTTAAATCAAACTTCTCATTTACTGTAACTGGAGAATCCTTTTCCCAAGACAAAATCAAATCGCTGGTGTTGTATGTCCCTGTGAAAATAAATCAAAGATGGTACTGCATTTTAATGTCCATTGCTGCACACACTGTATGATTAGATGCTAAATGATTTTAAGAATGCCATACAAAGCTAACTTCAGTAAAAATAGTTTATATTAAGTAGAACAAGTATGAAATCAGAGCTACTTGAATTTTATCCACTTGGAAGTTTTTTAAAATATGTATTCTTGTCATATCATACAAAATTAATATGATGCTTACTATATTGAAGGTCTTCTACATTAAAGATGGTACCGAATGTACTACAAACCCTAAGAGATTCTTCACTTTACTAAATTCAAGAAAACAAAGCCCAGTTATACCTAAAGAAATTGTTCATAATACTGATATTGCTAGTGGAGAAGAAAGAGCCGAACTTTTTAATGTTTTTTTTCATCAGAACTTCTCACCTCCCTCACTTTCCGACCCTCTCCCCCACTTAAATGCTGTCTGTCCTCACACACTATCTTCAATCAAAACATCCCCCGAGGAAGTAAAATACCTTCTCGCTTCATTGCCCCTCCACCGGTCCCTAGGTCCAGATGAAATCCCCACAATATTCCTACGTAAAACTGCCAACTCCTTGGCTCTTCCTCTGTCTGCCTTACTCAACAAATGTTTCTCTAAGGGTGTGTTTCCTAAAAACTTCAAACGGGCCAACATTGTGCCCATTCACAAAACTGGAGATAAAAAATGTGTAAAATCCTATAGACCAATCTCGCTTCTATCGCCACTATCAATTATTTGTGAAAAAATCATCAAAAACAGGTTACTTCAGTTTACGTCACCATATATCAACACAGCACAACATGGTTTTCTTCCAGGCAGCTCTTGCCTAACAAATCTTTCCGTCTTACTTTCGCATGCTGCCAGAGCTATTGATAATAACTCCCAACTTGACACTATATATTTGGACATTTCGAAAGCCTTTGACAAAATTAATCATAAATTTCTCCTTCATAAATTATCATCCAGATTTAACATCCATGGCAAATTTCTCTCTTTACTCCAAGACTACCTCCATGAGCGTGAACAACGTGTTGTTCTTTCAGGTACCTCTTCTAACTTTCTTCCCGTTTTGTCTGGAGTTCCCCAGGGGAGTGTCTTAGGGCCGCTCCTATTCCTTCTGTACATGGATGACCTCCCTGAAAAACTGTCCTCCCTCCCTATCAATATACTTTTGTTTGCGGATGATTGTAAACTCTTTAAGGAGATCTCATCGCATCATGACATGATGATTCTTCAAAATGCTCTCACAGAACTTGTTAAGTGGTGTCGTCAGTGGAATTTAGAACTAAACCCTCAGAAATGCTCTTTCCTTACTTATTCCCTAAAAAAGAACAAAGTAGTGTCTACTTATACTATTGAAAACAAACCTATCCAAAACGTTTCCACCCAAAAAGGACCTAGGTATTATCATGGATGAAAAACTCACTTTTAATTATCATATTATTGCTACCACTAAAAAAGCCATGCGCCTTCTCGGTCTTCTATACAGATTTAGCGAAATTCAAAACCCATCATCTCTTGCTTTATTCTTTAAATCTTTCATCTCGCCCATCCTTGAATACTGTTCCCCAATTTGGGCAATGGCCTCAAAAACCAATCTCACCAGAATAGATTCTGTTCTCAGTTTCTTTCTTGCAATTGTTCGCCATAGAATACCTTCCTTTCGACATGTATCCAAATCAGACACCATGGCTGCTCTGAATATTCACACTCCATCCTTTCGTCGTGATCTAGCTGACATGAAATTTTTATACAAAATAATAAATGGCAAAATCAGAACAGATCTCCTAATCAGTGAATTCTCACTTAGGGTACCCCAAAAGCTAACGCGCAACCTGCAACTCTTCCACAACCCAACCACTAGGCTATCCCTTCTACAACGCTCCTTGTTTTACAGGCTCCCAGAAATCTACAACAAACTTCCCCTGAATGTAGATATATTCCTTCCAGAACGTAACTTTTGTATATTACTGACGAAGAACATGTAAATCTATCCCATCTTGTTATTGTTTTTTATCTTTTGTTATTATTTGTTTCTACTTTATGTTGTTTCAGTGTAAAATGGCCAAATAAGACTGTATCTGAAACTCTGAGTAAATAAATAAATAAATAAAGATAACAGGTCACATACATTGGTTAAAGAAGTGAATATATCACTCAGGTTCTGTACAAAATATTTATTATTTAATATTGGATTGGTACACTAAATTTTATATTTTTAAACTACATTAGTATCAGTGCAAATATTTCATATATTGGCATGTAAATACCTATTCAGATAATGTTACATTTCTAGGGAGACTAGAAATTAGAAAAATCACGCAATATATATGTATGTAAGGGCTCCCACATAGCCAAGTGGTAAACAGTCTCTCGCCTTTGGTGCGAGCGGTCCCCAGGTTTGATTCCCAGTGGGAGCCAGCAAAATTTTGTTGTTGACCCAGCGTCGTGAGGACAATTGAGAAGCTACTTGAAAAGAAGAAGTAGCGGACTCCAGTCATGAAGGCCAGAAAACAGCGGTGATGGGACCCGATGCGCTGACCACGTGTCACCCAATGAAAAGGTCTGGCCCTGGCCCTTCGAGGGCTGTTGTGCCACGTAGTTTTAGTTGTATGAGGGAGTATCAAAAAATTTTGGCTGTTGAGGTATAATTTGTTTAATAATGGAAAGATTGAAACAATGAACATACATATAGTTTGCCTGTAGTGTCTTCTATTCAGAGTTACCCTTCCACACAGTTGCCATCACGTTCGATGCATTTGTGCCAGCGTTTTATCCAGTCCTCAAAACCAGTTTGGAAAATTTCCACAGAACACTCCCTGCCCCACCGTACATATCCCAAAGGTGGATAGGTCGCATGACACATTCCTGAGATGCCCCCCTGAGGTTCCCAGACATGACACTATGGGATCTCTTTTTGTGGAGCTTTGATGAGGAAAGATTTTTGTCCCACTGTTGCCTCAAGATCTGGTGGACCTAAGAGAGCAGACCATTGGAGCCTTCGCTGCTGTTACAGGAGACATGCTGATTTGCATATGGGTTGAAATGGATTTTTTACTTGATATCACTCAGAGTTCACATATTGATTCTTTGTAAAGTATGTTAACAAAACTTGGAGAGATTATCTATGCATGCTCATACCACATCAGGAACCAAGAAAAAATATTTAAAAAAAAGGTACACTCTTTTTCCGGACACCCTATGTATTTTATAAGCATTAATTTTATGCATACTTACAACTTTCCAACTCAAGAGGGCAGTATTGTTGATCAAATGGAAACTTCTGAAGATTCATCCCACAGAATAATGTGACTTTCATTCTGAATGAAATGAAATTGCATACATGTTAGATATAAGTGAATAAGTGCCTGTGGACATAATTTCCCTTTTGTGTATAAAGAGACATAAGATATGGAAAAAAAAAGGTCAGGCCCGTAGCCAGGCAGGTTCCAGGGGGGGCTCCTGGAACTACCATCGGCTCCCCCTGGCACTGAGGTCAGCCCCCTTGACATTAGGTAAAACTATTTTGTGTAATTTGTTTGCAGTGAAGAGTGAAAATTTAGACACCAGATATTATTTTGCTCACAACTTTGGTGAAGGATAAATTCAGGGAGCATGAACAGCAGCTAATACATTCGTTCATCTTATTTATAAGAAGTGTAAGTAGCGGCAAGAATTTAGGAGATTCTCTTCTCTAGACTTTAGAAACTTCTTTCACAGTGGACCTTCTTTATCTGTACCTTCGTTGCTCCTGTTACGACCTCCCATTTATACAGAAATCTGTGACTTTGATGTCATTATGCAAATTCCCTCTGCATCTGCGTCAAAGGTGGACAGCTCCCAAGTTTTGGGAACGAAGTGGAGTTTTTATTGTTTCGGCCTGGGAGTGGAAAGTACGCTAGGCACTATGATTGAATATTGTCCATCTTTTCTTCGGCAATATAAATATCTGTATCATCAAACATAGTATGGAGTGAGTAGTAAGGGATGATTTTAGTAGCAGCCAATTAACACTTCAAGCGATATTTTAAAATATACAGAAAAAATGTAGTATTTGTGTGATATTTCTAAACTTTATGTAACTTAATGACTCCCCTCCCCCCACACAATTTACCTTCATTTCACACTCTTAAACTTTTGAAAAATGGACTTGATTTACAAAGCCCCCCCTTATAACCCGTGAGCCCCCCTCCCCCCTGGAGATCAATTCTGGCTACGGGCCTGAAAAAGGTTAATACATACTCAAAGTATCTGAACTATGCATTTATTCTTGGAGTACTAGAAAAACATATGCATAAATTATATAACTAGAGCAAGAATCAGTGGCATCTGGTTGAGAAGCATTCACGTTTAGATAATGATACCTTACATTATAACAAAATTGATTAATACACATTTACATTATAACAAAATTGGTTAATACACATTTATATAATGTTTATGGATAATCAGAGCCAATGTGCAATTTTTATCTGGTTCCAACACATGGATGTGTAAAGAAATTGTTGAAATCTATGAATATGAATGTTGATACCTGCTGGAGAGAAGAACAGTTCCATCTGGCCGGACTGTGACTAGAACATCCTCTCTGCTTGCCCCCATAATGCGAGAAACCCTCTCATTCACAACATAAACATGAGGAGACCAGATGCTTTCAAGAAGCCTGTCCTCTCCCATCACTCTGTGAAGGTCTGGATCAATGGAGTGGTAACTCAGACGGTCATCTCGCCAACGGAACCTCAATAGTATTTGAGCCGTGAATTGCTGAAAGAATAAAAGAACTTCTATTTTGCAACTTGTAAAATGAATGGTAACATTTGGAAGAATTTATGTGCCCTCATTCACATAATTTTTAAGAATATTAATACCATGTTCTTTAGAACCATATTAATTTGCTTCAAAGACAATTTACAATGTATTTGTGATAAGTAAATAATCAAAATTTTGGCTTTAAATTTAATAAATAAATTGACATTTCAGTGTTATCATCAGTGCTTGAATTTAGAATTAGAATTAGAATTTCTTTATTCATGGGCGAAGTTCAGCCTGTGGCTGCTCTACCACTTAACCTGCAGGAGAGGACGTAGGGAGGGACGCCACCCCCCCCCTTTTAGGATAATTTGTGTAATCAGCCCCCTCCCACCTACTTCACTGTGTCTATGTTGAACCATAGAAGCATCCCCTCACCTATTCCCAAACTCAAGCAAGCATCTAGGAATTTCCACTTCGAGCACTGGTTATTATATTGAATAAAATTTCAAACTTGAGTTAGAAACTGGAAACTTATTGTACAAAGAAAAATTTCAACCCTAGTAGGCATATTCACACAATCTAAACCTTCTATCACATGTTTGAAATATATGGATCATTATAAAGTTTATTAATATTTAAAGCAGTTTTGCTGTAGATTTCAGTATTCCTGGATTTTGCATAACTCCAGAAAGTGTTACATCAGCCAACTACAAATTTTGCATAAAAGCGTTTACTTTGCAGTTTGCATATAACTTTGTCTCGTTTCAATATGAATATCAACTTTTCAAATCACCTCAAATGTATATTACAGTGTGTAATATATCATTTTGTGTTTCTGTTAAAAACAAACTATGCAATTTGACATTATTCCTTGACGGTAGCCAAGTAAAGTGATTGTTAGGAGTAGTTTTATCCAGGATTTTCAGTTTGGTGGGGGTTTTAATGCAAATTTAATGACACATTGACGATAAACAAGGCCTTTGTGAGAAATTCTAGGGGGATGCATTTAGATAGTTCCCCTCCCAAGTAAATTTTTGGACCAGATTTTCTTTTCCACAGGAGGAAAGTCTCATAGTCCTTCCAAATTGTACCAGAACCCCAGGTGATACGTACCTTGTAACTTTTTCTATTTATGTTGTTTACAGGTTAGCTCTGGTAATCCTAAAAGAAACTCAAAGTAAGGAAGTGACTAAGAAGTAAACAATTCCTCCTCCCCCCCCCCCCTGCTCCTGTTCAGTAACTTCATGCCATTGACACTGTTTCTTGGGAAACACCTGTGATGCATCTGCGCTAAGATGTTACTCAGCTGAATTTCAATGCAAGTGTCAATATAATAATGGTAACCTGTCTGCTGCCTTTATGCAGCAGATAGGTTCAACATTTGCAGTTTCTTCCATCTAACCCGTCATCCCTTTCACAGAATTCAAATTCTTCAAGCAATCAATAGGATAATGCATGAATATTCAATAATGGCTGCAATATATTTGGGTAAGGTTTTAATTAATTAAGTTTTCAGTTAATTAATAATAATTTAATTGATTAGTTCGGAAATTATTCAATGTTGCAAACATGCAGAAGATGCATTCATTTATCTGAGACCTTTATGAGCAATATAGTAGTGGTCAAATCAACAACTTTTTCATTCTCTTGTTTCAGATGACCAATGTTTACACAGTAGACAAAATCATGTGGTATTTTGAATAATGGAAGGAAAACATCTGTAATTTCTACCCAAGTATCAGGACATAGACTCTCCCCCCCTTCCACACACACACACAAACACAAACAAGCAAACATCTCTTTCCCCCCAAGGAATAAAATTGTTAACTAGTAAGAGGTGATATGGTATCCTGAGGGGCAAGTTCTCCTTTATCACTCATATAGATACCACCCTGCTCACAAGTAGGGTTAAGGTCTGGTGAATGCAAGTGCAAATCCACAGTAATGCGTAGTGTGTTGGTTTACTGTCAGCTTGTTTTGTACTTTTCGGTTATTTTAAGTCATGTTTCGACTTCTCCAGGTTAATTACAATGTAGAGGGTGAATTGATGAAACTGGTTAGAAATTAAACACAAACATTAACAACCTGTTTCACCATCACAGAAACTCGATGTAAAACCAAAGAAGAATCCCTACGTGACGTGACTTCTGATTCACCCTGTATATTGGTTATCTTTTAAACAACTTCAGAGAAATATAAATGACAGTTGAAGAGCTTTGAACCTTACCAGACTCTGAGCTTCAATGGATCCAATGAAGTACACATACACTCTTGCTGTGACCTGTAGAGGGCCTGTGTAGATTCCTGGCCTGGTCCATTTGTCGTAACGACAAGGGTCTGTAAGCTTTTCAATGATTTCTGTGTTGCTGAGGTTATGGGCTGGCTCTGGTGACGGACACGTAGATTTCCTAGAAAGCAAGGTTTCTTACATTAAAGCCTAGTGATCAACAGCATCAAGCTACAAGCTGATTCAAAAGTCACACAACCTAATCTCTGATCGTTAATAACAAGAAAATCAGAGATATTCATGTGGATTTCTTTTAGTTACACGTTAAGTCGCCTCCCTTTAAACATTACTTGAAATTTTCCACATCACTTGTCAAGGCCCATGAGCATCCTGCAGGAAAGGGATCTCGCATATAGTTGAGGTGACGTCATCAGCATCACATGGCTACCTTTGCACTTTGATTAGAGGCTGGGCAAGACTCAGAATCATTATATAGCCTACAGGAACATTGGAAAATTTTATTACTATTATTCCTTTGTAATAATTATTACTGACTACATTATTACACAATTTTTAAACTATTTTACAGCCCCTACAAAAATTTCTGGCGATGCCCATGTATACTACTCATTATCACCTCCTCTGTATTTCTCCACCTCATTCTCTCTTGCTCTACTCTATGCAGTGACGTCGACACTTGGAGTAGCAGTCAGTGGCGTGCTCAATGGGTGTGGGGTTGGTGTGGGTCATACCCCTCCCCCCCTTTAGGGCCCAGTATTAAAAAAAAGAATGTCAATAACAGGAAAAGATTGCAAAATGATGAATGAGTACTAAGAAAAAGTACACGTAAACCTCACTCACATTCGAAAATAAAAAAAGATTTGATTTGACTGCTAAGCCAGAGAACCTCGGCTTGGCCATGGGTATTCTTTGTGTGTGTCCCTTCATCAATTTTATCGTATCATCTTCGCGATTAGCCAAAAGTGGCGGAAAAGCGAAGTAAAATAAACCAAATCAAGCAATCAATCGATTATTTGATTTCATTTCTGTTACTTAGCGTCACTTTTTTGTCACATTTGGTTAATTGCGAAGATGATACAATAAAATTAATGAAGGGACAAACACAAAGAACACCCATGCCCAGGTTGGGGTTCGAACCCGGAACTCCCGTAGCGAGCTGAACCCCATGGTTCGTTGATTTGGTGTTTTAAGTACACTTTATGTACAGAAACAAAACAGGTAACAAAACACACTTTTTTGTAGTTTCTTCAATAATATTCATTTGGCTTTTTGAGTTCTGAGATAGGCTACATTTTTCATTCCAAATTATTTCATTATTCACAGCAGAATACAACACATAGGACAAGAATGCGCACTCATCACGGGTTCGAATCCTGGCCTGGATTGTTCATATGAGGTCCCGTTATCAATTTCATCGTATCATCACTCATCCTCATTTTCGCGATAACTAAATGTGGCAGAAAAGCGAAGTAAAATAAACCAAACCAACAACAATATGAACACGCGTTCTCTTGCCCAAATAAATACATCCGTATTTACGACTGTTAGATGCCAAGAGTAGTATATTTAAATAAAACACTACTAAAACAAGAGCGAGAGAGAGCCTGAGCACATATTTGTAATTTAATCATTATATATTCCATACTTGAAAAAAAAAATAAAGAAAGCATAACATTATTGTCTGCATATAACACGTTCCCATTTCAAAAATAATAAAACTACATCCCATATTATACATACATATTGTGCAACGTGTAAAAGGTTGTGTAAATATATACAGAGCTACTGCAGAAAATTTTACCCTGAGTTCTTTAGAGGATTTACAAAAAATCTATGAGAAACCAATCCCCTATCTGTCCTATAGGAGATAGACTGGCGGACCTGAAAGCCTGGGCTTTCAACCATTGCGGCGGGGGCGAGGGGCAAGGGAGGTAGAGGTAGAAATCTTCCTTTTCCTTCGGGCGGCCGTTTCTACCTGGAAACTGGTCAGGCGGAGAAAGAGCGAGCTAGGATACCTAGCCAGCTTTGCCCGCGGATCGCATCGATGGACAAGAAGCGAGTGGAAAAGAAAGTGTTGCATACGAACTGTGGCTTTAACACGACAATAAATATTGTGATTTGAAAATAATTAGAGATGTGAGATTGATTGATCTATCTCTGCTAGACTAGCTACTCCTCAGTGCACGTCACTGACTCTATGCAAGCTATTTGGGCAGCCTAGAACCTGCCCGGTGGCAATGTCCTTATAAACTCTCCATGGCATTTTTAATATGGTAAGTTGCACTTGCTTGCTGCATCATTTTCTAACTCCAGGCACAAAGGCTTTGCAGTAGTAACAGTAGAAATTTATGAGCGGGAGGGATACCTTGTATTGTTCTATTGTCAATGCACACTAAAATAACAGAGAAATTGGGTGTCTGGTGTGTTTGTACTTTCTTTTCAAATGTGAAGAATATCAATTTAAATAACTGAAATTACAAATTGAAGTGTTCTTTGCAAATGAAAATCCTTTCAAAGTTGTCCCTGCCAGATGAGTTGTAGCCCACCGTTAGTCTTAGATTACTTCCAGCTCAACCCAACATCCCATATGGGAAATTTTCAAAATCATTTAAGGTAGAACAAGAATATCTCACATTGAGAGGCAATAAAGATAAATAAATGCTGTGACAGAAATAGAGGAAAAGGCAAAAAGAAAGTAGAGGAGAGAAAGATGGACATTGAAGAAGCTGAAATAAAGAGCAGCATTTGGAAGTAACTAGTTACAAGTAAGTTACTTTTTGAGGCATTCTAACTACAACTACTTTTTTTTCAAATTAAACATCTCTAACTGCAACAGTTACTTTTTTACAATAGAAGTAACCTAAAATTTGTAATATGCGGGAAGGGTTAAATTCAGTAACACTGTTTCCAACGGTTTCTCTGGATGCTAAAGTGAAAGGATTTTCATGGAATCGCGTAAGGCAAGGAAGCTAGGCTTTGTTGCATGCTAACTTTAGAACATCCATGCTTTACTGCAAATCGTCATTTCTAATTGCTGGCCGCGGTGGCTTTACCCTGGGGGGTAAAGGCGGTCAGGGGCGTGATGCTGATCACATCACCCCACTCACGACCGGATCAAGAAAGTGTGGGGTGTTACCCCCACACTCCCTATACGCCTTCATGGTGTGGTGCTATGCACAGGGGAACACTTTACCTTTTTTTACCACGAAAACTTCAGTGTTTCGCGTGGATTGCTGCATTGATTTGGAACGTGGTAGTCAGCTAGAATAAGTTATTGTCCAGGGAGTGAATCTTGTTGAGCTTGGAATGGAAATGAAAGATGCAAGTGGAATTCATACCACCACATGCAAAGTGCCGTGGCCGGCACACGAACGATTTTTAGAATTAGTCATTCAAGCAAAGCTGACACCTTGGTCCATCATTACTTTTGTTGTAATATAAATATATGAAGACATATTATGTACACCCAACGGCAAAAGAAATGGTAGGTAAATTGTCCTTCACCGTTTTCATTCAGTCTGTTTTCCACAATGTGATGATCACGAATTTAAATAAGGTCTCCCCGATGGTGCAGTGGTAGGATCGTTGCCTTGTAATCAAGGAGTCCCAGGTTCAATACCCGGTGGAGGCACATAGTGGTTCGGATCCCACTTTAAACTGTAGGTCCAGTCCCGATTAGCCTTACTGTGCAAAAGTGGACTTAAAACACCAACCCGAAACAAACAAACGAATTTAAATGAAAATGTAATAAAGTGGAAAACAATATGTGCTTCACATCAACAGAATTCCATTCCTTAAAACAACACATGCTGCAGAATAAAAAAATGAAAATAGCGATGGACAATTTGCCTTCCATTTCTTTTGCTGTTGGCTGCATCAGAAATAAAAAACAAACATCTCTTCATATTTTTTTTTTACTTTTTTCGCAATTCATGATCATTGATTGTGTGTAATTTGTTTGCAAGAAAATGCACTGTATGGGAGTGGCGGCCGGCGGCAACTATGATGGGTAGTGCAAACGTGATCAAGTAAATAGAAAAAAAACTCCGCAATGCCCCCCCCCCCCGCCCCCTCCTTGAGGTTGCGCCACTAGCCAAGATGTTTGTCCTCGTTTGGTAACGTGGAAAACAACATGTGTTTAAGTAATAACGTACTAATCCGATTCATCGTCACCCACTAACCTATCTTTATACACTACAGGGCACTTCCCTAAAAATATAACAATTACAAGAGGAAAGGAAAAACAAATCCTATCACCTTCTCCTCCCCCATGCATACGTATTCTAACTGGATGTCGAAAATATCTTTGTTATGAAAAGAAATTGTCGAAATGCAAAAGGAAACTCGCATCATTATAGGATATTTTTTTAAAAAGTCTGGATCTCTTGGTGCATCTATCTATTATCAAAAATGTTAATTTTACTTTGGAAAAATATTAGGTTCGTTTCTCCAAAAGTAGGCAGAAAAATTATTTCCCCAACGGGTCTTACAAACCAGTCGTATTTAGCGATTTTTTTTCTGAAGGTGGCAACTGTGTCGTGTCAACACTGCGAAAGTTCCCTCGCCAGGCCAGGCTAAGACTGGCACGGTTTCTTATGGGCTAACCCCGCCTCCTGCCACTTTGTTCTCGGCTCATGGTGGAAATGTTCCTCGCTGAGACTTCTTCAACCCTCTGCACGTGTGTCAACTTGGTTAGGTCCATGATTAGGCCAGCTCTTCGGCGGCACGAACTGTTGCCTCGCGAGGGTACGAACGAAACAGCTGGCGATGCAGTGAGGAGGTTGGGGCAGTCGTCACGTCAGCTTGACCGATTGCAAGATTCGAATCTCCTTGTCTGTAAACTATCAATGTATTCATTGAACTTTATTGGCGACGTATGGATTTCTTCTGAGGGTAGTGCCATGGCAATGCGGCTCTACTCCTTGAGCCGCCGCTGCTGTACGGTAGAAGTAACTTACAGTTACTTTCTAAAATGAGTTTTTGAACCAAGTAACTAACTCACCTGATTTTAAAAAGTAACTTTCTGAACACTGAAAAAAAACATAGAGAGAATAAATAGAGGAAGAAAGAAATAGAGAGGGGGGAAAACAAGAGATAAAAACGGATATAAAGAAACAGGAAATAGTGTGAAGAATCTTAGTAGCCACGCCCACTGAAGGGGAACCTACTTGAACAGTGGCGGCAATTAGGGGGGGGCAGTTGCCCCCTCACTTTTCGCCACTTTTGCCCCAGCACTATGCTAAACCTTATATACAAAGGGAAATACTGTCTTTGCCCCTCCGTTTTGGAAATCAATCGCCGCCACTGGACTTAGACAACATTTTCTTTCGACGCCTCTGAATCTTTTGATCATTTCAGATGAATTCACTTGTTCGGCGATGTGCTATGTTGATAAAAACATATTCTTGTGACGTAGGAGTTCAACTCGCAGTCGTATATCATATCAACGGACATGCATTGCCTTGTAGTCGCCAAATTCGTGTTTACCAAAGAGAGAAAGTCAGCACCTTGTGCGATGCTGCTTAACTATGAAGACTAAAGACTCCATCCTGCAAGACTTTGCGAATACTGCAGAAGTAATGTTTGTATTGAATCTTGTAGCGTGTTGAGAATTAACTGTAATCTATGTGACAATATTTGTTGCTGTAAAACTTGTAAGGTGTACACGCTTCAGAAAATCTAGGCACCCACCCAGCAAGTAAGCTGAGGCCTAAGTTTGTCTCTGTAAACACTTGCTAACAGTGAAGGAACAAAGTATACAGCAAGATGTAATCGTGTAGCATAACGCAATATATAAAGAGTAAGCAGTAATGGCGTGTCCAGGAAAAACTTAAGATATCACCATAAAAGGGAAGCTATTATGCCCTTTTTTTTAACATTTCCAAATATTGTATTCGCCGGGGGTGGGGGGTGGGGTTATGATCCCCTTCACTATTTCGAGTTTTAAAGCTCACTTTAGACAGGCTAATCGAGACTGGATCCGAACCACTGATGTGCCGGGTATCAAACCCGTGACACCTTGATCACAAGACGGCGACGTTACCACTACGCCATCGAGGATTCCCCTCCGTCAATCCACTGTACAAGATACTGGTAAGTAGGGACCATTGAGCTCAAATTCAACACTAGAAAGATTTGTTATAATATAAACGTAAAGATAAATTTGCACATGTGCTACACGCATTCTCGATCTGGAGCGTAGTTGTGGTGTGATGCTATCGGGCTGACTTTACCCTCCATGTACCCACTCACGAGAGGCTGACCGAGTCGCTTATTCAGGGACATCGATGGAAGAATTTCTGCCTGAGCTGCAATCAGACCCATCCGAAGAGTCGAACCCAGGTCTCCTGCGTGGAAGTCAAACGCCCTAAGGAATCGTTGTTCTCGGGAGAGACGCGGAAGATAATGTCTCTCCAAATACACTTTAAATGGCTTGTAACTGATATTTATACCGCGTTTGTTAGAACCTGTCCCGTTTCCCGCGCTAGGGATCGCTCGACAGTTTCGGTGCCAATGAGAAACTAGGAAAAAAATCGTCTGCTGGACAGCGAGGAGCGAATGGAAGCCAGAAGATAGGCGCTTACGTAGAAGCTGTTGCCACGTTGCGTATTTTAATTGGCTGCCTGGCTTTGACTTTTCCCATCACCGAGAAAAGCCAGCGATCAGCTAGCGCGGGAACCGGGACAGGTAACAAACGCGGTATAAAGTGGCGCAACTTTCGGCCATGAATTTAAGGGAGTTTTCCAACTTTCGGCATTGAATTTACGGAAGATTTAGTCACAACAAATTTTGCGGATTTTTAGCGGCACGCCATTACTCCAAGAATCGATAAAATTAAACAAAATAATTAATTTACATTTTATATACATGTAGTATACAAATCAAAATAGAGAATAAAAAATTACAAATTTGCATGTTTCTTAAATTAGTCCTAACCCATATGGATATGTCCACTGCTGCTGCAGAACTAAGCATCTATGAACTAATGCAAGATATGACGTCACTTCTGCCCTTCCAAAGGTTAAACGTACAAGATCTTGCAGTCAACTTGAAGTTTTGTATGGCTCGTCAACTCGGAATGAGTTGAAATGTCGTGATCTTGATTGTTAATGAATTATACGGGAGAAATAGAATGTCAATACGGGAGCCGGAAGGATTTTAAAAAATCAACTCTAACGGGAGATACCCAAAAATACAGGAGAGTTGGTCACCCTACTGATATTCCAGATAGCTTCAGCACCATAGACGAAACTGAAAGATAGGGTTTGCGTATGGAGTGCCATGTTTATATCATCGAATGAACACCGCCATTTACATAGGGTAAAAGAAAGGATGTTCGCCATGCTGGGAATTTCGCCGTACTTGTGGTTTTTGTAATCGTAGATAGAAACTATAGGTTGGAAACACTCACTGATGCCTTTAAAACATCAAGTAACATGTGCCTTGTTTCCACTGAAAACTACAGTGTGGTGAGCGAACTAGCAAGCAAGCAGTACAGTTTGGAATGCGCAGTTGCGTCTACACAGAAGGCAAAGGAAGGTGCCGAATTTCAATACTACGTTGGAAATTCGTGGCAGATAAGAATTATTTTTCTTCCTTTTAATTATTGATATCGTAACCTCAAACCTTAAGAATGTCGTGAAAAGATTTGCTTTGTTTTCTTTCGACTATGCATTTGCTGGTAAATTCGCCAGAGTAACAGAAAATGTGTCGAATTTCCCTTCTTACAGGCGATCTTTCACACATAACTTGTTCACAATTCATATGAACATTTAGAGTCCGCGTCAAATCTCCTGCATATGGCCTTGAACGGCCGAACAGCACCAGCGAATCACAGACGTGCGGCGTTGCCTTGTTCCGTGACAAGGCGTTTCGCTCAACCACACTGTCTCTTTACCGTGCGAGATTTCGACATGGCACAGCTGCAGTGCGCTGCTATTGGCTATCGCCATATGCAGGAGATTTGACGCGCACTCTAGGCCTATGTTTCTTAAACATGTTTGTATTGTATCTTTTTAAGCAGTTTTGTATTGTCATTTGTTGGTCTTTTACACTTTGTTGTCTGACTTATTGGCAACAACTTGGTATTTCATACACTTAAACTGACGATAAAAAGTTATATAGCGAATTTCCCAGCATGTGGCGGGAATTTCGCCACTTTTTCTCATTTTAGTATTTTTAATATTACGTCATAAGTATAAGTAACACAGTATTTATGTTATAATCCGCAATGACTACTTTTTGTATCGTATAAATTTTGTCCTTCTCCCCCAATTCGTTTAGAAGGGAAAAAATGAAAAGCATTTTGGTGGCGAACTTGCCCTCCTTTACCCTATTTGTTTAGCTTTAAATATAGTGGCTTAGATGATGATGATGAGTTTATTTCTTGTTTTTAGCAAGATCGCATTTATGCTTGTGTTATTGATTTTGTATCTTCTGTAACTGTATGGAAGGAAGGAATAGAATCTGAAAAAATAATTATTATCAGTAAATTTGTAGTACGTCCTCCTCCGTGACCATGCTCTCTAAGGCGCTGTACTTTGGGCTCCGAAGGGTTCGAGTCCACCTGGGTTCTCGTCCTGTGTGTAGGACCGGTGGCAACCCACCATCGTGAGGAAATTGGGGAGCTACGAGTGAGTAGCGTAGCCCGGTCACGAATGTCTCCTATACCGGCTGGGGGTTCGACGTGCTGACCCCACGTCACCCCATTACCGGTTGAAGATCACACCTCTAGGTAGGATTGTGGGAGGGAGACTGGCAGTCCGGAGATAGGTCAAGGCCCTTCTAGGGCTGTCGAGCCACGGGTTATTATTTTTATAAATTTGTAGTACTTTATATACGTAAATGATTAACCATACAAAAGAGATCTGTTCCTCCATTTTCATAGACTTAGAGGAACCGCTGCGTAATGTATTTTTTAAAAATTACTATTAAAGAAAAAAAAATATTTGTTTGTTCCGCGAACATAGAGACAGTAAAGTAGGCAGGGGTGGGCTGCTTCAGTTATCCCGATATCCTAGCCGGAGGATGCTTTAATAAATAATACTATAATAAATGTGCTGCCGTATTTTATTTATTATTCTGAGATGAAAATTGTGGGCATGGAAGGAAGTGCTGACCTGTTGTCTATCTTGGAACCGAATGTGCGTTGTTTTGATTTGCTTTATTTTACTTCGTTTTCTTTGGTGCCACTTTTGGTTAATTTGCGAAGATGGGGATGAGTGATGATATGATGAAATTGATGAATGGACACTCACAAATATCCATGGCCAGGCCAGGATTCGAACCCGGGACCCCTGGTGTCGTAGAGCGATGTGCTAACCACTCCACCACAGGGGCCGGCGAATGTGCGTTGTAGGCAGTGGTGGGGGGGATTTTTGGGATGGTATCCCCTTACTTTAGCTAGCAAAATTTTCAAAAAACATCCCCTTCCCACAACTGTTTCATTGCCGCCATGTTAAACCATAGGAGCATCCCTCAGCTAACTCCAAGGGTCGACCAAACATTCCCCAGTTAGCACTTCAGATGCTTGTTGTGGGGCAAATATAACATATAGCCTATGTCTGAAGTCCAACCCATTTTTGCTGGGGCGGAGTGGTTAGCACATCGCGCTGCGACGCCAGGGGCCCCGGTTCGAATCGTGGCCTGGGCATGGATGTTTGTGAGTGTCCATTCATCAATTTCATCACTCATCCCTAATTTTGCAAATTAGCCAAAAGCGGCACAAAAAACGAAGTAAAATAAAGCAAATCAATCAATCAATCATTTTTGCTGGGTGTCTACGTGCTGTAATTAGGCTTAGGAAGAGCTGACCACGTAGTCGAGCGTGTAAAATGCTCGAAGATAATTTCTGAAACTTTTTTTAAGTGCCAATATGTATATGTTTATATATAACCTGCGTAAAATATATTATGGAGGAGCTATGTGTCTGACACACCGACAAGAAAAAGTTGTAACGGACGCAGTTTTTAGTTAATCTACTTATTTTCCTACCTGGAGACACGACGATAAGAATGAAATAGATGACAGAATAAACAAAACATCCACGGTTCCTCTAAAGCTGTAAACCGCATAAGCCAGCCTTAGAGATAGGTAAATAGATACGTAAGCACCAAGAATTCTAAAATTAGTTTCAGGTAACTGTTCTTCCTTCCACGAAACAAAATTTTCAAGTTATTTTCGTTACGCGGTTCCATTTCTGTCCATATCAGCAGCAATCTAGGAGGTAAAATTACCAACATTTTTTTCGTCTAGGAGATTCCTTATCTACGGTTCCTCCCCACCCACAGCAGGAGGCTAAAACAAGTGGCCAGCAGCGAATTTCGAGGCAATTATTGTTGTTGTTTAGAGATAAGGTTTTTCTGTTTCTGCCGCAACTTAACTGAGAAGGCTTGTTCTGCCTTGCGTCAAAATATATTAGTCATTCGTTTGGGAATCTGGGCCCAAGTGTCCGTAAAGATAATGGCACTTGATGTGTTTCTCTTCTACAGACCATTCCCACAATGCTGTTCGGTAATCTTTGACGGGGCAACAAATAACCATGCTTTTCGACAGCCTACTTGGAATGAGCCCGTTGAGTATTTTCCATTATTTAGGTTTGGTTTGAGTTTTAAGTCAACTTTATGCACAGAAGGCTAATCGGGATTGGGACTACAGTTTAAAGAGGGATCCGAACCACTATGTGCCTTCACCGATTTTTCCATAATGTTCTCGATCTTTTCATTGTAACCGGCCTCCGTGACGTAGTAATTACCACAGCACGCTACGACGCCAGGGTTCCGAGGTTCGAATCCCGGCCTGGGCATGGATATTCTTTATGAGTGTCCCTTCATCAATTTCGTCATATCATCCCTCATTCTCGTCTTCGCGATTAGCCAAAACTGGAAGAAGAGCGAAGTAAAATAAACCAATCAATCAAAACAACTACAGCTCATTTAATCGCTAAACTGTCACTGGTCGCAGAACGTTTCGTTATTATTATGTTCCTTTAAAAGACCATGTTCAACTCATAGCGACGCGAGAAAAAAATTAGAGGGGGCTTGGCTAACTGCAATCGGCAGAAAATAATGAAGACACGGTCACTTTCAGTCATGCACCGTATGATTTGATCTAATCATACACATGAAAGGTTATTTTAAATACCCGGACAAGATGTATAGTTTGTAATATAGTCTCATTCCTCTGAGAATCGAACCTGATATCTCGTGAATATCTGATACAAAACCATTGTAATTGTAAGCGTTGATGTGAAGTTAACAATTCATTTCCACATGTGTAAGTTACCCATTCTTTTTTATTAACTTGAGGATAACCGCATGTTAGAGAAACAATACTATTCCATCTTGCCATGCTTCTCTTCCTCATATTCCACGAAAACCTCTTGCACAGCTCATCCACCAGTACACGAAACAGGGTTGCTAATGTTGAAGTTGCAAAGTCACTAAATGTATTTGTAAAATCCATATCAGGTAGGCAGGTTCCTGCTTAGCCGAATGGTTAGTATTGTCACATTGGTGCGACCGGTCCCGGGAGTTTCAAATTTTCAGTGTAGACTCGGCATCGTGAGGGCGACTAGAGAGCTGCTTGAGAGAAATTGTAGCGGATTTCGGTTTCGACAGCCAGAAATAAGCTGCGATGAGACCCTATCCGCTGGCCATCCAATGAAAAGTCGCCTGGCAGGCCTTGGCCACTAAGGGGCTGTTGCGCCTAAGACATACCATGGCTATATTGGTGGAGAGCGTGACGACTCTGGAAACTTTAATCACTGCTTGAGCGCTGCAATAAACAGGATGACAGATTTTAGAACGGAATGCACAATGAACAGTTTGTACAGTGCTTTGTGTTTTAATAATGAACACCAAGTCACTCAATTATGGACGAACACCATGTGATATATATATATATATATATATATATATATATATATATATATATAATGTGTATAATATAACACAATTCAAGGAACAAAATTAATACGGTAAATATAGGCCTGGAACAACATCACGTAAGAATCTCTGATTAGTAGCAGGAGCGAACGTTCCTTTCTCCTAACGCTATACTCTGTCCCGGGAATCTGTGGAGCAAGGCCGCGCATAACGATAGAGAAAGGGAGAAAGCGACTGGACGGAGCTGCAGCCGAGGTTCTTCCAGCAATCAATTGATCAGCGACATCTGTTGATAAAGATTTTTGGGGCCTCCTCGATGGCGTTGCGGTAACGTCGTCGCCTTGTAATCAAAAGGTGCCGGTTTCGATACTCGGTGGCAGGGTCGCCGTTAGGAGAGATGTGAAGTGTGCCATCGCGCAGGACCTTGTGCTTCCGAAATATGTTTAGGAAACTTAAACTAGAGTCAGAATACTACTTGCTAAAAAGAGGACAAAAAATTGCGTTTTTCAGTACTCAGAAAGGTGTTAAAAAAATTGCCTTGAAATACCGTTCAGCAATGAATGACGTGAACGAAAGTGTTAATCTCATGTTTTTATTTTCTTGGTTTCTCTACCACCACGGTCTCGTTAACTTACTAATGTCATATAACTGACAGAAAAAAAATATGTCAGTGGCAACCATGAATCTGTAGTATGGCTGCATGTAAACATGATAAAATATGTTTTTTGAGTCCTCGTAGCGCCTCACGGCGCGGTTTTATTGTGTATTCATTACGGAATACAAATAACCACATTGTCGCGCAGGGCCTTACATTTCCTAACGGAAGCCCTGCCCGGTGGAGGCACATAGCGGCTCGGTTTCCACTTAGGTAGGTTCAGTCCCGATTAACCTTTCTGTGCATGATGGATGTAAGAGGTGATCCTTTCTTAAAACACTCCAATGTCAACCTCCCTACATCCTGGAAGCAATTTGCAGAGCTTCTGTATACTACGTGTGCGTGCAGACGATAGAGCCTCGTTAGTCTGCAAATTGCTGAATTTCAACTCATCACCTTTCATCCTCATCTTCGTTGATTAGCAAAGTATGACAGAAAGGCGAAGTAAGTGTAACCAAGGCCGCCCGCAGGATTTATCTCGGTGGGGGCAACAGTGCTGAAAGTAAGGGAAACGTGGAGTGACGATTTTCCCCACTTAAGAAAATTCCCATAAAGCATTCCCAGGATAATTTGCATAGGCTGTCTTTAATCGTATCTGCTGACTGCACCCCTCGTTTATGTTTCCACGCTTCAATTTCACCATTCGGTTTACATGATGTCTTTCCAGATATCTCAAGGTGGAGTAAGTGCCCCTCCTGGCCCCCCCTCTGCGGACGCCCTTGACTGTAACTGTAACTTTCATAGAAAATAATACAATTTTCACACACACAAAATCGGTTTGAAGCTGACGCTTGTGTGTTCGAATCCCCTGTTATTCGTTATTGTCTCACATTAAAATATTATTATTGACTGTTCCCATCATGGTCATTTATTTAATCGTACAGACACAGACATTTGTAGGATGTAACGATAGTACTTAAAATCAAAGGAATCGTTACAACCGAGAAATCACAGGCCATATCGCACAGAATATTATCTTACTAAGTGTGGCGGAATTTCTTCGTAGTTTGCAACGCTAACTACGAGTTCGTTATAACTCTGTGTCACATAAAATGTGCTCCTGGAAATGTATTTTTTCACCGCAAAGAAACACGTGCGAAGAATATACGTTGCAATTGTTCTCGCACGACAGCTGTATACACGAGAATGGAAAAGCAGGTGTCGCAAATAATGCATATTCCATCTCAATCGAGGTTAATTTCGAAAGGAGGTAGGTACTCCTAGGTTCCTTGTGTACGGTGTCGCAGGAAGGTACTATGTGTTTGCACACAGGGTGCCACAAAAGAAAGGTTTACCACGTGATTAACACATGCAGTTGTATTGCTAATCATCTTGCACACTCGAAAGTAGGTCATGCATTCTGAGGAATTCTTGTTTGTTAAAGTCTTTTGCGTGCAATAATAATAACAATGCATAATTTTGAAGCAGGTCAATGTTTCGGTCTCGTCTCGAACTGTAAATAAATAAATCTCTCGTCCTTGGTCTTGCCTCTTGTCTCGAAATATATAGGCTACGTAGTACAAACGTACAACAACATACACACCGTTACACCGCACAAATCTTCACAGTGCATAAAGGTCATTAAGGGAAGCAACTTTTCACGATAAAGTTTTACTGTTTGGCGCCTCATTTCTACGCTACAAGTCCTCAAAAACGGTATTTAATCCTGAATACATATAGGCCTCTATGCAACTACGAGAATGCGTTAACAGGAGACCTATGTCTACAATGAATCAATATCCGTATCCTATAATGATTTCTTCATTAGTATCTTCGTGAATACCTATTTTTAACGGTAAACTTAGCAGCTTTAATGCTGTATCAAGTGTGATATCACTGTTTCAAGCTAACAGTTAAAGGCGCACTACAGATTTAGGTACTTTAATATTATACGGATTACTTCCAATTAGTACGCTATACGTACCTAACTCAACCTAACCTAACCTTCATATCTAATTTGTTAGGTTAGGTTCCTATGGCGTACTAATTAGATATGAAGGTTAGGTTAGGTTGAGTTAGGTTAGGTACGTATAGCGTACTAATTGGAGGTAGTCCGTATAATACTAAAGTACCCAGATTTAAATTCCCGCTAGTGTGTTTACTTTGCAATTAATATAAACATAATATATGGCTTTTCAGTTAATAATTAAGTAGATATCCGCTTGGTATGTCTGAAGAAACCTCAAAGTAAATGTACAGTACTTTAGGCAAATCTTTAAAATAACATACCGATAGTCTTGGTCTCGTCTCGATTTTACAGGTCTGCGGTATGTTCGATCCCTACCAATGGTTTTCCCCCTGAAGACAAGAGAAGAGGTGCTCTTTCGTAACGTAGATATAAGTAGCAGATGCACTAAACAATGGATAATGTCAAATTAACATCACATGCTGGTGATAAACTTATCCCAACAACGATTCGAATCCTCAGTACCGCGGTGTCACTGTCAGTAGCCTACTTAAAAAAATAATAAAGAAAGAAAAAAATTGTAAGTTCATGTTGGACTGGGCCTGCGGTTTAAGATGCGATCTGAACCATTGTGCTTTGTGTCTGCTGAAAATCGAACCCGGGACCACTTTGCAAAACGTTTTCCACGGATATGACTTTTCAGATTTTGGAAATGGTTGGGAACCATGTCTGGTGAATAATGTGGGTGGTCGATGATTTCGTCTCGTGCATTCGCTATGGGAGCTATTGCAACACGAAACGTATGTGGTGGCACGTTATCCTGGTAGTAGGTGGTCCTTTGAATCAACTTTCTGCGTCATTTGTTTTTGAAAGACCCACGCAGACGTAGCTCCAGACTTGAGATATTCAGTGAAGAGTGGTCGTATATATTACTAGCAGAAACTGTGCTCTGTGAGGGACAGCTTTCTAGTTCAATGTCAGTTTGAAACCACATGCTCTTTCTCATGATACATTTCCTTTAACTTGACCTTGCAGTGAAGCTCTCATTTTAATGCAGCCAGACGCTTGCTACAAGGAACGTGAGCATCCATAATGTCAATGGAAGACATAAGAATAAACAGTGTTGATGAGATAAGCATTGATTGGCGTAACATCAGCCTGGCATTAATTCTCGGCCAGATACCTCCAACTCTGTTGCGGTTGTGAAAATGTTATCTTCTTAGCGTGCAATGGAATTGTATTTATTCATTACATACCCAAATGATTTTTCTTACCACACAAGCACTAGTATTATGCGGTGTTCATCTTTGTAGTGATGACTTCATGTGCAGAACACGTGAATATATTTATGCCTAGCCGGGACACGAATTTAGGGTTACAAATGTGCCATTTACTCTAACACGATCTGGGCGTTTCATTTCGCTTATTTTACCACTTTGGGCTATTTTCGTTAATAGTTGAAGCGACGATGAGTTTCATGTTATTTCGTGTGAAAATGATATGGTTAAGGACATTAATATCTGTGAGTTTAAAAATAAAATAATTATGGACTACATTGATTTATGTAAAAAATCACCGTCAACGTTAAGTTCCAGTATTTTGTGATAGCTGTCTGGAACAAACTTAAGCTTTGCTCCTTCTTAGTTCCTGTTGAACATTTGTTTGTGTGAAAAAGTTAATCTACCCGTAAGACAACGCTGGGGCAATATTTCACCCTGCGTGTGGACATAAAGTTCAGAGGACGTCGTTTATGCAACGCTATAAATCAAGAGTTTGTGTAAGTTCATGGCTTGCATAAGAACAGTTCCGTGAAGCTAAAAATGGTCTGCACAGCACAACCTTTCTCGACTTTTCTTATGTTTGTATAGCTAGCAGCTTGATGCAAATTACAATGTAGGTAGACTCTTTTAATGCGGTCGGTTTCATGGGTATATGTGGGTACTTGATGCAGTGCTCAAACTCAGTTTGGTTTCCTTTGGAGACACTTATTGCTCAATTAATGTGTGAGCAGAAAATACTCTAACACTACAAATGTTTTACTACAATGATATCCCACCTTTTCTGGGGTAACAAGGAAAAGTTATCGTATATTATCACATTTACATAAAAATACATAACTGCGATAGGGTTCTTTATTTTGGTTCATAGTTTGTGTCAACATGAAGAGAAGAGATAGCCTATATTAAATTTCTGCATTAGAATTGGTAAACATCGACACTTTACCTTTGCAAGTCTTTGTCAACATGAAATTGTATATATTCTTCAAATTCACACTTTTTCTGCTCTCCGTTAAGATTGAGGTTTGAGATTATATTATATTCAGAAACATAAATGGAATCATAAGTAAACAGTGTCGGCGATTTCCCCCTCTCCCTCACTTTTCCCCCCGCACTGTGGTCTCTTAATATCTACTTGTTTATCGACGCTCTTAATGCTAAACCTTGTCTACCAAGAAAATGTAAACTGTCCTTGCCCCCCCCCCCTCCCTCCAGTTTTAGCACCCAATCGCCGCTACTGGTGGTAAATGGTTCATAAAGTTGCCACTTCTTTACATCCCGTCATAGGCAGAGTTTCCCCCGTCCACTTGGGGGGGGGGGGAGGGGCTAACATTATTCGTTATTATCCATTATAAGAATCATCACTGGTATTCTCCTTCAGAAAGAGGTAACACCCACATCATATCTGCATTGTGTTGCCGTCGAGTATCAGTTTTGTTAAAAGGAATAAATACACTATTATATTGGTTGCAAATTTATTAAAGAACACATTTTTACTTTAGAATAAATAAGGTATACTTTTAATATGTGATTAGTGATATGGACGTCCGCAAAATTTTTTTCGGCCTTTTCATCATATTGTGAGCGAAGTGAGCAAGAAAATTTTTAGATTAAATTTTTTTTGCAAACTGAAAACAATATTGATTTAATAGGGCGCAAATAATTCCACGGGCGCCATGGCATTCTCTTTTACAGTTTTTTTTATTTATTTAGATCGTCCGTTTCCCAGGGCCGACTCCCGCCGACCCCTAGCTAGAGCTTGACGAGACTGTAAGGAAAGGAGAAATTGCGAGCGAAGCGAGCAAGAAAGTTTTACGAGTTGTATTTTTATTTGTATAAAATTTGAAATTTATACAATCGCCCTATTGTGGTTGCGCCACTGTTTTTCAAACAGTACGAGCACATCAAAGAATGGTTTTCCGATAATTTCCCATCTCCAAAAGATGATTAAGATTTCTTGTTGTTATATTGTACATATAACCAGCATAAGCACGTATTATTCCACGATAATCTTCATGTGCGTTACTTGAAACAACAAATCAAGGGGTCTCGGGTTCGATACCCGGTGGAGGCACATAGTGGGTTCGATACCCGCGCGT
This sequence comes from Lepisma saccharinum, assembly GCF_977018435.1. Lineage (NCBI taxonomy): Eukaryota > Metazoa > Arthropoda > Insecta > Zygentoma > Lepismatidae > Lepisma > Lepisma saccharinum. The sequence goes on along the minus strand of NC_139229.1, from coordinate 161,001,879 downwards.
AAGCGTACATATTCGTGACGCGGTGGAACGTGCACAAAAATCTTGGAAAGGAGTGATTTCACTAATGAACTGTAGTGATCATCGTTTAATAAATCGATTTCCCGCGATTGAATCACTCCTACATGATCGCGACACGCACGTAATGCAGATCCACAGGAACTTCACTTCACTTCTTTGACCTGACGCCTTTTCCCTATCAAAACTGCTATTCTATTTAAGTATCTCTCCAATGACGGCTTCTCTTTTTCATGTTAAAAAAACACAAATGTAGTAGGAATTCATTGTAGGCTATATTTATGTAAACACTGGATGCAACGCCGCTATGGTTACAATGCAACAATGTTTACCATGCGCTCCAAGGCGGAAGATCAAAAGAAATACCAAAAGAAGTTTCTTTGAAAACTTGTCCGGAACATATTATGGTCCCGTAAAATGTACATGAACTGTAACTTTTATTGTATTCTATCAAAACATAATTTGAAATTCCTTCCTTGTGTGACTGCCACACCACAAGAGTAAAATGTGAAAGTTTCATGAGAATTTTTGTATTTTTTTTTTTTTTTTGTGCAGTTTATCTTTACTTAATTATTTTGTGCACACGTCGCATGCGTTTGAGGGGGCTAATGTCTGGTTCTGGGGGCTTAGCCGCACCTAGCCCCTACCTCAGTATGCCCATGCATTTCGTCCTAACTGCTATATAGTGTTGCAATTTATTTTGCACAAAACTTCAAGGCTCTCCTTATAACAGGTTAATTCTAAAGACTACAAAATCATTACAAGCCAGTACATCGTTCTTGGGATTTCCTTGTCCAAAATAACTTTTGAACGGAAGAAAGGTGTCTGTGATTTTTTTACGTGTCTTCGTCCTTAAGGATAGAGTAGGTTTAATTACTGCATTACACATCGTCCCTAGAGATGCAAGTGTATAAAAAAATTGATAGCAATTACTTTTTCATTCCATTTTCAAGGTTGTAGTAGTGTTCTAAGTGTGATCAATAGAGCCCGGATGTTGACTTAAATGCCTATTTTGTTCCCGTGATGAAGTTCAAAAGCATTCAGTTTGTTTTCCCCACAGGCGAATTCAGAGAGCAAGAGAAGGTACCTCCCCTCTTTTTGAAGACTAGAACTCAACAATAAGCATACAATAAACGTAAGAAGAAAGGGCGATCGCTCCCTTGACATCATCTTCAGTGTTGTGCATAGTAGGTGACAACAAAAAATGTTCATTATACCGTGCCTTGAGATGAGGAGTCGGTCACTACTTTTTACCTTATGCAAAGCTGCTTATGTGACAGGGGCACGTTGAACGGTCTATCCACAATCTCAATACCGAAGTCTCCAGCTTCGAAACTCCGCCTGACCATGACTTTCTTCGTGAATACCCCGTCATCGTGAATGCAGAGTAATTGTCGATATACAATATAAAACTTTCCACTATTTCAGCTTAGAGCGTATAATTATTATGGAAAATCGTTTTCAAAATAATAAATAATGTGTAAATACATAGTTCTGTTTTTGTTCATGCAAAAATTATCTTCATGCATTGTGAAATTACAGCCGTTAATGTCTGGTAAGTATTAAATTTTGGATGATAGAATTTGTATTACAAGAGTCAAATAAAAACCTTAACAATCCAATAAAAATTGTAGGGCAGACTGTATACAGCTCAAATTTACATCAGGTATCAACTATTATTTACAAAACGACCCCAAGGCTTCAACACTAATCAAGCGAGCTTCAAAACGACATTTTTGTTATTTTAAAGATGGCGCTCCTATACACACTTGCACCAGTGAAGAGGAGTGGTTTGTTGCCCTCTGTCAGTTTAAAACTTACAGAAATTTCTCGCCAAATGAAAATTCAATATCTCTGTGCATGCTTATCACACCAGCAAGTTTACTAATGGAGGTGAAAGTTCCACACTGGCCCCAGTTCGCAGGCTGATGGGTGGAAACAAACAGAATGGAAAGGCCTTCGCAGTGGCTCATAAGTGACTTAGGTCTGTGCTAAAATGCAGTAAACTTGTGCAACCCTGCATATAGAAATCTACTTGATAAGAAACCAAAATTAAGGTTTCATTTGCGACTCTCCCTTGTATTATATTGAAAGTACATGCCTATTATATGCCCTCCTTCTTATTTTTAGTGCCTATTATCGTGCCTATTTTTCACATTTTAGTGCCTTTTTGCCTGCCTATTTAGCAGTTATTTGTGCCTAGAGATCTGGTCTCTAGTGATCAATATTTGCCGCACATTGCATGGGAATCCCATTTTCTTCACAGCATATCAAGATGTTATTGACCTCCTGAAAACTTCCTCCAAGATACAGATTCTACTGCTTCTGCAGACCAGATCAAAAAGATATTTTATCAACGATATTGGGAAATCAGCTAATGTTGAAAGTCCGTAAGGCAAGTAGCAGATCAAAAGAATAATTAATTGTACCGTATTTCACTGCATAATCGTCGCAGATTTTATGCCAATTTGTTTTGGGGTGCGACTATTATGCGAAGCTTTATTTTTTAAAAATGTGCCGGTATTACTACTGGTACTTAAAAATAATTTATTTCTAGATAAACTGTCTTTGATGCAATATTAGGATGCACGGAATAGTCGTGAATATACATTAAAAAAATTGAATGTAGTAAAAATCGACGCACATAATTTCTTCGTGCCACTTTAGCGAACATTTTTCAGGTCTGAAAGAAAGTTAACACACTAGTTGTTGTTTTTTTCTGGAGAAGGTGAATAATTAGAGATATTTACAGAAAAAAGAAGTACTTGACAGAAAGGCTATTCAAGTTGCATATTATCATCATGGTCCCTGTGTGTACAGCGAATTCATTTCCATTCTATTTTTTTAAAAAAAAAGTTTAAGAATTTTTCAGCATTCAGTAAGAATTGCTTTCTTCGAAGTACAAAGAGGTAAACACATGAAAACGGCAATAAAGTGTAGAAAAGGCACTTTTCTTTTTCGAAGTAAGCACTCGTCCTCGTTATAGCCAGTTATAGGTGCTTTATCAGAATAGGTTATCAGCGTTGAAGAACGATGGTATCGTGCGGATATGCACAACATAAGCAGAAGCTTTATGAAATAAATGACGGCCTACATACCCTGGCGGTTAGGCATGGATCCAAGACGGACGGCATGGATGTTTGTTTCTCTGTGTTTCATATCGGCACATATCCATGCCGTCGAAATTATTCCTCACAGATATAAAAATGACATGAAAGAACTTCATAGAAAATAAATGAATATTCATTGTCCCAATTTTACATTGGGAACCGCGGTGGTTTAGTCGGTAGGGGGTCTGACAATGTCCCTGTATAGAGTGACTCTGGGTTCCATCCAATCTCTAATCAGTGTGTACCTGGGGAGTAAAAGGCGGTCGGAGCGTAGTATGGAAGCAAGCGAGAATCTGAAGGAACCCAATCCCCAACACTCCCTCTTTGTATTCATGCCACGGTGTAGTGCACAGGGGATAACTTGACCTTTTTAAAACCAATTTTACATTCCTAGCATTCCAAGTAATTTGGTCAAGGCAGTCTTTTCTTTTTATATTAATATTAATGAAAACAGTAAATAACCTGGGAAGAATCAAATGCAAATGCAAATCCCCTTAAAAATAACCCCTGATTACCATTTTCTTCAACAATTTTTGAAACGGAAGGTTAAAAATCGTAATTTCCGAAATATTTAATTGTTTATACCCTCCCCCAGAATGCAGCTATGGAATCCACCTTTGCAATTCCAGCCCCCTCCTGAGTACTGTATAGTGTATCATGTCATAGAAGCATTTGTCGGTAAGGGACTATGCTCTTGACTGTTTCAGATCGAAACCCTTCTCGACCTTCAAAATGCATCGTCATATTATAGGTGGATAGTTTTAAATACAAAAATCCAGATTTCACGCTCTGGAAATATGGTAGACTTATCCGTAGATGAAATTTCACACTTTTTCACAATTTTACAATTATTGGGAGCAAAGTCTCTTGTTTTTTCAAATACGAACTACACGATTTGATAAGTGACATAGATTATTTTAATTTTGCAACATCGCTTTGTTAATGTAGCAGTTTTGATAATTGTTTCACTAAATTTCTCATAGCTTTTTAGGAGCAGTTGGCTTTCCTTGATGACCCCTCAAATTCCGAACATGCTGGTATTAGATTTCAGGTGCCACAGCGTCGTAGTTTCGTCATTTTTCGAACTGCTTTCTCGAACTTCGGTTGTTTTCACCTTGAAAGGAATCAAAACATCCACCCACAGCCTCATTTCTTTGTTGTCTGAAATGACGAGTGGTGTTTCTGCAAGCCTTTAAGTGCTCGTCGGGTTTTCTCGAGTGGACTTGCCGTGTCTTTTCCCGATCTTGCGGTTTGCCATGCAAAGAGACTGAATGCACCGCAGAGTAGGGTTACTGCCATTCAGCTGACAAAGGTCCTTCTTTTTGTGATGCATTTTGATTCTATCTGGCGGACCTTCTTTCACAAATGTATCAAATGACCACCGTTTCACCATTAGCAAATCAAGGTTTTAGAATAAAGCTTCAAAGAAGAAAGAATGGAAGACGCCAGGGGTCCTGGGTTCGCAGCCTGGGCATGGTGTTCTTTGTGGGTGTCCCTTCATCAATTTCATCATATTATCACTCATCCTTATCGTCGCGGTTAGCCGAAAAATGGAATAAAAGCGACGTAAAATAACCTAATTCAATCAATTAACGGAGATCTCTCTCGTTCTCGTCTCGATTTTTACAAGTCCGTCTCGGTCTCGTCTCTGTACCATCAAGGGCGCGGGATTAGAGGGTTTGTGAACTAAAGGAATGTACATAACTCTGTCAGTTCTATTCTGTAAACACTACAAGGAATATGTATACTTGTGTATTCCGAACTCCACCACTGTATTGAAATTTGCCCTTTGTAACACTGTAAATAATGGTGCTGAATTACTTGGTTATTAAAATATGAAATTTTTGTGAAATATTATAATTTTTCATTCGAGTCCCGACCAGAGCATGGGCGTTCTGTTTCATCAAGTCATCCCCACCGTCGCGATAAGCCTGAAGGAGGTAGAAAACCAAGTTCGCGTAGTCAAATATAAATAAATCATTGCGTACATAAGCCATTTTACAAGTATTAGTGCGTTCATATTTCCGTGTCTCCTGTCGCAGTCTAGTTTAGTCAAATTTTCATATCTGCCCATTCCTTCTAACTATAAATTTGTATTACTAGGCGCACCGCCGCTTCATTGGAGAATCGACGAAAGCGGAAAAGAGAGCAGAGGATACTCACACTTCGGGGAAACCACCCTGAAGCACGGCGCACAAGAGCAGAACCCAGCAGGAGCTCATCATCTTCCGTCTCGATCAGCCACTGGACCCTGAGCGCTCCTCCGTCAGCCACCTTCCCACCTGCGACCAACCACGGGGAGGGGGGCTCGCGGTGATGTCATTAGATCCCAACGACGCTCGGGCCTCACGTGGTTCCGCAACTTGCAGGCATTGCTCGGAATAAGGATATCGGAAATGTTTTCGACGCCAGGCATTTTACGCCCCCGATTGGCGAGGAGATAATAGAGATGGCTTTCTGTTTGGTCGCAGACACTGTCGCCCACGCTTCTTGTTTGCGATTTGAAGTATCATGCTCGGATAGCGGGACCTTTCGCATAACGTCCCTGTTGGCATAAGGAAAGGACATTTCTGGACTAGGTTAACTGAATAATTGTTAAGACTGAGTTTGTCAGATTTTAAGCCAGCAACAGGCTAATCAAGACTGGACCTATCTTAATACAACCTTATATAGGTTGCTCTATGGACCTACGGTTTAAAATGAGAGCCAAACCACTAAACCACTGTGCAATCTGCCTCCAGCGGGAATAGACCAGGGACCCCTTGATTACAAGGCGTCAGAATTACCACTACGCCATCGTGGAGGCCCGAATAATCGTTAAGGCGTTATTCGGTGATCCCAAGCTGCGATTTGATTATTTCTTGTGAAAGTAGAGGGATGTTTGGTCAGCCTTATGGGGGATGTTCCCATGTTTAATATGATGACTATGAGACAACTGGGGGGATGTTTTGTGAAAATGTTGCAAGCTGGGATGATACCATCCCCTCCCCCTTAACTTCCAGCACTGATCTCGACCATAGTGGAGTTCTTGTCCTCTCTCTGTTCAGATATTAACTTAAGCATCTTATGTTTCAAGTAATCTTACATTTTGTTCATTTATGGGGCAAAATTTCAAATTACAGCACAAAATCCAAGATTTATGAGTTTATTTTAACATAACCTCCACTCCAGAAGTTTTTGCTTTTAAATTTCATCAAGACACAATGCAACGGATCTTTTTCTTTTGACTCATTCCTAGGAGCAAATATCAGCACACGAACACACGTGGCGAAAGCTCTGTTTTTCTTCAACGCCATTTTTCCCAGAAGTCAGTTTATGACATCACCATCTTAAGAAACAAGAGCGCCCGAAGGAAGAAACGGCTTCCAACTATGAATGCAGAGATCGTTATGGCACTACAATGACCAGCCCTGAGGAAATCCTTACAGAGGGGAGGCGCATTCCATGTTTAGATAATAGGTTCCGAACCATTATTCTCGCCTCTGAAAGCTGCTTGGTAACGGAGGATTTTTCTCTAAAGCAGTCTTTCCTCTTCATAGTGGGGCAGCAGCATCGTGAACTGGGACCAAAAAGAAGAGCACTTCCAATCATCAGGGGAAAAATAGTTCAAATTAATTTGGTTTCTTTATGGAGTACGCTGCAATAAGTTGACTAGAGTAATGGCAGTGTAAGCCCTTCAATTTCCGCTGCCACCCAACTGCCGTACCTTATTTTTTTTTTTTTAAAGAAAGTATTAATTAACAGCCTTACATACTTAACCTAATTAATGCCATTTTAGTAAGTTATTTCTTTAAAATATACTAATTATGGTGCACACCACTGCAATTTATAATCATTATATACTTTTATGCACAATAAAATATTCAAATTTAAATTATAAAAAACAGTTGTGTCGCGTTTTTGTAAATTAACAGCCATTTTAATGGTAGAATTGCGGTATTGTAAATTTTGCGCTTCTAACAGTAGTTTTGACATTGAAATATTATTCTTTATCCAAAATTATTTAAAAGTTTACAACGAACAAATGAGGTCATGCAAAAAGAAGGAAATACTACTCCAAATATCAATTGTAATTTTAATTTATTATGTAGGAGATTTAACTGCCGAGATCAGCTTTATGCCTTTCTACAGCAGTTTGTACAAAATAAGAGAACAGGCAGACTTAACATACAATTCGTTAAAAATACATTGAAGTGAACGTGAAACTATTATACAGAGTGCACACAAATTATTGGTTGATTTTGTCAGGCCATATTTTCACCAATACTGAACAGAAATACATGATACTACTACCAATTGAAGGAGTAATATTTGAAGTTTCACACAGGCCTTAAATTCATTCGATGTGCGCACACCTATTCTCGCCAAACCTTCTCAAGCACCCGGTCACGGGACCTCGCAGTGTGCGATTTCTTCCAGTGGGGTTTCATCAAAGACGATGTTTATTTTCCTCCGCTTTCACAGACACTGGGAAGGTTCATCAACTCTTCCATCAGAAATGTCACACAAGACATGCTTGTTAAGGTTGATTAATTTGCTTTATTTTACTTCGCTTTTCTGCCACTTTTGACTAATTCCGAAGATGGGGATGAGTGATGATATGATGAAATTGATGAATGGACACTCACAAACATCCATACCCAGACCAGGATTCGAACCCGAAACCCCTGGCGTCGTAGCGCGATGTGCTAACCACTCCGCCACGGGGTACGGCGTGCTTGAGAAGGTTTGGCGAGAATAGGTGTACCACAAGGACATCTGTCCTGGCTCACGTTGGACACACATCGAATGAATTTAAGGTCTGTGTGAAATTTCAAATAATCCTCTTTCAAATGGTGGTATTCAAGTGTATTTCTCTTAAGTATTGGTGAAAATATGTCCTTACAAAATCGACCAATACTGTGTGCACCCTGTACATATGTGGTCATTATTAACAGTGAAGTATTCCAGAACTGATCAAAAATCGTTATAAGAATGTATTCAAACTCAAAGTGAAGTAAAACAACTGAATTTCTACACAGTGAACAAAACTTCTGTAAAAATATAATTTAGAGAGAATGATTTTTCTGGTAACTTATTGATTTAATGTTTTGGTTTATTTTACTTCGCATTTCTGCTACTTTGGCTATTCGCGAAGATGAGGATGAGTGATGAAATTGATGAAAGGAAACACAGGGAACACCCAGGCCGGGACTCGAGCCCTGTATCCCTGGCGTCGTGTGCTAACCACTCTGCCACGGAGGCCGGCTTTCTGGTAAATTATAAGTTAAAAGTTAAAGCAACAATGTGAATGTAAGTTTACAGGTCGTACAACTTAATATAAATTGCTGAATAGGGGCGTTACCGAGACTGCATTGTAAAAATCTAGACGAGAACGAGACCACCCTTCGGACTTCTCGAGACCGAGACTTGGTGTCCGAGATTCTGTCTCTTTCGAAGCTTCGGTATGGTGTTGAAGAAATTCCCTAAACCAAATGCAATTTTACTTTGTGACTTGTTCAGACATATCAAGAGTGTATTTTCTGTGTATAAAAAGACTGAAAAAGAGAACAAAGAATTTGAATGAAAACATACAAACAGCATGGAGTGCAACTTTTCGTTGCTGAATTTCCAACTTTTTATATGACCACAACGAAGGAGTTGGTGGGTAGGGGATTATTTTTTCCAGCTGGTCAATGTTACATTTTCCATCTTTTCACCTATCCGATGTTCACTTCTTTTTCTAAAAAAGAAGGAAGAAATGGAAAGGAATCTGAAGAAATGGTGGATATAACCCAATCAACCCATTCTGTGTTCACGCCACCGCTATGCTAATAAACAGGCACCAGCAGGATGTTCTTAGTCTTATGTAAGCAGAAATTCTTCTTAAGATTGGACATGATTTGATACTACGAATCTCAACACCTACGTCACAGCCACTTTCATCTCGGTATAAAATACATAAACATGCGCACACTTACGATTACGCGTGTTGTCCCTTGTAAAATAATATGCAAACTTTTCTTGGTAAGATTTACATGCAATGCGTCATATCTTTCAACGTTATACTTAGCATCAGCATTCTTCTAGATCCTATGTTTGTTGATGAACAGCATGCATTCTTTCAACATACCTGTGAGAACATACAAAATTATGCGAAAAAGCGATACCAATCAAGTGTTTGCTGAGTTTACTAAATCTTGGCAGCATGGTTCGTCGTTAAGAAAGTTCAAAGAAGCTGAAAAACTAATGGAAAACATAGCTATCGGTAATTCTGGTCTTACAACGCCGTCCACTTTATACTCATATAGGCTAATCGGCATTGAATGTGCCTCCAACGAAGATCGAACCCTGAATCCCTTAATTAGAAAGCGACAGCGTTACGAAACTGGAAGTACTGGCAACAAAGGTAGGCATACTTTGTCCCAGCTAACTGTGGAGCAGGCAAACGAAAACAAGTCTCTGCGCAAGTGGTGACGCGAAACGGATCCACCAATGAACACGTGGGAGAAACGGAATTGCGTGAAGTGGGGGGAAGCGACTGCAGTTACCAGCCTTCCCAGCAGCGTGCACTGCTTCGCTCTGGCCACTCGATTTCCCTTCGCTTCTCTGACGCAATGCGCGGCCTTGCTCCATAGCTGGGACAGGGTATAAGTTTGTGAAAGAAGAGCCAATCCTTCCTATCTTGTCTAAGCGTGAAGTAACACGTGCCCACCACTCTTCACACCCCAGAGTCGATCGGTGGCTTATGTCCTTTGATTTTTTTCCAACTCTTTTCTGCAGTGATTTTTGGCACTGAGGCACAACCCTGAAAACATAGCTCCAAGCTATTTCCCCCGCCACTCTCTTTGAACACTTGGGGAAAGAATGGTTTCAGGGTTTATGAACTTTTCGGGGAGGGGCTCTTTATCGATGTCCCCAAGATAAATGTTCGACCGTGAAAGATGCGCCTAACTCAAGTGGACAAATTTAAACGCGAGAAGGCAAAAAACAATACTGTGGGTTTTAATCAGTGTTTCATATGTGTGCATTGGATTGTCACTATATTTAACGGTGACATTAATTTGTTTGAAAATCCAGTGTACTTAGGTTAAATTTGAGTTTTAAGTCCACTTTATGCACAAAAGGGACCGGAACTGGACCTACAGTTTAAAGTGAAATCCGAACCACTATGTGCATCCACCGAATATCGAACCCGGGACCCTTTCATTGCAAAGCGACGACGCTACCACTACGCCATCGAGGAGGCCCTAATTTAGTGTTCTGTCGCCAGCAGGCGATTTTCACGGAACCTGCTACTCTGTCAGTGTCTGGTATGGCTGTTGGACAGTAGCTGGATATGCGATTGGCTTCCAGCGATTAGGAAGACAGTTAAGATCGAATCACACGAACTGGATTTCCAGTAGGAATGCCCTAGTTGGAGTTGGACTTGGCTGGAAATTATGGCTACCCGATTGGCGACTAGTTGCAACTAGCTGCTCTGCTATATGCTGCGTTAACAGCCAATCAGAGCAAAAGTTTGGTCATATAAAGATAATATGAGTGGCGAGGAAAATGTTTTTGTCTGTGCCTGGCGTCCAGCTCAAAAGTTTTGTCAAAATGTCCGAGACGAGAGGTGTTTTATTTCAAAAGGGAAATTTTATTAGCTTCAAATAATATGCTGAATGCAAGCTTTGTGTTCATTTCGTGTGTCATGAACTGCAATGATGCGCCCCGAGCTTCACGATTCCGAGCTGCCCTCAGTGGCGGAGTTGTTGGCACAGCACGCTACGACTCCAAGGGCCCCGGGTTCGAATCCCAGCCTGGGCATGAGTGTTCCTTCATCAATTTCTTCACATCATCATCCACCCTCATAGGTTCTACTTATTAATCATAAAAATAAAAGTCCAATAAATAATATTATTAGCCCACTATTATAATTTATTTAATTAGCCAAAAGTGGAAGAAAGGTGACGCTAAATAACAAAAATCAAATCAAATTCACGATTCCGATACTCGGGACAAACACAAATTCCAAAAATGTTCATTTTCCCGATATATTCATATGAACTTTTCAGGATCTTCATTAAAAAGAATTCGACATCGAATGGCTGGGAAGTTGTAACTCAAAAAAAAATCACACGTGACTACTGGCATGCAACCACTGCAGGGGTGTTTACACGAGACAAGTCACTGGCGAGGTTGCCCGTCAAAACAAACATGATTGATTTCAATAGCCTGGACAACTGCTGACACGCCGACTGGCATGGTTTGTTTGTTTGATTTTTTTTAAAAAAATCCACTTAATGCAAAGGAAAGCTAATCGAAATTGGACCTACAGTTTAAAAGTGGAATCCGAACCACTATGTGCTTCCACCAGGTATCGAACCTACTGGGTTCGTGTATATTAGGTTTTACATTTGCACCCTGCACCTCTATTTGCCACTGGACTTGTTCAGTTAGAGCATGCGCACCAACGCCACTTGTTTCGTGACCAACATAAACGAACTGTATTTATAATACAATATGCGCGTATATTTGCATTTGAACTCGCAACGTCAGATATGCTGAAAGTTGTCTTTGCGAGCTTAAATAATACCTGATTTTTGAAATCGTGCTCTAAACAAAGTAAAATTTCCTATATTAGGAGAAAATAATGCATATGTACTAATATTCATTCATTTTCAGAACAATTCCACATGAAAATGTAAGTTTATATTAAAAAAATATAAATGTAAAAAGGTAAACACATAATGATGGTACTAGTTCGATGTTAGATAAATAAAATGTTAATTTAAAACTATACTCTTTATTATGACTACATAGGCTTACACTAGTGTACGCAGGATTTTTTCAGAGGGAGCTGCAATTGTAAACGTTAGTATTACATGGCTGCTTTCTAGGTAGAGGCGGATAAATATAATATATTGTGCAATTACCGTTTTTAACCTTCGTTTTAAAAGTTGTTAAAATACAAAAATGGTAATCGGAAGTCATTTTAAGGGGAGTTTGCATTTACCACTTTGGTTTTCCAGAATTCTTCAACTGCTTTAATTCGAAAATTTTAATTCTCTCAAAATTTCTGGAGGGGCTGTAGCCCCATCAGCTCCCCCTTCCCTCCATCAGTGACTACATAATATTTCACGCTGAGAAAGTTAGAAATCAGATCTTTAATTCACCTAAACAATTCTGATTAAAAGGAGTTACTTCCAAGTATTGGAGTTAAATAACACTATAAAAGGAACATTCAAATCTACCCAGCCCAATAGGCTATTGATGGGGAAAAGATAGAAAATGTGGATGACAAGAAGATCATTCCTGTCATATGACACCACCTAGAGCTCCAGAGAATGTTGAAGGAGGAAGTCACAGGCGACGACATTACTCCTTTAGCGTAATACGGTAGTGTCCAAAAAGTGGAAAAATGGAAAGGGTAGATTTGCACGATCACCACAAATATTAATCAATGAGTGTAACTCACCTTACGCGCATAGGTAACATTACTGCTAGTGCTAAATAGGCTCGTGATTGAAAGGTAAACAAAACACAGCATTTCAGAATTAGAGTGCCTCATTCTGTATCAAACACTCACTGTGATCGGAGGGCAATCTCTTGGTAAAGTAGTCGGCCCCCGTGGCGGAGTGGTTAGCACATCGCGCTACGGCGCCAGGGGTCTCGGGTTCGAATCCCGGATGGGCATGGATGTTTGTGAGTATCTATTCATCAATTTCATCACATCATCACTCTTCCCCATCTTCGCAAATTAGCCAAAAGTGGCACAAAAAGCGAAGTAAAATAAAGCAATTCAATCAATCTTGGTAAAGTGTGCAATGTACATTAAGAACATGGCACAAAGACGTCAGCGAAGAATCATCGGAAGCCTGGGAGCAGGTCAAACACAGACTGAAGTCACAGTCATTTCCAGGCCTTACCGACGGTTCCAAGACACAGTAGATGTTCGTGGTAGGCCGGAACAAGGTTGTCAACGAGTAACAACCTACAACAGGGCCGATATCTGGCTTTAACTGCACGACGAAACCTGACGATGCCTGCAAGACAACTGTCCTCAGAGCTTGCAGCCGCCTCAGGGGTTAGAGTTTCTCTCATCAAACTGTGTACCGGAGACTCAGGACAGCTTGTCTCTATGCCACATGTTCAGTAGTGTTCGTCCCGCTTGATCCATTGCACAGAAGGCCCCGCTTACAACATCATCGAAATTGGACCCTGAAAGAATAGAGGAACGCGCTCTTCACAGATCTGTCCAGATTCAGTTTGCAAAATTATTCCCGTTGCACATTAATCTGGAGAGATCCTCGATCACGATTTAATCCAAGGAATATCGTGGAAAGGAATCAGTTTGGTGGAGGTGGAATACTGGTATGGGAAGACATCATGCTCAATGGGCGTACGGAGCTGCACGTATCTGCTGGAGGTACTGTAACTGCCCAGAGGCACAGAAACAAGGTACTCCAACAAAATGTACGACTTTTCAGAGGCGCAGTCGGCCCGGACTTCATCTTCAAGGATGATAAGATGATAATACATGTGCGCATCGAACCAAATTGGTGAATGACTTTCTTAAAATTGAATAAATCCACCTCACGGACTGGCCACCGAGGTCCCCAGATATAAATCCTGTAATATCTTAAGGAGACGAGTTAGCCGGCGATCCTCCACCAAGGACATTTCCAGAGCTCCGCACTGCTCTTCGCGGGAAATGGAACCAGCTGCCCGCAGAGCTCTTGAACCACCTTGTAAATAGATAGCATGCTAATTGTTTGCAAGGTTGTGTAGCTGTTAGGGATAACTTCACCCCATACACACCTTTTGATTAATTTTCACTATGTTTTATGTTCTGGAACTTCATTAATAAAACATTTTCTCATATCTAAGTTACGCTTAACTTTTGGATACTACTGTATTTATAAAAATTATAATACTATTTTTCACTGTTTAATAATTAACAGAAAATGCCTCTACAAAAATCTGATAACGAACTCTAAATCAGGATATGGACAGTATGTTATGTGCAGATCCTCTATGGCGGCCATCTTGGATTTCGGACGTCATGTATGGTCTCTGACACATTTTCCAGGAAAACACCTGTAGTTATGCATGATTGCATGCCTTCAAATGAAAGCATCCTCCATACACATGTCTTCCCTTCGTGCAAAACCCAACAAACTTACAAATGGTCAAAATGACTCCTAAAGGCGTTATGGTCGTTTTTCTTTGTTAATGTCTGCTGAGGCAGCCATCTTGGATGTATGACGTCACACACAGGCCATACGCCACAATAGTAGTCATCAACAAAACATCACAGGCAGTAATGTTTCCCCTTTATATGACAAAATGTCAAGAAAACTGTGAAATACGATTAGAATCCTTGCAGAAAAGGGCACGAAATAGTTTCACTGGATGTATCTCCATAACAGTGCAAGATATAAAAAAAACTGTTAGAATCAATTTTGTTCCTTTTTCAATTCTGAATAAAAATATCTGAATAAAATTTGTCAAAAAACACTCTTAATGGAGTTATGATGGATATTCTTAGTTAGTGCATGACGCGGCAGCCATCTTGGATTTATGACGTCACACAGGCCATGTGCCACAACTGCGGGCAAAACACCTGGTAGTACATAATTGTGTACCACACTATCAACGTATCACCGGTAGTCATTATATTCCCTTCATTCAGAAACCCACGGACTATGAAATATTGACATATGCCCCTGGACTATTATGTATTTTCTCACTTTGGGCACCGCGAACAAAATCACGATGGACCAGGCACGTATCCAAGGGGGGGGCTTAAGGGGCTCGAGTCCCCCCGAAAGTTTTCGGTTTACACTAGATAAAATGAGGTTTTTGGTTTCTTGTGGTGTGAAATAAAATAATGTGACAATAATTTAAGGAGAGAAATAATTATCGAGGCAAGACGGAGAATGTTCTATAACCCTGTTATTGTTAATAGCACGTATCCAAGATGGGGATCAGGTGGCTCGAGCTCCCCTTAAGTTTACGCTAGATGAAATTAAGATTTTGGCTTCTTGAATAATGTGACGATAATTTAAGGAGATAAATACTTATCAAGGCAAGACGGAGAATGTTCTATAACCCTGTTGTTGATAATGTTGCACGTAAACTTTTCTTGCGCTTTCGGTGTTGTCGCAGCGAACTTGAGCAATAGTATGTAAAGACTTGTCAGATTTTGGAAGCTGCACAACAAAGGTAGCGCCACGAGTAGGACGATTCGTTGCAATTTTTTATCTCTGGAAAGCGCGAGAGTGAACGTTCTTGAATAAGAGAAGGAATCGAACTACTGGTAATATTAACGAATCGTTTTATCTGCGGAATGTTCTAGAATAAAATGCTATTTTTTGTGGTCAGTCCTCATTTTGCCATCTTTTCCTGTCCTTGACATTTTTTAATTATTTTTTTATAGGAATACTGGGTCAAATGGGGTTATGACCCCACCAACCCTCCATTGGGCACGTCACTGGAGATAAATGAGTAAACATTTGATCATTGGTTTGAGTTGGTGTTTTAAGTCCACTTTATGCACAGTAAGGCTAATCGGGACTGGACCTACAGTTTAAAGTGGGATCCTCCACCGGGTATCGAACCCGGGACCCCTTGATTACAAGGCGACGACGCTACCACTGCGCCATCGGGGAGGCAGCATTTGATCGTATTGGGAGACGAAACATTAGATGTGTTGGGAACGGAAGGGAATTCATTGTGCATTAATTGTTTCGCGATCCAGCTGTATTTTGTTTCGTGCCGATATATGACAAGACTGCGGAAGCTCTGACAGGCAATTTTGAACACTTGCAAGTGCCTGAATTTGAACAATTTGGGGTGTTTTCGGCTTTTATAAGAGCTGCAAACATGGGAGGACAAGCCACATTAGAGGTGTTCAGGCTCGATTCAGAGAGAAATATTCGAGCTGTCTGCGTCCAGCTCGCAAACCGCAGTTTGAATTTCGCGCTATAGGATGGATTGTCCATTCCGTGCATGTGTAACAGCTTCGTTAAAACACTCAAAGACACCATACATGTTTCGATTCCTGATGAGAAGAAATGGACGAACACACATACTGAGATGGTTCCGGCAAGCAATGTTAATGCATGGGAACAGGAGTCTGTAATGCCCTGGACATTACACTGTGATTCTTTATTGTTTTGTTGAAATGTTGTGTTTGTTCACTTTTTAATTTGGCAAATATTAATGACGTCATAGACAACTAGTGTGAGATGGACAGATAAACTACTCTTGATGTACCAGAACCTGGCAACATTTAAAAAATTGAGAGATTGATCAACAAGCTAAAATCACGATAGCAACGGGTTATTAGTGGCAGGAAAATGTCGAAATAATTATATGTGGTTTAATGTTCATTTGATTGCTGTAAGTGTGTGTTTTCAAAGATATACCTTACATTAAGGTGAAGTAGTAAGTTTTCATTTCCACGCCTTGTGATCGCTGGAGTCTTTTGACACGACATGGGGAGCGAAGGCAAAATTCCAGGTTAGACTGAGAGGTACGTAACAAGTCGAGTGATAAAAAAGTTCCGAATACAATGGCAGCCTTAAACAGTGGCGACGATTTAGGGGATAGCTGCTCCCCATTTTTTGCCTCCATACTATGGCCCCTTAATGCTATGCCTTGCCTACCAAGAGAAAGTAAACTTTACTTGCACCACCCTCCCTCCGCCCGGTTTTGGAACCCAATCGCCACCACTGGCCTTAAACATACAATTGTGAGGTTATATCTATACTCCTTAAAAATATTGTGTTCAGCCCCCCCCCCCCGAAAGGAATTCCTGGATACGTGCCTGCGATGGACCAAAAGTACTGTGAGACCTCATAAAGGCTGGGAATCGCTGGGTCATTTTATTCCAGTAACTTACGCAGACAAAGAAAACTTGGCCGATCTTTTTCGCAGTGTGATGTAAGTGATCCGAGATGAATGTTGAAAGAAGTTAAGACGAGAAGTATAAACGTTCTTCAAGGAATAAATGATATCTCACATCATCGCCCAAAGTAGAATTTAAGTGGCTACGAAGAGAAGACACATTGTTTCGCGTGTAGGCAGACTGAGTGCGGCATTCCGGCACACCGGCTGAGACTCGGACAATCCACCTGGCGGACATAGAGTGCAGGAGGCGAAAGTTTTTTGTTTTTTTGGTCAAACCCTGTTTTTATACAGGGTGGACCATAAGTCACGAAGGGATTTCAACAGTTCATAACTTTTATGTGCATTGTTTGAATGTATTGACTGTTTGCTCTATGCACATTACATACGGTAGGAGAGATTCCTTTACGCTTATGCGTGAAAAGTAATTACGTAAATGTCTAATTATTAACAGAGACATTATTAACTCTTGAAATCACTTCGTGACTTATGGCCCACTCTGTATAAAGTTGTTGACTGGAACAACTCAGCAATTTTAATTTGCATTTAAGAATATGTTCGTTTCTTGTATTTCACCCATTAAATGCAATATTCAATAAGTCGATCTGGGTGTTTACCGACCAGCAAGTCCTCCGAGAACTTTGTTCATGAACATAAAAAAAATATCTATGCATTGTCAATTCATTCCAAGTAGCTGAAACGAAATTGTTCATAATCATCACAATGTATTTTTATTATTGACACAGCGGAGGTTTTTTAGGGGTTGAAGTCCCTCTTCAATACTCCAAAATAAGAGGGTTCGTTTTCTTGTAACAGTTCCCGAGAAACAGTATTTTTACGTATCTATGTATGTATGTAGCGTTAATGTTTGTGCCAGGCACGTATCCAGAGGGGGGGCCTAGGGGGCTCGAGCCCCCCGAAAGTTTTAGGTTTACACTAGATAAAATGAGTTTTTTTTTTTGTTTCTTGTGGTATGAAATAAAATAATATGACAATAATTTGAGGAGAGAAATAATTATCGAGGCAAGACGGAGAATGTTCCGTAACCCTGTTATTGATAATACCACGTATCCAAGATGGGGCACAGGGGGCTCGACCCTCTACCCAGGAAATTTTTCAGTTTACGTTAGATAAAATTAGGTTTTTAGCTTCTTGAATAATGTGAAAATAATTTAACGAGAGAAATAATTATCGAGGCAAGACTGAGAATGTTTTATACCCTCGTTATTGTTAATAGCACGTATCCAAGGTGGGGATGAGATAGCTCGTACCCACCCCCCTCAGGAAATTTTTCAATTTACACTAGATAAAATTAGATTTTTGGCGTCTGAATAATGTGAAGATAATAAATTTATAAAGCTCAGAGAAATAATTATCGAGGCAAGACGGAGAATATTCTATAAGCCTGTTGTTGATAATATTGCATGTAAACTTTTCTTGAGCTTTCGGTGTTGTCGCAGCGCACTTGAGCACTATGTAGAGACTTGTCAGCATTTGGATGCTGCAACACAAAGGTAGCGCCACACATAGGGCGATTCGTTGTAATTTCTAATCTCTGGAAGGCGGGAGAGGGTACGTTCTTGAATGAGAGGAGTCAACTACTGGCAATATTAACGAATCGATTTATCTGTGGAACGTTCTAGAATATAATGAGGATATAAATACGCGGATTCAATTTTTCGGTTGATCTTTACAAAGAATCGGTTAATGAGATTTCAGAGGTAAGTGTGACAATTCATACAGTCGATTAGTGATCAGTCAGCGTCATCTGGTTGCTTTATAAGATATAGTGATTCGAAAATGAAGATATTGACGACAGTAGAACTTCCGGGGCCTCAATGTAGTGCTAGTTCGGGTCGAGGGCCGAATAGATCAAGCCCCCCCCCTCTCTCTCTCTCTTTAAAGTGAATATTTAAGCAGTACCGGATATTGGAGTGGTTTATTAAAACAAAAATAAGCTGCATAGATCAACTGAAAATCAAAGTTTTGAGTGATGATTTAGTTTTGCCAGAACTAAATTTCGTATATGCAGTCCGAGAATTTCATGGTATAAAAAATTATTTTGTTTAAGCCTAAATTTAAACATAAAGAGACAGCCGAAAATGTTATGAATGTCGAGAAGAGAAAGCAAGAAGATTTTGCATATGTAGACATTTTAGGCGGAAATTGCAGGCTCTTCCAGGATCCGAATCAGGGCTCTACCAACGGAGCCACCTAGCCATCCTTGACTTCAACCGATTTTTCGTTAAAATGTCTACATAGTACATGTCCTGCGTATATCAAATCGTAAGGTGTTGCCTGTATAGTGAACAAGCACAGAACACATAGGAGAGAGAAGAAAACTGAGGAGCATTCCCACCGGTTGAGGAGAATTTTTTTCTTCTGTGGTCAAAAAGAGCTACTACTTCAAGGTGACAATGACAGTGGCCTAATAAGGGAGATTTCACATCGTGTCGCCTGAGGATTTCACAAGTCGAAATTAGGTTTGTGCGGCCTTTTGTGTCAGTACGGTGTGAAACGTTGCTGTTGATTGGCCCATTCCAATCGACATGTATCGCGTGTCCCTTCGGTCTGAAACCTTCCTTAGTCTTGAAAATCCAAGTCACAAGGATGGAAAATTAGGGCCTTGTTAAGGTTAGGTGTGAAGGCAGGCAGACGACAACACCTAAAGGATCATATCCAAACCTGCAGGAAGAACGAATTTTACTTCAATCTCCAATACGGAATGATAAAAACTTCTGGTGAGTTGATTTAAAAAAATGTGTCCGAGATAAAGAGTGGTGTGCCCAGGATTTTCGGAAGGGAGAGGGGTTAAGCATACTATTTTTGGTGGTCAGTCCTGATTTTGCCATTTTTTCCCTGTCTTTGACGTTTTTCTTTTTTTTTTTACAAAAAAAAGAGGAATACTGGGTCAAATGGGGTTATGACCTCACCAACCCTCCCTTGTACACGTCACTGGAGATAAATGAATAAGCATTTCATCATACTGGGAGACGAAACATTAGATGTGTTGGGAACGGAAGGGTTTTCATTGTGCGTTAATTGTTTCGTGATCCAGCTGTATTCGAGAAGACTTCCTTTGTTTCGTGTCGATATATGACAAGACAGCGGAAGCTGTGACAGGCATTTTTGAACACTTGTGAGTGCTAAGGCCTGAATCTGAACAATTTGGTGGGTTTCGGCTTTTATAAGAGCTGCAAACATGGGAAGACAAGACACGTTAGTGGTGTTCAGGCTCAAATCAGAGATACAAATTCGAGAGCTGTCTGCGTCCAGTTCGCAGCCCACAATTTGAATCTCGCGTTGTCGAGTGGATTGTCCATACCGTGCATGTGTAACAGCTTCGTAAAACACTTCAAGACACCATAGATGTTTTTATGCTTGATGAGAAGAAATGGACAAACACGCATACTGAAATGGTTCCGGCACACAATGTTAATGAATGGAAACAGAGGAGTCAAGTAGTAAAAAATGTTCCGATTTTACGTTCTGATTGAAATGACAGCCTTACAGTGGCGACGATTTAAGGGATAGTTGCTCCCCATTATTTTGCCTCAACGTTATGGGCTCTTAATGTTAAGCCTTGTCTACCAAGAGAAAGTAAACTTTCTTTGCACCACCCTCCGCCCCGCCCCCCTTGTTTTGGAACCCAATTGCCACCACTGGTCTTAAACATACAATTGTGAGGTTCTTACTATACACCTTAAAAAAATGGTGTTGAGCCCCCCCCCCCCGAAAGGAATTCCTGGATACGTGCCTGGTTTGTGCAGCCTTAGCAGAGTTTCAAAATGTTCCTCCATATTTCTCATCAGGTTGGCAATCTACATATTGAACTTTTTATTCTTTCAAGACAGGCCCATAGCCAGGAATTCTTTGTAGGGGGGCGAAGTCAATCCTAGAGGGGCCAAATTTTTAATATATTGTGACGCATTGGCAGATATGACAGGGTACACAGAGGCACTGGCCCCCTCCGCCAAAAGAGATAAGTAACAGAAAGAAAATAAGAAAAAAACAACAACAACTTCGAGCAACATCAAATAGCAATATTTCGATAATGACCTTTCCAGATTGCCAAAAGAATATAAAGTTTAACATAAATAGGCTAATAGGGACTGTATCTATACTTGATATTTACAGGTGAATAATGTTAATAGATGATTAATATGTACCAACAGCTTTGGGCCTCTCTGCAGAACCTTAATGTATTTTTATTTGTATAAAATTTGAAATCGAGGGGGGCAATTGCCCATCTGTGCCCCTTGAAAGTGCCCTTGGCCGTCTGGAAGAAAAATGCGAGGAACACATAGAAACTAATTCCATCATGAGTACCCAATTGTCCTACTATTCTTAGATTCTCCTAGTCTTGTTTTTTTTTACTTCAATGTTTGCTTCCCCTAGAATTTACTTCCGTGCAAGGTCGGGGGGGAGGGACAATGTCCCCTGGCCCCCTGTGGTTGCGGCACTGTTTAAGAGTGTCTCCATCAATGTCACGTCATCACTCATTGTTGCGATTAGCTACAAGTGGCAGTAAAGCACCGCTAAGTAACAAAAATCAAATATCCACTCCCTCTTTCTGCCACATGAATCACTATTATCAAAGGGTAGACTTGGGAAACAAAAATTTAAGCAGTTCAGTGTTCATAGCAACACATCCAAGAAAAACATCCAAACACATTAGGCACCTTTAATACAAGACTACTCAAACTGTCACAACTGTTCTAGATACTGAATATTGCAAAATCATTTCCCGAAGTCTGAATCTGGACGGGAATTTTTCCTCCCAATCCTGATACGACATTATACGGAATCCTATACACCCTAATAAATCATAAAATCAATAAGTGTCTTTGTTATGTTGCTAGAGTAACACATGATATAATTGTAAAGATTAGTGAGAATTCCAGGTAGGAATGTGTTCTGTATTTTTCACAGGGGGGGGGGCAAAGTAGGCTCTCAGGGAGGGGCGCAGTTGTCCCCTGCCCCCCTCTAGCTACGGGCCTGTTTCAAGATGTGTTTAAATTTCAATGGTGTTTTAATTTAAGACAAGATTTATTCATATATATATATATATACAGGGTGACTGGTAATTAGATGTATTCCCTGAAAGGGGTTAAAGTAGAGACAATTTGCAATAAATTTGACCATATGATACCCCGTCCGAAAATTAGTAGTTTTCGAGATAATCGAATTTCTATTGTTTTTTTAAAAAAATTACAATTTTCCACATAAAAAGATGAATTGAGAAGAAACTGCTCATTGTATGGAACTTATTTCAGGGTTTTCTGATAGCTAACAAACAAGTGGTTCGTTGAAAAAAAAAGTTCTCCCAAATAACAATCACATGTAAGTAACGGGTGGGTCTAAACTTACAAGTGGTGATAAAAAATGCACTCTTAGTTTACTTGGCAACTTATTAATAAAAAAAATGGTATGACACGAAGCGTACAAATTACTTAAATTACTTCCTTGTGTCCAGTGGCGTACCCAGGGGGGGGGGTTGGTGGGGGTTAAAACCCCCCCATTGGTTTCGTCATTTAAAAAAATTCAAAGCAAAAATAAATTTTATTTCATAAATGTGTTTCAGTACCAAATTGCCAATATTGTAAAATGTTTACATTTGGCAATGAGAAATGTATTGCTTCTTCAATTACTTTTGATAATATTGGAGTTGAGTTACAGCAATGCACAGGCATTCATTCATTCCTTAGTCACTGAAAAGGAAGGAGAATTTCCTTCTCAGTATGGTCAAGAAAAGAGCCGTAACCCTTGGAATGCGAACTGAAGGAATCCCTCCTCCCCTTTCTTTCACCCACGATGACCCTTTTAGGAGAATGACCCTCCCTTTCCTGTTACGACAGTGCTGCTAACTTCCCTTTTTCTTTCTTTCCCCTTCTTATACCATTTATGCCAGCAGAGCAAAGTTCTGTGAGATTTGAATCACTACAATTAGTAGGCAAAGTAAGCCAAAATCTTATATCGCACCTGGATGCATATTTATTTCAAAATATCAATAATAATAATAATAATAATTGTTGCAGGCAGTAGCGAAGCATGGTTTTACGAAGGAGGCAAACGATGTTTTGTATAATAGCGTGCCGGGAGGAAGGGAGGGGGTGAGGGATGCGTTATATAGCCCAACTGGCCCAGTCAGTTTCATAAACAAAATAAAAACAATTAATATGCCAAAATATTATACGTTTTACTCTTGTGCTCTTTACAAATTAGATATTTTCTTCTCAACCAATTTCCAGCCTTCAGTTTATTGAATTTTCTTGTAACATTTGTGAAAGATCTCACTTGAATTTCTGCGTAAATAATTTAGCAGTTGCCAACACTACTGACACTGACACTACTGGTTGCTGTCAACACTGGTGACGTAATTTGAGCTGGACCAAGCTGGATGCATGGTTCAGACATTCGACCGCCCGGTATCTTTGTCCCAAGTCCTGGTGTTCACTGGGGTTGTAGCGAGTTGCAGTCTGCAAGGTAGCAAGTCGAAGTGGTCGTGTTGTGTGTTACATTTCTGCGTGTGTAATAGATTTTTGACGTGGAACTAAAGATGGATAGAGAAAAGAGGAAAAATACATTATTAGATTATTTCCAAAAGAAACAAAAAAAATGGAAGTTGGAAGCTTCACCTTCCACACATAGAGCTCAGAAAAGATCGATTTAAGTTCAGAGGAATTCCATCCGAATTGCGAGAGTGAAACGTGCGAACTTTCAGACTCTTGATATTCAACAAGAAGGCATAACAGAAGATATTGGAAACCTTGTTGCAAAATTATGTCAAGGAACTGTCGAGGTAAGTGACGTTCATTATTTGATAGCAGATATATCCATAGGCGGGTTTAGAATTGTTTTTCTGGGAGGGCACAGCATGTGCTGTAAGCATACAATCGGGTGTGTGCAGGGGAGGGGTGTGCCCGCGTGTGTACGTCTGGAAGACGTGTGTAGGATGTCGCCCTATATCACCAATACACTTTTGCAGGGCGAGAGAACATGAAGATGAACAAGTTTCCTCAATGATTTCAGGGGCCTCGCCGATGGTGGCTTAATCAAAGAGGTCCTGGGTTTGATCCCCTGTGAAGGTGCAATGCACAGTGGTACGTATCCCGATTTAAACTTTAAGTCCAGTCCCGATTAACGTATCGGAATATAAAATGGACTTTAAAATCATTTACTTTTTGTTTTGTTCACGAACCCTCGAAAAACGATATTACCTATCTTATAGATCCACCAAGGTATTTGAAACCCTGGCGTCGGAGCAGTGGCACTAGTGTCGCTAGTTAAAGCCACGGGGAAGCCTGTGGTTCACGTATTTTCCGAGGTCCCAGAAAGCTTGGTGCTACTATACAGTGTATATGTATGCAACCACATTATAAAATCACGGTTGCCATGGACAGTTTTATTATTTTGTAGGAAAGGGATAAAATTTGTATTACGACACGGGATAGACTAGGTAGGCATCCTATGAACTGTAAATATTCCTTACAAATCTTCTGAATATTTTTCTTGTACAAACGCAACAAATACAATAAGTAATATGCGTGTGCAGTAATAAATTCATTTTCTGAAAGCATCTTTTCTGGCATCAGTGGTCCAAGTAGGGGATGCTGCCTCCAGTTAAGAAAGTTTCACAAAGCATACCCCCAATTAGAATAATTTGCATATTGAGCATCCTCCACATACTGTATTGTCTCCATGTTGATCCATACAAGGATGTACCCCCTCGTATCTCCAAAATCAATCAAATATCCCCTCCCTTTTCGGCTACGAATTTCCATTTCGAGCACCGTCTGGCAAGATTTTGTCGGGCTCAGTGACAGATCCTGTGGTGCGGTACTGGGCTTCGGAAAAGAAGGGGGAGTGACCCCTTCAACAGTTGGTTTCTCAGTTCCATAACGTTAACAACATACAAAATTCCTCTCCATAGACCTAATATGAAAATGAATATGACATATTAATGACACTGTAGTAGAAAATGTTAATTACTGAAGGGGTTCGTATTTGTTTGTCGACTGTCAAACAAATGTTTTGACCAATTATATAATAATACAATGCCAAAAATGTACACAATATTTAGCAAAATCATCTCCACAACAAGTACAATGTTGATTGAATTGATGTTTTAAATCCACTTTATGCACAGTAAGGCTAATCGGGACTGGACCTAAAGTTTAAAGTGAGATCCGAACCACTATGAGCCTCCTCAGGGTATTGAACCCGGGAAACCTTGATTACAAGGCGACGACGCTCACACTGAAATGAAACTGCGGTATCGTCATCTTGCAGCAATGCAAAGACGTCCAGTAAATGCTCTTGAAGCAATTGATATGTGCAGTGAAGTAATATTTCCCTGGGTAAACACACGTTTGCGCATATTATGTACAATCCCGGTAACAACAACATCAAATGAGAAATCATTCTCAACTTTGAGGCGGTTGAAGACCTATCTTCGAAATACCATTTGCGAAGAAAGATTAAATGGGTTAGCTGCTCTGAACATTCACCGGAATATAAAAGTTACTTGTGACGACATATTGTCAGAACTCGCATAGAAACCTCGATGCCTAAATTTCAGAATTTAAATTGTTGAACTGTGGTACCTTATTTGTTACTGTCTTTAAGACATCAAGTAGTCTGTCTTAATCTCTTTAATGTTGTTACAATGTTGAGTGTACATATTTTTTGTTTACAAATTATATTTGAGCAATTAAATATAAAATATTAATAATTTGGAAATATTCAAGCAGGTGCTTTTATGTGATGCAATAAAAACATGAAGCATCCATAGCAAATACATTGATTGCGTTCATTGGGGTAAAATCCAAGTATATTAATTATCTAATTTATAACAAGAAATTTGACCTGTGAACTGGAAAATGTGTTGGATTCATAACCCCCCCCCCCCTTACGAAAATCCTGGGCACGCGCCTGCTTGTGTCATCTGCTATCCAACAAGGTTCAAATGTTGCTAACATTCACATTTGTTTACAAGAAATAATACTTCATTCATCTTCATGTGAATGGAATCAATGAACAATACAATTAAAGAACATTACACGTCTTGCTCAAAGTGGGCACCTCCGTTATGAATGCAGGCACACAGGTTTTTACGGACGTAACTCGTGATGTGATGGTGTCCTTGATGTGTTGACCAGCTGTTAAGATCCTCTCCCTGAGTTCTTCTTGCGAGTTTACCGGTGTCTTGTCATGTGGCTCCAAATGTAAAAGTCGCAAGGCGTCAAATCGATCTGGGGATCGAGCTGGGCAGTCATCATGCTGATAAATCATGTCACGTCTTGTAGCTAGAGGCACATCCTCCAACAACATTGCCATCCCGTTCCTCAAAAAATGTTCGTAAGGGATGCCATTTAAGATTTTGGGCAGGAAAAATGGCTCGATCAAATGATTATTGATGACTCCCATCCATACTTCTGCCTGGCCGTGCGACACTGTCTGGATGAAAATTACCCAAAGGAATGGATTGGCCGAGGCGGCCCGACTCCCTGGCCGGCTCGATCCCCAGATCGATTTGACGCCTTGCGACTTTTACATTTGGAGCCACATGACAAGACACCGGTAAACTCGCAAGAAGAGCTCAGGGAGAGGATCTTAACAGCTGGTCAACACATCAAGGACACCATCACATCACGAGTTACGTCCGTAAAAACCTGAGTGCCTGCATTCGTAACGGAGGTGCCCACTTTGAGCAAGACGTGTAATGTTCTTTAATTGTATTGTTCATTGATTCCATTCACATGAAGATGAATGAAGTATTATTTCTTGTACACAAATGTGAATGTTAGCAACATTTGAACCTTGTTGGATAGCAGATGACACAAGGAAGTAATTTAAGTAATTTGTACGCTTCGTGTCATACCATTTTTGTTATTAATAAGTTGCCAAGTAAACTAAGAGTGCATTTTTTATCACCACTTGTAAATTTAGACCCACCCGTTACTTACATGTGATTGTTATTTGGGAAAAACTTTTTTTTTTTCAACGAACCACTTGTTTGTTAGCTATCAGAAAACCCTGAAATAAGTTCCATACAATGAGCAGTTTTTTCTCAATTCATCTTTTTATGTGGAAAATTGTAATTTTTTTTTAAAAAAAAACAATAGAAATTCGATTATCTCGAAAACTACTAATTTTCGGACGGGGTATCATATGGTCAAATTTATTGCAAATTGTCTCTACTTTAACCCCTTTCAGGGAATACATCTAATTTCCAGTCACCCTGTATATATATACACATATATACAATGCTCGAAAAATGTTCTTCAAAACTAAGCGCCAACTCTGAAAATCAGGCGCCAGGAAACCACCTACTAAGATATTTACACCTGGTTTTCTGCACTAAACTGATCACTGGGTTAATAATTTTATTTTAGCATTTATCCAAATTAAAGCAATTACATTATTTGAAAAAACATTGTTAAGAGAACATCTGAGAATTGATTTTCAACAATAAATACCAACTCTTGACAATTTGTGGGATCATTTGTTGGTGTTTGACTTGTCGTAAAACAGTTGCTTTGTGAGGTACAGCAGAAGCTGGGTATTTTTCTTTGAAAACTTCTTGTACCTGAGTGTAAGAATTAGTAGTAAAATACTCTTCAGCAAAGCACACACGCTGCTCCAATGTATACGCCATGCTGAATCAATTAAAAAAAACAGTCACAGTAGCGGCGAAAATGAGCGAAGAGAATTCAGGATAACCAGGGTCAGTCTAGAATTCTCTCAAGAGTTCAATTTCGGCACAAAATCTTGATTTATGATTTTTCATGTAAATGTATGGCCAATACTTAGGCACATGTTGCATGCGTTTGTTGACAATATTTCGATCTGCTCTACGGAGATATGTCCCAAAAATGTCACTTTTTCACCCGAACCATAAAATCGTCAGTCAAAAATGCATCAAATATTGCACATGACCAATATTGGTCGTAAATGATAGATTGACATTGTATCAGTCATCAGACATCTTTTCTCACTCAAAAGTTCATTTCTGGAAAAAATTTTATCCCTGGCTTCCACCAGTTATTAATTTATCTAATTTTTTGTATGGCGTAAACTGATAGCTTTATGCAATGAAAAATATTTCAATGGTTGAGGCTTTATAATGCAGAAAACCCGGTGTAAATATCTCTTACGGTTTTCATGATATACATTTTCAAAGTTTGGGTTGTGCGACTTTTGAAACATTCTGTATAAAAAGCTGAGCATCGCGGTATTCAAAACATCGGTAAATTATTTGAGAAAGTAGGAAATGGGGGACAAAGAGTAAGAAATTGTTACTGAATCTATGGAATGTTCACAACGTTGATAAAAAAAAATTGCTAACTTACGGTGCACTGCAATTTGAACTTAGAATCTTCAAAGTTTCGTACATATTACAGCAAAAAAATCACAGTCGCCAGGCTGAAATTTTTAGTCGCCATGGCGACCGGGATTTTTCGAGCCCTATATATATATATAAATATATATATATATATATATATATATATATATATATATATATATATATATATATATGAGTGTGTGTGTGTGTATTAGCCTAGTTGCTATTTTGTTGCAAAAGTCTGTGCTCTAAATATTTGGCCACAAGAAACCTGCTTCTCCTCCAACGAAGAAGTGACCATAGTTGTTTCGTGATTGTCTACAAAATCAATGGAGGAAATTGTCCACAAAAACGCGTCAATCCTTCCTTCCTAGCAAATAAAACGGATCTATTCTACCTCGTCCTGTTTTGCTCTTGTCTAGGATGTTTATGATCGAAGATAATGTGTCGTGGTAGGGTGTGTAAGAACAATCTTAGGAGGGCGAAATGACAAATTCTTCTACGAAAAGAAATTACGGGGTGCCATGTTAAGTTTGGGAGGTAGTGCTAGGAGAGCTTGACGGATAAATTACTGTCTGAAAGTAACAATTACCATTTAGCATAATAGTGGGTCTGATTGTCGATTACTCCTCCTTTGACTTCTAAAAAAGGCCACCTCTCTTGACATCTAAAATAGGGCAACCAGTTTTGAGACGACGGCTATAACTAACTAACAATAAATATTCGTGTTTCGTATTTTTATTATTTAGCGCTTTTTACTTAATTGCGAGGATGAGGATGAGTGATGATTAGCTATGTGAAATTGGTGAAGGGACATTCACAAAGAACGCTCATGCGCAGCGCGGAATTCGAGCTTCGGGAATTTCTTTGGCGAGATCTTCCATGGACAGCTTTACAAGAATTAAAAATTGTTTTCGACAGATTGTCTTGGAGAAATAATAGGAAACAATCTATTATAGACAAAAAATGTAGGTGTGAAATTTCGTAAAGTTATGCTGGAAAACCTGAAATTACATACCAAAAATTTATGGTCGGTCCAATCATTATTCCCTTCCTTTCGATATGATACTCTGACATTTAGTATGAGACCAACAAAGATCATCTGTTCGCCATTGGTTAGCTTGAAACATGAAACCACATGACACCAACATGGCCGCGAAGCTCACTTTAGGGTTACTCTAGTTTCCTTCCAGCAATCAAATCTGTGGCTCTCTCAAATTAATTCAAAATATATCATTGCTCTGCGTAAGCAAGATGGTCCCATTATATTTTATTTTTCTCTTATCTACGATATCCGATTTTCAGAAATAATTAAACAAACTAAAAAATGCATGCAAAATGTACACTTTATTTGCAAAGCTAAGAAAATTAAATTTTACAAATGTTTTCTATAGTTGATTCGTTCAGTTATTAATCAATAATGTTCACCCCTGCACAGGGGTGCCCCCAGGGGGGATTATGGCGCAGGCTGCGCCATCGAGATTTTTTGGGGGGATTTTTCTCTTCAAATAATATAAAATTCAACATTTATATATTTTTCCAAAATATATGCAAACATTTTACCCTTAAATGCACCATACTTAATCCATTAGATGAAGAAAAGGAAGTATTTAAGGGCATTATCGAAGGGAGAGAGTGGGAGAAATATCCACCTCCAAAATATTAGGCCTTATTTTACACGTGGGTTCTGGGAGGGATTCTGAATTAAACGTTGGGGGGAGGGGACTATCCAACTCTAGGTCTTAGATTATGGCCGGTATTTTAGTTAGAGGGGGATTGAGCATTAAATTGAGGGGGTATCCAATTCTTGTGTATTACTATTGTCTTAGACTGTTGCGGATATTTTTGTGTGGAGACTGGTAATTAATTTTTTGGAGGAGGTAATATCCACTCTTCAATATCAACAATAAGTCTAAAATTGACTTGGAAATTATGGTGGTAGGATTGAGTATTAAATTTAAAGGGGGAGATAGGAAGCTTTTGATAAAGTGTTAAATCTTAGGTTGTCAAGGGATTTCTGTAGTGGAGAGAGAGTTCGAACATTAAATTTTGAGACTGTATTTAGCGACATTTCGATCCCGAACGTGCCAAAAGAGAAGCTGGAAAAGATTAATTATCTCGGAAACCTAAGAAAATATTGACACCCGATTAAATTAATATTCTTGAAAGACTGCAAAGAGATGGATGTAAAAATTTTCTTGCTCCCTTCGCTCGCAGTGTGTTACAAGAATTCGCGTTTGTTTGGCGCTTTACTGAGGTAAATGTGAAGTTTTATACTATAGGTGCATTACAAGACATAATCGATATTCATTAATAACAACACTTCTTAAAATATAATGCTTAGTGTTGGTATATCTACTGCTTAATTTAAAGCAGATGCATCATTTGGAACAAAAATATATCGAATCCGCATTTCTAACTTCTTGTCACAGGAAAATTTTACTTTAACAAGTTAAATTTGCACTGAAGATAAAATCCACGTAATTATTATTATGCATTACTAAAATAATTATATTTACCCCAAGAAAACTGAGGAGGGGTGTGAGTTCTTTGAAATAGGAACCGTATTATATTATCGCCATGAGCTTTACTTTCTGGGGATTACTATATTGTTTGAGTGCGCGAATAATATAATTTGGGGGAGACGCATGACATGATTTTGGCGGGGATTGCGCCATTGGCCTTGGGGAGGATGGGCACCCCTGCCCCCTGCATATTTTTCTTGAGATTGTCGCTGCCTGAGAAAACTCTTATTTTGTAATGCATCAGCGCCTCTGGTGTCTTCCTTTATAACTTCATTGGGCAGAACCTCTTCTTTTCTGCTCCATGTTGTCTAGTGCTGCCAAGCTGCGACTGTTTCTGAAAGTAAAACGACCTTGTTTTAGAAAGTATTCAAATGCATTTTAGTCTTTTCCCCTCGTCGTCGCACCTGAAGTACACCATCTTGCTCCCCACCCACCCACATGATTACTTAGTTTTAGGTAACGAGTAACGGAATTAACAGTTCCTTTTGCAAATACTTTTCTGTATGTTTCAACAGTCATAAGTAGGTACACATTTTACCGATGGCGAGGGTCACTCATGATCAACTCCATAATTCATTTTATTTTTCCGTCATCCTCTCTTCCGTTCCGCTTTCGTTCACTTAATGACGCGTACAAACAACAGTTTCAGCATATGTTTTTGCTTCTAAATAGTTACGTAGTATCTTAAACCTGTAATCCAGCTTAGAAAAGCCTTTATGTTTTGAAAAAAATAGTGAAATTTTAGTACACTTTTAAAACACTAAAAGAGACATATTCCCACAAAAGTCCACATTATTTTGTCATTGATTTCTCCTTCGGCCCCAAATATCAAATCACGATGCCCAATTACTTTCCACTCTTATGCGTCGTACGATTTTGGAATTTCCCTTTTCGATTACCGTGTTAACAGCTAAAACGTTTCTTATGATATCTTTCCACGTCTCTTATATTTCTTTTTTCTGAAATTTCGCGTGAAAATGAAAGGAAATTAAAATTTGAACTCAATTGAAAAAAACTTCCGCTAATATGTTCCAAAATGTTTGGAATAAAAGTTATTTAAAATGTATAATTTATAATTAAATATGGAACGTTTTATTTCTATGAATGCATTATTATATCAACCAAGTGTACAAGAGATTTGGATATTTGCATTTGTAGTCAAATTAGTATGAACATTTTTTAAAAATAAACAATAGAAACAATAACAGTAATGGGTAGATGACTGATTAATATTTTTGAAAGACGAATAAAATATTTGTACAATTATATGTTAACACAATATAACTAAGGACAGAAAATATGATGTACCTGAGCAGCAAATCGAGGGATCTTTGTGTGGCTTTCGTCTTCTTGTCATTGGCTCCGAAAAGAAGTGTATCTGTGTTAACGCACCTCTGAAGGCACCTCACGGCTTCGTCTGGCTGGTCCATTTTCATGTATACACGAGCTGCAACAGTGAAAAGAGTACGATTAGTCAAGAAGTAGCACAGAAGTGGCGGCTGCTTAATACAGTGCGTTCATTTCGATCTGCAGCCGAGAGATCGGGAGAAACGTGGCGGGCGGCGCTGACGGAGATGCCGACATTTGAGGCCTGTAATGCCCGCTTATTTTTGTGGACATCTTGCAAAACGAGCACTAACCTGTGTTATAACACGCAAAAGTTCTTCTGTAATTCTTCCAAGTTCCACCCTTATAAACACAAATAAATACGCTTTAGAAATTATATTAAGAGCCACAGATAATACTCTGTAAAACATTTTAATCATAGTTTTGACCAGTAACGTCCTGCTTAAGTTTATATCCTTGAAAGAGTTTTGTGTCGATGGGGATCGTTTGGAGGTTTCGAATGTGCAACACTGTATCAAGATTACGCTGCAGACGAACCGTTAAAAGCTAATGGTGTTCGTGAGCTTCCTTGCAATCCGAAATCTCCTAGCTCAAGTTTTTTGTTCCTTCGGGACTACAGAGCTGTGAATATAGTGGCAGGCAGATGTAAACCAAGAGCGTGTTAATTTCGTACTGTGCGTAACAGTGTTATTCTTGGTTACTTGCCGTTACTTGTTTGTGTTATTGCAGTGTGTATGTGTGTTGTGTCAGTGAGACGATTGGAATGCCAGCCGCAAGGTTCACGTTAGAACAAAGATTTTTTATGTATGACACGTACGTGAAAACAGACCCGTGTCGAGAAGTGTGTAGGCAATTTGTACATAAATTCCCAGGCGTTTCACCTCCACACAGAGATACGGTTAGACATCTTGTCCTTAAATTACGAGAAACTGGATCGTTAAATTTTAAAACGCCTAAGCAAAAACGACGGATTCTAACTGAAGCAAAACTCGATGATATTGGTGCAGCTTTAGAACGTTCTCCAAACAAACCTCTACGCCGTGTTTCACAAGAGCTGGGCGTGTCAAAATCATCGGCACATTCAGCCACTAAGCTACTAAAATTAATACCGTACTCTTATAACACAGGTTAGTGCTTGTTTTGCAATATTTATATAAATGTCTGCATACGTCCATAAAAATAAGCGGGCATTACAGGCCGCAAATGTCGGCACCTCCGTCAGCGCCGCCCGCCACGTTTCTCCCGATCTCTCGGCTGCAGATCGAAATGGACGCACGGTACGTGCTACCGTGCTATAGCACGTTACTCAATTTACTAAAATGAAAAGAAAGAGAGGGACACATTTCATAGATTGAAGAAGTTTAATAAAACACTGAAGTGAAATGAAACTTCTCATGTTAAGAGGCTAAAAAATTTGCAGCGCGCTCTGTATTTTACGCACGCTGTTAAGATACATCGAATACCGCGGTATTGGCTTTATAGCACGTTTTCGCCACCTCGAGGCGCGCCAAATCTGGCCGAATGCCCCTTGGTTCTGCGGGGGAGGTAGGGTCGGAGCCAATCAGCTCGGCACATCCGTCTGCTAGCGTGCTACACAGATTCACAGCACGGTAAGTGTTGTCATCTCAGTATAAGAAGAAAGTTTGCTGATAGCTTTACAGAATCAGCAGACACGATTTTTTCTTCGCGCGGTTCATGGACATACGCGTGGCATATGGAGCAATCATTGTAAAGGATTAGTTGTGCTCTGTTGTTTCAAACAGTAGTGTACGCGAGGCTGGGGCGAGGAAATTGATGGGAGCTACAACCCATCTCCAAATTTTGAGTTCCGGATGAAAGCTGCAAAGAACTCGAAAACAAAAAAAACAGTGTTAAATTCGAACACCCCTTAAAATGATCTCCTATTACCATTTTTGCCTTTGAATAACTTTTAAAATGAAGGTTTAAATCGGTGATTGCAAAATATTTTAGTATAGTTTATTCCGACCGTACATAGAAAGCATCTATGTTATACAGACATTTACTATTCCAAACCCCTCGGGGGAAAAAAAACTGCGTACGCTAGCGGCTCCAATTGAGTGTGTAAATATGTATGTGTTTGGGGGGGGGTGTAATTGTAAATGCAATAAACAACATCTACCTGTAGCACGCATCTGTGAAAAGTCACGAGCCGCCGCTGAGCACAGTACATGATATAATCTGTTGAGATTCCCATTCGATTGATTGATTGATTTTACTTCCCTTTTCTGCCACTTTTGACTAATCGCGAAGATGAGGATGAGTTATGATATGATGAAATTGATGAAGGGACAATCACAAAGAACACCGATGTCAAGGCTGCGATTCGAAACCGGTTCCTCTGGCATCGCAGAGCGCGCTGTGCTAGCCACGGCTTCCCATTGA
Source organism: Lepisma saccharinum (assembly GCF_977018435.1). Lineage (NCBI taxonomy): Eukaryota > Metazoa > Arthropoda > Insecta > Zygentoma > Lepismatidae > Lepisma > Lepisma saccharinum. The sequence continues at coordinate 160,967,257 of NC_139229.1, read as the reverse complement.
AGAAACCCAATAAACTTCCATCCTTCTGGAAATGTTGGGGCGGTACCTTTAACGAAGGTCACGGCCATCTCCTCTTACTTTCATAATTATCATCATCATCATCTCACTTTCACATACCGGGTTAACCTAATGCTACAAATGAAGGGCGCCAATTAAACCAACAAGACAAATTTTCCTGGTATTGTCGCCTTAGTTGACGTCATAATATGAGGGATTCTCGTATGCTGGCACGTGACGTCCTTGAAAAGCAAGGACGCTGTGTTGAAATTCAGCCAGGTATATACGTACATGGTTCAAGTTAAAATTTGAAAGAGAAGGCGAAATTCACACAAATGTATGAAAGAATATATCTTGGGGAAAATGCTGTTCCTACAGTGTTCCTTACACAATGTGTCCGTTTGCGCTTGTTGCAAGATGAGAAATGCTACAAATAATCTGTGAAGTGTACCTAGTTTCTTAAGGGTATCCCTGGTTTCCTCTGCAACTTCCTTAAACACCACGTTTTCATATTTTACAAGCAGCTGAAGACGTGGAAGGATCTCTTCAAAATCTTCCAACGACAGAAGAATCTGAAAAATAGAAAAATTACTCAAACACTTCTTGGCAAGGCAAAAGTAGAAGAACGAGCTGCAAAACCAAAAACGTTTCTATGCTACTTTTTGAGACGAACTGTAATGTTGTATCTCGTGCCCCTTACGTATCGGCAACCTGCATGTACATAAGTGTTAAATGGGTTGCGTGTGCTTGGTAATGTCTATTTATCTTGAAATTCCCATGTTATTTTTGAGCAAGTCGGCCCTGTTTTATTCCTTTCACATGTTCTTCAAAAGGAGTATCGTTCACATTTAATCACAATTTGCTCTCTATAAAAATATGAAATGGAGTAAGCATCTGTTTTAATTTTTGTAATTTATAGTGTCTGGGAAGATCGTAATTCTCATACAAATGCAATATCTATAAGAGTGAACTCTAAGATATCAACAAATAATAAAATTAAAGCATTGATTATACATACAAGATTGTTTTTATTTAATGTTGGTAAGATCATGGGACGCAAGCTCCTCAAGAATAATGAATAATTGAAGTCAGCAGATTAAAGTAACGTAATCTCCACCTGAACTAAGATACAGGACATCGCGAAACTCCAGGGAGGGTGTTCCAGGTGCTGAGTCTCGTTAGTCGGCTGCGTAACAGGGTCAAAAGCGAAACAAATAAATAAATAACAATTGCCTCACTCTACAATCTCTTCCTTCTTGATTGAATTTTTATGAGGAGCCTTGAAGGTCCAGTCGGCAGGACGTCTGGAAGCCGCGGGGAGGAGGAGTGGTGCAAAGGCGGTCGAGATCGAAAATGTGCGGAGCCCTACCTCTACACCTCCCTGCGAACATGGAGAGCCAATTTATTCTGTCTGAATGAATTTATTATTATATGGAATTATATCACAAGAGAATGTAATGTGCATGAACAGAATAAGCTTGAAAAAAATATTGTACTCAGTTTCCCACAAGCAAACAGGTTCTTTGTGAAAGGATATTAATTATTTGATATTCCCTACTGTTTATTTTATGGGCAATATTAAGATTTTGGACTATGCCATCGGGGAAACCCATATTTTATGACCAATTGTGTGTGTGTATTAATTAATTGTACAGAAATAATACAAAACATACAATCTTTCGTCTCCGTAATAATAACTTTCGTTACAGTTCTGAAAAAATTGAACTTACTCAACCACTCTAAATAATTGGATAAGCTCTCAAACAGTTAAATTTGCAAGTATATCTTGAGGTGCTGTCTAAGTTCAATTTTCGCAAGATATTTTAACTCTTTGCTTGTTTGACATCGTGAATCCTTGACAATTCGCAAAAGCTCGTTGTTTTTGTTGCGCGAACAGTGAGATGCTTATCGTGTCTGACTGTTGTTGTGTAAATACAGAAGGCGCGACCCTGCAGCGGGGCCAGCAGGGAATTTTCCAGCTGACAGAGGTGAACAATTGACAGGAAATTTTCCATAAAGGTAGCACAAAGGTTCACGTGAACGCGACATCCAAATCTCTCGTGTCTTTTCTCGAAACTGAAAGCTTACTATCAGTATCCACCCGAACCCAGCATTGGTTAAAATTGTCTGTTTTGTGGGGGGAGAGGATACCGCCAAGGTCCTCGCAGGACCGAATCGTTTTGTACAGTCACGGACACTTCTGGCTTGTAACCATTCTATTGACGGTCAATTGTATCGTACAACCCAGAAGTGTCCCTGTCTGTACATACAGGGTGTAAGTAAATTAAGTATACAATTTCGGATTGTAATGAAAACAAAACTATTAGATAGAACCAAGAAGTTATGTTTCTAATACATACCATTCAACTGTGAAAGTTTTATATAACATGGTCAGTACATCCTCACGTGCGCTCCCTTGTTTGCAACGAGGATACCTAGAAGGTAATCTAATTCCACCAATGTACGCTGCAAAATGTCAGGTGTGCGTGTCAACGCGTGCTCGAAGGTCCATGATTGACGTCACACATGGTATGCTTGATGAAGCCCCAAAGAAAAATCGCATGGAATAATATCGGGGGGAACGGGATGGCCATTCAATTGTATCGCCGCGTCCAGTCTAATGCCGAGGGAAATGTTGGGGGAGGCGCACCATCCTGTTGATAAATGATGGTGGGAACATTGTGGATTCGTGGAATTACAAATTGTTGCAACATGTTGAGATATGTCATTCCCGCAAAGGTCTGCCACTGGTCTTATACTTTATCATACTTCCTGTTTCTTTAAACATGTTAAACATGTTACTCTCTTTCGTGTCGGCGGATGTTTGCTGTACAATCTTCTGAAATTTAGCTGACCTTGAGTTAGAGATTTTGTCTATGCACACCACAAGACACACACTGTTTTTCCTGTGGAGATTCCATTTCTGTTTGCAACACAACTAGCGCCGCTACTAGTTTTGAACTAGTGCAATTTTGCCAGTCTACAAAGAAACTTCCACCACTGCTTCCACAGTTACCAACTACGTATTTTCCTGTGACATACAATTTCCTATATATCTATATATTGCCGTTTTATTTTTATTACACTCCGAAATTGTATATATACTTTATTTGTATACATCCTGTATATGTATATAACACGGTGTGTTGGGAAATTCGAAATTGTTTGATTGGTAGAGGTAGTTCAATTGTCTGGTCCTCTAGTTCTCCTGAATTTACGCCCATGGACGTTTTTGTGGGATTTTGTCAAGGAAAAAGCGTACCAAACTGCTGTGACTAATCTTGATGATTTAAAGACCAAAGTAACCAATGCTGTTGCTACTATTGGCGGGGACATGCTACCTCGAGTATGGACAGAGTTAGAATACCGTTTAGATGTTGTACTCGTAACCATGTGTTGAAGTGAACCTAAAAACAAAAAAAACTTTTTGATTTGTTCTATTACATGAGCCGCAGTATACTTCGTATGTCAATTACAATTCATTTTATTGAGTGCGAAATTGTAAACCACCTTTATGTATGTATTTCTGAGGTGTCTCTAAAGATAAACTAAGATTATCGTGGCGGGATAGTGGCAACTCACATTTTTAAGTTCTATAATAACTGGTAGGAGTAATAACTATTAGATATCGACAGTTGACATTCGGTAATCCCCTTCTCCCTTTCGTTTTCACTGATGCTTATGTATTGGAACTTAATTAGCTGAAACTAGTGGCATTTATCTACCAGAAGAACACAGAATCAGGTAGAACTTACCTCGACGATGTCTTTCAGAACCCGAAGAGTGTCCGGATGTTGTAGTCCAAGCTGTTCCTTAAAGATCCTTTCCACTCTCTCCAGTGTGGCCAGAAGCAGCAGTTCTTGAGGTTCATCCAGATTCATACAAGCCCTCACAAGAATGTGCCTCGAGCGAGCAACTTCCACGCTGTCTTCGTCGTATCTGCATTGTGCAATATACACAATAAACAACATGCTTTCTGAATACAATTGGTAAGACTTTACATTTATTACAACTGAAAACGTACATTGATTAACACAGTTTAGAAACTCTGAATTGTCAATAAATATGAAGGGGGTCTCTAAATAGAGGTGGAGTTCTGTTGAAGTCTGTGTAGCATCATGTTCATGAGCAGAGAACGGATTTATATGTAAATAGATATTTATGTATGAAGCTGAAATCAGTTATATATTGTATTATCTATGCGCATCATGGCATGTAGACTCGAAAAATTCAGTTTTTATTTTCCATATTTGTACATATATTAGGTTCTGGCTCATATTTTACATATCTTGGTTATTTTTACATATTATTTCCATATTTCAGAGAGCATATCTCAACATATACTCCATATTCGCGCAATAACTACATGTCCCCGTGTGACTGAAAGAGTTGGGTGAATTTCTTGCAAATCACTGACAAATCTGAAATACACTCCCATTACCCTACTTCTTGCGATATTGAACGCAGTTTTAGTCAATATAAATCCATTTTAAGAGACAACAGAAGGAAATTCACGTTCGAACACTTGCAACAAAATTTTGTTATTCATTGTTTTAGAAACAGAAGTTAATGTATTGTATTATATGAAGCTCTTGTAGCGTCCTATTGTTTAAAAGGTGATTTTTTACAATTTTAAGTGCATATTTAACTTCATATATTGGTGAAAATAAGTAAATATGTATTTACATATTTAGCACATTTTTGCTACATATAAATCTTTCCTGTTATGAGCCATCCTGAGATCTGTATTTGAATACAAGGGTTAAAAATTTAACGTGTTTTGAACAGACTTGAATTTCTACATATAAATGATCCACGCATGTTTTCATGAGAAGTCCCTATGCAACAGCGGCAGTATCATCGAGTTGCTCCTGACCTGGGCGAGGTTGTTCATTGTGAGTGTCTTTTCATCAGTTTCATCAGATCATCGCTCATCCTCATCGTCACGATTAGCCAAAAGTGGAAAAGAGCGACACTAAATAACGAAAGCCAAAGCAAATCAAATCATCGAGTTGCGAACTCCCCGAAGGTGTAATGGTAACGTACCGTCTTTAAGTCAAAGACTCCCGGGTTTCGATAACTGGTGGAGGCACATAATACGATCCCACTTTTAATCCTAGACCCAGTCCCGATTAGCACGTCTGTGCATAAAGTGAACTTAAAACTCAGCTCAACTCTTCGAGTTGCTTGAGAAGATAGTGTCGAGTGAGTCACAAAAACGATGAAGAAGATCTGAGCAGTGCAGGAAAAGATCAATTCAAATAAAGGTAGTTACTAAGTTCCATTTTTATTAGCTTAGTTTCTTTAACATACTAAATTAAAAAAACTTGTATTGAATCATTAATATTTGAAATGAGTAGGTTGTTAATTAGCTTTCGTAACTTCTACAACTTTACTTTGATAAATTCTACAAAGAAGTGTGTGGATTCCTTACTCTAATAATGATTTTTATTTAATTATTGTTGTTATTATTATTGTATTTTAACTAGTTTTGATTTGTGATTTCCCATGGAAAACATTAACATACACCTGAACATTGATGGCAGTTTTACCATATAGCCAAGCCGGGATAAAACCGTTAAAATGACAGTTTAAAATGCCATTTTTTATCTAAACTAAATTCTAATGTCTAAGAAATCGTAGATGATTGACTTCATATGCAATTGGTGACCGTCTTTTTTGCTAAAATTCCTTTATTAAAACGTTTCCCGTACTATCCTCACCAAGCTTTTGCAATGGTGAATTGGAGAGTGAGTTTTTCTTCCACCGCAAATAACTTACGATTCTTTGGCTACATGGACCGCTTCTTCAAGGTAGATAATGCTGTCTGCGATCTGCTCTCTGGGACACGTCTCCACTATGGCCTCTCCGATTTCCTGCAGGATGAGGATGACCTTGTGACCTCGACCTTTGTAGCGCTCCCTGGTGTCCTCCAGGGCGTTGTGGTAATGCTGCATCATAAGGGCGGGCTTCTTCTTGCGCCAGAGTCGAGCCAAACTCAGGTTCATTCTTATGCGCCACTTTTGGAAGTCTTCCATGTCAGCGCAACGCCTCGGCACGTTCCTCAGCGACTCGTCCCAATCCTAGAGTGGAAATTCACTTTTAACACACAAGAAATACAAATTCTATCACTATTTTAGTGGGATTATTTGCTATTTTACATCCTGTAAACACGATGATGGTAACGAAGGATAGTAATGATGAAATAAATGAAAGATCAAATGTACGTACATGTCACACCTGTGTTTTAAACCCATGAACTTCGTTTTATATCTTGTTGATTTTAGAGTTGCATAACTGTGAGACGCCCCACAATCAGGCCCGTAGCCAGGAATTCTTTGTAGGGGGGGGGGGGCGAAGTCAATCCTAGAGGGGGCAAATTTTTAATATATTGTGTCGCATTGGCAGATATTACAGGGAACACAGAAGCACTTGCCCCTCCTCCAAAAGATATAAGTAACATAAAGGGGGTGATATCTTGAAACTGCAACGAACAAAGAACTTCGAGCAACATCAAATAGCAATATTTCGATAATGACCTTTCCAGATTGCCAAAGAATATGAAGTTTAACATAAATAGCCTAATAGGGACTGTATCTACTTGATATTTACAGGTCGATAATGTTAATAGATGATTAATATGCACCAACAACTTTGGGCCTCTCTGCAGAACTGATTAAGGGAGCCCTTTTTAAATCATGCTTCATAATGATTCCCTCTAGTTTCCAGTATGCAAGATTTTTACTCACAAAAGAATCTAACGAGAATCCAACAACACCAGTGTGTTGTGTTATGCAAGAAAAATAGAATTAATTAAATAATAATGGTTACATATTACCTACACCTTGATGAATTGTGTAAATTTTTTTTTGTACTTGCTAAAACATTAAAACATGGGTCCCTTAGACTCTATTTCTTGCATCACTACAGACAATGTTTGCCTACTGGTTACGTTAACCATTTTGCAAAATATTGTGTGAATTGTATTATATTATAGTTAAAATACATTTTTTGACACCTGACAAACAAATAGGAATCCCTTGATTGATCAATGACTTCTTGGATTACAGTGTCATCATTAATATTTCATATTAAGTTTCATAGAAATAAATTGTTTTAATAGGGTGCAATAATTTCACGGGGCACCATGGCATTCTCTTTAACATTTTTTTCATATAGATCGTTTTGCTCCCAGGGCCGACTCCTGCGGCCGCATAGCTATAGCTCTGAACTTGGACTATAAGAACAGCAGACATTGCGAGCGAAGCGAGCAAGAAAATTTTACGAAATGTTTTTTTATTTGTATAAAATTTGAAATTGAGGGGGAACAATTGCCCCTCTGTGCCCCTTGCAAGTGCCCTTGGCCGTCTGGTAGAAAAATGCAAGGAACACGTAAAAACTAATTCCATCATGAGTATCCAATTGTCCTGCTATTCTTAGATTCTCCTAGTCTTGTTTTTTTTTTTTTTACTTAAATGTTTGCTTCCCCTAGAATGGACTTCTGTCCAAGGTCAGGGGGAGGGGACAATGCCCCCTGCTTCCCTGTAGTTGCGGCACTGTATATGAGTGTCTCTTCATCAATTTCACGTCATCTTTCATTGTTGCGATTAGCTAGAAGTGGCAGAAAAGCAACGCAAAGTAACAAAAATCAAATATCCACTCCCTCTCTCTACCACACTATTACCAAAAGATAGACTTGGGATACAAAAATTTAAGCAATTCAAAGTTCATAGCAACACATCCAAGAAAAACATCCAAACACTTTAGGCACCTTTAATACAATACTACTCAAAATGTCACAACTGTTCTAGATACTGAAAATTGTGAAGTCATTTCCCGAAGTCTAATCTGGAAGGGAATCCACCCCCCCCCCAATCCTGATACGACATTATACGGAATCCCATACACCCTAATAAATCACAAAATCAATAAGTGTCTTTGTAATGTTGCTAGAGTAACACATGATATAATTGTAAAGATTAGTGAGAATTCCAGGTAGGAATGTGTTCTGTATTTTTCACAGGGGGGGCAGAGCAGTCTCTCAGGCGGGGGCAGTTGCCCCCCTGCCCCCCTCTAGCTACGGGCCTGCTCACAATGACCTAATGAACCACCTACAGTAACACTTCTCCCAATTCTTTAGCTTCTCCTTTAGGATCTAAAGTTAAGAATTCGTATAGCAAGGATAGCCTGACGGTAGCATCCTGGTGTCAGCAGGGGCGAACCATAATCGCAACGACAGGTTGCACGTGCGTCAACGCGCTAACCACTAAGCCAAGATGAGAAAAGACAAATGTATAATTACTTTGTCTTCAGACCTCTGTATGTTTCAGAACAGTCAAGCAGTGAGGTTCTTCATGCACCGGTTATATCAACCCTTCCATATTTTAACCGTCCATTATATGTAGCATACCTTTCCCATTTAAATTACTTCTTGTTCTTTCCAGTTCCATGGCAGATCATTTCTAAACCTCGTTTGTCAGAACGTGTTGTTAATTTGTGATTAGAAGTTTGTTTTAAATTTGCCTGCATCTTCACCAATCATTTTTCAGTGAACCTGCGTTCAAAATATCGAAGATGAAAGTCATAAAAACAATAAACATTCGTACTCACCAGTGGCGTATGCTGAGTCTAAGACCTGGACTAGCTATGGAGGAAGAGAGAAGACTAGGCTCATTCTTGACGTCTTCAAGGAAATCACGGTGGTAATCCCAACGGTAGTAAGGTTGCAAATTTATGAAAATTCAGGTTGCCAACTCTTAAGAATTCAGGTTGCCAACTCCAAAGAATTCAAGTTGCTAACTTCAGAATCGCCATTATCATCTTTTTGAAATCAGGTTAATTCCCAGTTTATAATAGATTCTTCCTCAGTATTTTACTTTCTAGGCTTCAGGCTTCGCAGATAGCCTAGCTAGCCTGGAATATACGCTCCTGGTACTCATAGTAGGAAAAGGCTCGGTTCCGTCGTTTGCATAACTACATTTCGTAAACGTTATTAAAATCAACAGTTCGCAATTATCTAGTTGAGAGCACAACATTAAAGTGGGCCAACTTCAGTTTGATTCAGTAGGTTTTAGATGTGCGAGTCTTCATAATGTTTCACTTGTAATGATGCACGAACAGCTATGTGATAATAAATTTTATTCTATTGAATTATAGTAAAATCTAAATTCATATTTGATATATAAATGTGATCAAATTGAGTTGATATTATATAAACGACCGAGGCACATTATAACTTAAATTGAACAGTTTTCTGTTGTCAAGCATTGCGCAGTATTTCTGTTGTTAATAGTTGAGAAGGATAAGATAAGGCAGTGGAATCACTGAAGATATGGCTACATGCTGAATTCACTCCGGAATATACGTACACTAATAACCATTACTACTTGCCTCTAGGTACTTTGCAGCCTCCTGCAGGCACTTCTCTGCCTGCGAGTAGTTCCGGAGATGTGTGTTAGCTTCTCCTCTTACCAGGTTTCCCAGGAACAACGTGAACAGGACCTGGGTCTTCTTCTGTGGTAACTCTTCCATGCAGAAGTTGTTGTAGAGATTACACAGAGCTTCCGATGCATGGTCGTCTGCTTGAATGTAGTAGCTCTGAAAATTGACGCATAAACTTACTAATAACCAGATGAAAGCTGGTAAAATATTCAATGTATCTACAACTATACATATCTCAATAACCAGTAAAATTGGTAGATAATATGCTGTGGAACCCATGGAACCTTCAGTAAGACCTAGTTGCGAAACATTGAGAGAGAGGAAATTACATAAGTTTGAGACATCTTTAAAAGCTTTGTTTAGAGCAGTGGTTTTCGACCATTTTCAGTCCGGGACCCACCTTGCAGGATATTACACTTCATGGGACCCAGAAGCATGGGCGCCGACAGAATTACATGTAGGGGGTATGCACCCAATTTATAATCATATTTTTCCTAACATCGAGTACTTTAAGAAGCCATCTTTTACGCTTGCTTAAACAAATTACACATACTTCATTCTAGAAAAGTATATGTAATTTGCAAGACTAATTTACTCCAGTCTAACATCTAACTAAACACACATGCTGAAATTGAAAACATTTTTTTTTACTCACTGTACTAATGTGACTAATGTGCAAATAGTAGAGCGCGAATAACAGAAATTTATAGTTTAGACTATGTACAACACTGGTTGAAATGATATGGTTAAAACAATATATCTTAGTAATTTAAATGCAATAGGTTTTTAAGACCCATTATGGGCAACCAGCAGTGGGTCGCGCCCCATAGGTTGAGAAACGATGGTTTAGAGGCATAACATGTTATATTGACATTTTACACACACAGTTGCTACTTTATCGCAAATTTTGCTGCTTGAAAGTTTGAAAATGTAACTTTTAGGGCCACAATAGAGCTTAATTTTAAAAATAGAGGATAAATCATAACAAAAATTGAACTTCAAATTATATATCATTTGTTGATTTTGTTTATTGTACTTCGCTTTTCTGCCACTTTTAGCTAATTTCTAAGATGGGGATGAGTGATGATGTGATGAATGGACACTCACAAACACCCATGCCAGATCGGGGTTCGTACCCGGGACTCCTGGCGTCGTAGCGCGATGTGCTAACCACTCCGCCACAGGGGCCGGCAAATTATGTATCATGTTTGAAATAACAGTTTGTTGGAGATTGTATTTAAAAAACATAATTTTCTAAATAGAAGCACCTATTGATGTTATTAGTGCATATGTTAGCACTTTAACGCTTTAAAAATCTCAAATTTTGCAATTATTATAATGTATAAATGCAATCAATACAGTAGTAACATCAACAAATTAATCAAAATTACGCCCTCAAGAAAGAGGGTAGAAGGTCAGTGCACTCTATCCCATTGCTAATATGATAGTACATCAGAAATTATAATGTGTTGAACATGGTGTAATTTATATTTTTCTACTCTGTGGCATTTCAATCATTATTTGGGTTACGAACGAAGAGAACAAGTGAAAATAAATATGCCAGAGTATAACAATATAAATTATATTGCAATACCTATGCTCAGTCTATTAATAAATATTTTTATTGGGATTCAGTCAGGAAAATATAAAACCAAAATATCTAATCGTTCACTCTTTATTCCTAGCGGTTTTCGTAAAGTTTTTGTTTGGATACGTATAAGAAAGAGCGTCTCTCCCCCCGCCGTTCGCTCTATCCTTGTCCCTCACTGAATCGTGTTGCATGTGCTACTTGCGTCATAGACCGTGCTTATCCTTGATCTTTAAGGGCAGTAAAGAACTTTTTTTCTTTTTCTTTTTTGCGATTTATTTATGAAACTGCAAGTGGAAGAAGAGATGGTTGGAAGTTCAGCTCTAACCTTTACTTGAGTAAAGAGTATCTTAGTGCTGTTCGAGCACAACTCTCCTCGAACTGGATAGGGATGGTATAAGAACAAAACAAAGTCGATAGAATTTTGATCTCCTCTCAATTTATAAATATCTGTTTCATTCTCGTCTCTGTATGGAAGGGCAAATCTCGGTCTCTTGTCAAAGTGTCGTAACATAAAGTATGAACACCGTGTTACCGTACAAACTTACACAGCATTCATTTAGGCAAACAACTTTTCTCATTTGCATTTTAATGTTTGAAGCCTCGTTTCGACTACAACCACGCAACACAATCACCATTTGCACCACTAGATTGCTTTTTTTTAATATCGTCGTGTGAGAAACTGAGGGACGTAACTCTAATTTATGAAAATCTACAAGACAGAGGAAATAATGTATTCTTAGGAATATGTAAATCGGTAAATTGGAGATACGTGACTTCAGCTTACTGCGAAGGATTAGAATTGACTCCAAATAGAGCTCTTGAAAGCAGATTATTTAAACAAAGCTGAAAACGGCATTTTTGGAGTTACGTTCTTCTGATTCTCATACGACGTTATTGTGTATAAACAAAATATATGACTTATCTGCAAGTAAGTAGGTACATATCCGCTTGGTATGTCTAGAGAAGCCGCATTGCAAAGTGAATATGGCTTAGTTAAATCTTCCAAATATCATACCAAAGTCTCTAACAGGACCGAGTGTCTCGGATGCCGTGTCGATAGCATCCCTAAAATTGGAAATAACTGTTTTTCTCGATGCTTGTGATTCTGCTTTACTATGAAAATATTAACGAAGTTTGTAAGCACAGAATGCTATGCTTTTCCCATATAGAATATTCTAAACGTCCGAAAACTTAAAAGGAAGAAAACAGTACTTCCCGACCTGGTGATTACCTTCATGTCAAGGTAGACATGCGCTAGGAATATCTGCGCCCGTGCGTACCTCCAGTGCGTGTCTCCGTGGACGATTCGTGCGAGGGCCATGGCGCGGATGAACTCTTTGACCGACTCATCCTCCTGCCTCAGCTGCATCAGCTTCCTCGCCCTATACAGCGTCCTCTTCAACAGTAGCTGAGTGTCCTCGCACATCCAGCCCTTGCGAAATCAAACTGCTAACGAAGAAGGTCCATTGGCAGCCTTGATAGATAAAGGAAATAATTACTTTATTTATTATGAATGGCTTTTAATGTTTTTATATTATTATTATTCATTTCTTTAATTTGATTGTATTCTCTCCTCTTTATTATTATGTGCATTATAATTTTTAATGTTAGTATCACGTACCATTCTTATTGAATATCAATTTGTGAATATTGAAAAGCTTTACTTATTTTCCGGAAGTAGCTCTTGTATACAATTTATAATTTTACTGATATCCGTGTAAATCTCCCTTTATAAACTGCTTTAGAATGCTGTAATTGGGCAGTTGCTGTTGTGTTCTTAATAGATAGACGCACACACAAACATGTATGTATGTATATTGGCTTTGCTCAAGATCGTTGGGACCTCTGTGAGTTTAGAAAGGGCAAGCATATATAGTGTAATTAATTAATAGTAGTCATTTCGGATTCACATCCGCTATATAACTAACGAATCGAGCAGGAGTATCGTGCCGAAAACTGCCTATTAAGTCGCACTTTTTTATTTTCTTCCACGTTACTTTCACACGCCACTGTCAATCCTCCTCACACTACATTTACATGCTTTGCCCTCACATCATTGCGACAGAGATCGTTTCGCAATACACGGGAACCATTTTCATATACGAGCCCGAGATTTATGTGCTATATATGTTTATTGAATTCATTTCTTTGCACATTATAGTCAGTTTCATTATATAGTCTAGTAATCGTTCTGCAATAGTATCTTACCTTACCATAGATCAATCAAAAACAAATTATGCTGTATACTCTCTACATAGCAGTTGCCTTACAGAGAACGTAACCTTCTCAAAGGTAGATAGCCCCGTCTAGCAAAGGAAAAAAATGAACTGTTGATTACGCATTCTATAGATTAATTTATTAATGAAAATCAGTAGTATGCTTTTATTTATTTATTTATTTATTATCCTGCGCACAACAGGCATCTGCCCTTTTACAGTGCACAGTAAATGTCTTACATAGGATTTATACACATCAAAATAATATTTGTACACATTTCAGATATAAAAAAATACATATAGAGGTTATATATATCGTCCTTAAACATTACCGTGGATAAGAAATGAATCAAACCTTACACAATTACATTCATATATGTATGGATATATATATACACATAAAGAAGGTAAAAATAATAATAATAGTAATAATAATAATAAAAAAATAATACAAAATTAAGTAAGAATGTTGTCCATTAAATAGCGTTTATACTTAGAAAATTTAGCAAATATGTCCAAGTGTATGCCCCTCTCTAACCATTCATTATACAAGCTACACATTCTTCGCAGGGGAGCCATTTCTGCGGATTTTGTACGGATGCGGGAAATTGCAAAGAGTTGCTTTCTTGATCGCAACTTTGGATGGGGGACATAGAAAGCTATTTTTGAAAGCAGAGAGGAAGAATCCAATTTGTCGTTAAGAAGTTTGAAAAGAAAAAGGAGCTGATGTATGGTTCTTCTGTTTGCAAGGGAGGTAATGTGTAATTTAATTAGTAATTCGTTATAAGGTGTCATCTTTGGATATGCACCATCTATCCTAAAAACTATATAGCGAGTGAACTTATTTTGAACTTTTTCAATAAGATCTATTTGTTTACTGGTTTGTGGACTCCAGCGGCGTATACTCTGGGTCATCTAGGTAATCGCAGATGACCCGGCTGTATTTCTTTCTTTTTTTAAAAAAAAAAATATATACATTTCTTCGCAATATTCTTCCAAACCAATTTCGATGCATACATTTCTTTGCTTCCAGCGCGCCGCGAATGCTTTCAACCGTTTGCCGCTGAATGTCCGGGAACCTTTCTCCAGCCGGTGGAATGACGTTAGGGAATCTCACCCTGACGTCATTCCACCCGCTTCCTTTACAACCCTTGGCGAGAAGGGAAGAGAAAGAAAAGAGGGATGAGGAAACTCTGCTTCTCAGGCGCGGCGATTCCGTGGCCAGGGTAAGCTCCTTCTGGTGAGAGTCCACCGGTCTCAACCCCTAGAGTTTGCCTTTCCCTCCGCTGGCGACCATTGACCTCCTACAACCCTCCTCCACAATTCTCTCCCGAAGGCTATGTCGCCGCTAAACATAGAAACTGTGTTTTGTATGGCAGGGACATTTCTCAGGAACGGGTATTTTGGGTTCACAAATTGCCTTCTGTAAGGGAAATAGGGAAAACATACCCGGTAAAGTTCGAAGAACAGGAAAATATGAATAACATAGGCAAACCAATTCTACGCTAATTTTCACTATACATTTACTTCTGTCTTGCTGATGTCTGTTACATAGAAATTTATCAAAAGGAAAAAGCTTAAATATTGAAGATTAAGCAAACTAAATTAAAATTCAAAACTTAAGCAATTAATGCACCTATAAGCTGACTCCCCCCCATTCTTGTATTTGCAAAAATAGTGATTGTTTCTTCTCTCTAATCTTCAAAAGCAGCGAGAGTACTTCCTTCACGGAACTGAATATTTTTTAAAGGAAAAGATATAAATAAATTACATATATTTTAGTTTATTTAAGTTACTATTCCACCTTTTTAGATTAATAGTGATGAAGATGAACGACTAAAACATATAAGGAACAAACACATCAGGCACGTAGCCAGGTGGAGGACTCGGGGAGCTGAAATCCCCTCCCCGAAATCATTCATATATCTAATTTAAAAAGTGTATAGTGGTAATTAATTTTACTTCATTTGCAGATTAAACAGCTTGCATAATACGTTGTAATTATCTGAGATTTATCTTCAGAACTTCTACCCCCACTTTTTCAACTTTATGTGGCGGCTGCTAATAAGGGATGAGTACCCTCCTCTCCACCCCCACCCCGAAATAAATTTATGGCTCAGGCCTGCACTGATTCGAACTTTTAAAACCTGTCATCGCAGGGAATTTGGAGCTCGGAAAGGGAATTTTTTTTTATCATTCATAGGGAATTTCATTCTGAGTCCTGGAGTAAGTTGAATTTTGCACTTAAATTAATAATGAGGGTTTCTATTTCACTAGTGCATGTCTTTCATTTTATATTTCACAGTTTTTTTTATTTTGCTTTATAATACTGTCTTGTTTTATTATTTGAAATTCTGTACGTATATTAAACTGCAATAATGAGAATTAATTGATTGTGGTCGTAGCAATAAGACAAACATTCCGACACAATATTCCTAAATCCAATATGGATCCTGGCATAAATTGCACGGAAACTTTTGGAGTTTGATGATCAAGGGTCGGAGATTACCCACTCGTTAGAACCAGCATACGCCACTGGTGGACTCCACACTATAGATGCGTATTCTAATTTGGGTCTAACATATAGGTTAAATAATGATAACAACGCTTTATTTTCATTCAATTCTTTTGCAGTTCTCATAATGAACCCCAGTTTTCTATGCGCGTCATTAACAGTCTTTGTGATATGTAACTGAAACGATAATTTATCATCGAACACTACACCAAGATCTGTTATTGAGTTTGCCCTGTCTATTTGTGTGTGTGCTATTTCGTAGTTATAGTGTATTGGGGATTTCAATCGGGTAAATGTTACGGCCCTACATTTCCTATGGTTTAGATTAACTTTATTTGCTTTACACCAAGCGTTGAGATTTCCGATATCCTCTTGTAATTTAATGGAATCATCTTCATTGTGAATGCTCTTATAGAATTTTAAATCGTCAGCGAATAAGAGTTTCTCGGAATTTCTAAGCTGTTTTGGTAGGTAATTAATTAATATTAAATACAACAAGGGACCAAGATTAGAACCTTGAGGTACGCCTGAGCCAGCTACAAATTCATCGGAGCAGCAACCTTGATAATTTACGTATTGTTTTCTGTTTTTGAGATACGAGTACATTAAATCTACGAGGGAAGAGGAGAAGTTACAAAATGCTAATTTTTTTAAGAGAATATCATGGTTTACAGTGTCGAACGCTTTGCAGAAATCTGTGTATATAACGTCTACCTGACCTCTGTTGTCAAGTTCAGTGGAAATGAAGTTTGAAATTTCTACAAGATTCGTCACGACAGATCTCCTTGGTACGAATCCGTGCTGGTGCGAGGAGAGAATTGGTTTTACGTGAGCAAAAAAGTGTTTATAAAGAATCTGTTCTAATAGTTTAGCTGGCGCAGAGAGTATCGCAATTGGTCTGTAGTTTGAAATTTGAGATTTATCTGATGTTTTTGGTATGGGACAAATTTGGGACAATTTCCATTTATCTGGAAATCTCGATGTTTGTATTACAAGGTTGAAGAGTATATGTAACGGATATTTTAGACTTTCACCACATCCCTTGATTACGTAGGGGGGGATAAGATCAGGCCCTGCCGTTTTTTTAGGTTTAAGGTTCTTTATTGCTGCTTCTACTTCAGCGATTGATATATCCTGTAAATTTAGAGAAGATAGAAGGGCGTCGGTTTCAGACAAAGGGGTTGGTGGTTCGTAAGAAGATGGTTCCTGTACGTAAACAGAGTGAAAGTGTTTCGCAAACGCTTCGGCAATTGAGTTGTTGCTGTCGAGTTCTTGATTTTCATTACAGATAAGTTGTGCGTATGATGGTCGTTTCTTATTTCTTATGAAGGACCAGAATTGCTTCATGTCCCCTGCTTTAACACTAGCTTCAATGCTTTTCAAGTAGTTTGAGTACGCATCCTGAATATTCTTTTTTAGTCTGGTTCGTATATTTTTGAATTTTGCTACATGCATTTGAGTATTCCCTACGTTATGCTTAATTTTACGACGATGTTTTGCTTTGGATGTCAGATCCCTTATAATCTGTCGCGTGAACCAACAAGGGTAGTGGCGGGAGGAGGGGGTTGAAAGAGGAATGCAATCATCGAACACCGACGTGACGTGACAACAAGGCCTGCGTGTTTGTGTTTTGTTTCGTTGCTTCCATGTGAGTGTATCACTCGCTCCTTCCCATTTGAATTTGAATTTAAAAGTTTGGGTGCGTCAGCACTTAGGCTATTTTGCACCCGTCACTTTAGACGGGGTCCAGCCCCTTACCATAACTAAACGAACATCATAACTGTCATGTCGTGTCGTAACTAAAATATTAAAATAATAAAATTTTCTGACTGGTTAAAAGCTGAGACTGTTAAGAGGCACTCAGCACACATAAGGACAAAACACAGGACGACACAGAATTATACTGGTCATGGGACCAGTCGCCAGAGCCTCGTTAGTTTGAAGTCCAGGGTGTACTACGTGGAAGTGAGGTTGACTATGGGTGCACTACGTGGAAGGAGCACCCCTTACACCCCACTCGCTCCTTCCCATCTTCGCGGTTATCGTACCGGTAGAATTACGTGACAGAAAAAATAATAAACACAGATGAAAAAGCTGTAGGGCTTATACTATTTAGTTTATACTATTTCTAGTCTGTGTTTATACTGGTTATATAACAGAATTATTATACGTATATGATTTACTAATGATGACGTAATATGTTAGTTACCAACCAAGTACGTATAATGACTCAGAGTATGTGCAAGAATGTTTAAAAATCAGAAAGAGTCAAAATTTGAATGAAATATGTGTTCGGTGTTTAAAAAGTAATATAACGAGACCTGCACATATAAGTTAAAATTTATGAAGTTTTGCTACATTTTCCACACGGGGCCGAGGAGTTTCTCTTTGCACCTGAATACTGAAAAGAAAAGAAAATAAGGAGAATATGAACATTTGCTGAAATCACGTAAGGGGGGAGAGGAGAGAATTCGGTGAAAGTCCTCCTCCACCCCCCGGCGTGGAAATCTCTAGCCACGACTCTGTTCTCTCGCCCATGTTTGGGGTACGATTATGATGTATTCAAAATGGAAAATTAGGTGTCGCAAAAGTTCCGCTCACACTTCCAAGAACCATTAATGACCCTTCCCCACCGTAATAAAAAATAATCAAATATTCATGTATTATATTTATTTAATATTTGATTCCCACTTTTTTCAGGCTGTGGACTGGCAAAATAATTGAAATATCTTTCAACTATTTAGGCGTGTTTAAAATCTGTTTATAAAAACTTCGTCATTATTTTCTTTCTAGAACATCGATTTATCGAGTTTACTGCAGCTTTTGTAAGAATGATATCGCTCTGAGACACGATCTAATGTATCGATCATAAGTATCCTTCTCTTTGTTCGGCAACAAAGCAAACACGATCGGATGTATGTTCGTCTCTTCGTTGTTGCTCCCAAAATCAGCGTGAATTGTATAAATTTGGCAGAACTGTTTGCTTGAACTTTTAAACGTTCCGTCCATGAAAAAGTTGTCATAAATCTGTAAGCTCTCTCTTCCTTTTTCTGCGCTCAGAATAGTAATTCTTTCACCTCAAGTATTGCCATTAGTTGTAAGAATCTCCATAGTGCACCACACACAAGTCACACCTGAAATGAAATAAAATTAATAGTTGTTGGCGAAGGGGTGGATTGCTTTCAGCGGTGAGTCATACGCAGGTGCGCTTCTTTCCTCCAGGAAGCTGAGCGCAAGTTTCGCAACATTCCATTTGAGCGAAATTTTCACTGAGCGCATTTTTCATACAATCTGAAAATTAGGCACTCGTGTTCGTCAGGCGACCGGCTGTTGTCACCAGGGTCCGACATTTGAAAATTGAAGGAAGGCCGCTGCCAAGAACCTGCCGAGGAAAGATCATGACCTGACTTCTAAACACCTTCAGTCACCGAGGCGGAAATATGTCTAGGGATGGAATCGAGACGAAACGAAACTTGACAGTCTTGATCTCGTCTCAGCTTGGTAAATGCCTGTCTCGTT
The DNA here is from genome assembly GCF_977018435.1 of Lepisma saccharinum. Lineage (NCBI taxonomy): Eukaryota > Metazoa > Arthropoda > Insecta > Zygentoma > Lepismatidae > Lepisma > Lepisma saccharinum. The sequence continues at coordinate 160,947,978 of NC_139229.1, read as the reverse complement.
CTCCATCTTGTTCTCGTCTCTAGTCAAGATATACATAGCAGCTGCCTATAAACAACATATACAGGTGCCACAGCACAAACTTTCACAGTATATACAGGTCATTAAAGCAAACCAACATTTATGAAATATGGAAAAATTTCCACCTTCAATCTCTGTACGTTGATGATTTATGTTTACATAAATTCAACCTCTACCTGTAATGGCGTCATATTAGTTGTCGCTTGTTTCTTTGACACGTTTCAATTTTGATCATTTGTACTTTCGCCAGTTATTTAGGTCACATTATACAACCTTAAGCAGTTCAGAAGTCACGGTGCAGTGAAGCGATGTGTTCAATTGAAACTAGCAAATATGTGCAACGTAAATTTATATGAAATCGCCAACATGTACATATACATATACTGTATATTCATGGCATGGTTGATATTCGAATCAAGAACCTTCGACGGCCATCGTGAGTCCAAGGTACCCGGCAACTGAGGTGGCGTGTGTAACTTAATACTGCATGATTCTCTATTAGATAATTTAAATCACTATTTAATAAATTAATATTAAAAATATATTTTGTTATTCATCCATCTCATAAGCACGGTTAAACTGGTAGTAAACAATATATTATATACAGCCATACAGTTAATTAAAAAGCGGTCAGTGTTCGACTAACGAATACGCCATCAAAGATCTCCTGTTCGAATCCCGGCCTGTACTGAATATTCCTTTGATATATAGGTCTCGGGTTTGATACCCTCTGGAGGCACATAGTGGTTCGGATCCCACTTTAAACTGTAGGCCCAGTCCCGATTAGACTTACTGTGCATAAAGTGGACTTAAAAACACCAAATCAATCAACCAACCTTTGATACATATATATACATATATATTATATAAAATTTAGATATCTCAAGCTAACGGGGGTATATTTCCACCACCCTCCTGACACGCTCGTGATGATTATGCAGCCCAAAGTGTGGCTCCACATGTTCTAAATATTACCTAATAGTTCGTAGGAGGCAGAAATGGCATTTTCCCGATTACTTACATAAGGTACGAGAGAGAAGTCAAGTCTGGTATTTTTATTTCTCCACCACTTTGTTCAAGCTACAGCATGCTTAGAGAAAGTTCTTCGCTTGTATGTCCTCAGACAGAACGCCTCTCTCTCTCTCTCTCTCTCTCTCTCTCTCTCTCTCTCTCTCTCTCTCTCTCTCTCTCTCTCTCTCCTGTCTTACAAAACATTCACTGGGTGTATTTATGCAACCACCCGGAAAAGGGCATAATTATATAAAATCCTTTAACTATATACTACACTTACAGCTACATGTTTTGAATGCAGCATTGTTATTTTCTACATATGTTTTTCCCATTGTTTGTCAGCTACTTTGCGACAGTGAGGATGAATAATGGTTAGATGAAATTGATGAAGAAATATACCTGGTTTCATAATTCACCGTGACATTTTTTTTTTTCAAACATAAAAGCATTAAAAATTCTGTATATTGTTCTTGTACGTTTAGTATTTGACACGGCTCTGTAAAATGGTAGCGAATCAATAATTTATATAAACAGGCAAAATATTGGATGGGTTCGAGCCTCACTGGCTCGAAAAAGTTGGCGCCATTGATCAGAACCTTAACATTTAACTCACGAATTTATTTTTATAAACTAGATATTCTTCCTCAAAAAAAAAAAAAAAGATTCCATTGTTAAAGCAGCATTTTAACGATACGCCACTGCCCAATTTCATTAAAGAAAAGCAGGCAGATCCGTGAAAGCGAATCCTCCGTTATGTGACACACAAAAACCTCTCACGCTAAGGATAGGACGTGCGTAAACATTTATCCAAGGAGAAAGCAGCAGAGGTTATTCAAAAGAAACCGTGTGCACAAGATGGAAATAATGAATGTTACATTCGAGAGAGCTACGATGAGGTAAATTATATCCATTCTCGAATAGACTCGTTGCTATTCACTTTTACATTAGCGTCATGCGCATAAAAGTGATAGGTGGGACGAGATCGCTAAACGCAATATGGAACAAGTTACCCCAAATCGTAGTCTAATTAAGTGGACGATTACTTTTGTTAGAAACATCCAAAACGAGCAATAAATCGTAATTTAACGTAATAGTAAATAATGCTGATTGACACCCTTGCCGTTGAAATTATGGGAACATCTTCCCCGGTGAACATAGTTGGCGATGATTTCTGAAGATATCTCGTTTAAAATATACCTATTTATTGATTTGCTTTATTTTACTTAGCTATCTGTGCCACTTTTGGCTAATTTGCGAAGATCTGGGTGAGTGATGATAGGTATGATGAATGGACACTCACAAACAACCATGCCCAGGCCAGGATTCGAACACGGGACCCTTGGCGTCGTAGCGCGATGTGCTAGCCACTCCATACCTATTTATCAGAAGTTTCGGAGTAAATAATTATGTTTGTAAAATTAGCATACTTTTTATTGCAATTATGTACCTATACGGCCTGGGCATGAATGTTGTTGATTTGCTTTATTTTACTTCGCTCTTGTGCCACTTTTGTCTAATTGCGAAGATGGAGATATGATAAATGGACACTCTCAAAAACATCATTGCACAGGCCGGGATTCAACCCCGGGACTCCGCCACGGGGCCGGCTGGGCATGGGTGTTCTTAGTGAGTGTCCCTTACCAGTCTCATATCATCATCGTCGCGATTTGCCAAAAGTTGCAGAAAAGCGACGCTAAATAAGAAAAATAAAACCTTATCGTTCTCTATCAGCGACAATGGGCTTCCCTGAGGGCGTGTCGCCTTGTAATAGAGGGGTCCCAGTGGAGGCGCATTTCACAGTAGTTCTAATTATGCGTATCTGCGCACAAAGCGAAACTTAAAAAGACACACTCTACGTTATGCCAGGAAAACGAAGATGAAATAAATATAGAAATTAAAATTGAGATGCTTCCAAAACTATATAAACATTGAAATATTCTGGTGTAACATGACAATTCAATGCGAAAAGAATATTGTCACTGGAAATATAGTTAAATTATAATAATATCCTTAAACGTTAGTATCCTTAGGCCAAAGCTTAAGTCCGCCTATTATGTGTAATAAGTGTGTGTTGTAAGAACGACCCTAGAGGCCGAAACACCCCCGCTGTAATAAAAGATTTTATTATTATACGGCAGCGTGTGGTAAATAACACATGCACTTGAAGGTGCATTTATTACATTTATCAAATATAAATCATCTTGCCCTCAGAATCCCATGTTTTAACATTACGAATTCCATTTACATACTAAATTCTTACCTGCTCAATGTCGGCGTTCAATGTCTACATAAGCGAAGCCCGCGTGCACTGCTGACGAAAACGACCGCTATCAGCTGGCGATCCCCCAGCTACGGGACTAATCAATACGGGAAATGTCGACCTACCCAGGTGCAAGAAACAACTTCACGATTATGGATTTTTAGCGTGAAAAATGAACTTTTGGAGCATGATGTTTACTGACAGTGAAGTTCTTAACTAGCAACAGAATCAGGAATTGAGGAGCGTTATGTCACGCGTTTCTTCCAATTAACCATGCCCATGCGAATTAGTGATGCTTATCAACGAAACAGGATGAATATATCTACGCTATCGTTTTAAAATCAAGACGAGATCGAGACTACTTCTCCAAGAATGTCGTCTCGTTTCAGAGTTTAGTAAGTTAGAAGTAATGACTAGGCTGAGGATCGAAAGGCACCAACGAAAATACTCAAAATAGGCAGGCAAAAAGGCACGAAATATGACAAAATAGTCACTTAAATTTACACACATTGGATTTTCAACTTTTCTCTGTTTTAGCCAACAAAAAGGCAATTACACATATATCTTCGAAATACAGTGGTGTGCCCAAGGAGGGGTTGGTGGGGTTCAGTATTCCTAAAAAAAAGAACGTCAAAGGCAGGAAAAGATGGCAAAGTTATTTTGAATTCCATGGTGGGCAGGGAAATTGGGGAAATAATTAACCTATTTTCTCCAACAGAACTATCCAAAAATGTTTTTTTTTTCTGATTTCAACCCCTACCCCCTCGGTTGTGACTGTCCTAGGTTTATTTATGTTTTGATATACAAAAGCCCCCATTGCTAGTCTTTGAAGTGTGAATTGGGGGAAGGGGATATCATCTCAAGCCTTGGAGATAACCAAGAGGATGCCCATGTTTAACACGGTGACAGCGAAGATGCTTTAAAGGATGGTGCTTTGCAAAGGTTTTTCTAGCTGGGGGATACCCGGAACTTCGAATACTTTTTACCTTGTTTAAATGTCATTTCTGTAGACCCATGTACTATTTCGAAACAGACACACTTCCTCATATGAGGGCTAGCATAGCATAGACTATTTTCTACTGCCTTATCTGTGACTACAACTGTATAAATGTTATATTTAGTTATAACAATCGCCTCAACACAACAAGGAATCTATACCAATTTTGTCTCAAGTGTGGAGGTTTGTTTAGACTTCTTTGTCGCTTAACCATAGCAAAGCTAAACAAAACTGTCCTGCTAAGTTGGAAATATTTCTGTTCTAAGGGGTCGATTTACAATGCATTTGTTTTCAATATAATAGAATGGCAAGGCGAAATACAATTTTATAGTTAATACCTAGGTGTATCAGAACAGTCTCTTGTAATGCAGCTATTAGTACAATCACTTCATCAAAACACTAAATACATACTCCCCTATTTTGACAGTTTTTAAATTTTATAGGACTATTAAAGAAAAGGTAACATTGCCAGCAAAGCAAGAAAATCTTTATATTTCTTTACCAACTGACAATACTAATACGATGCACTTTCATGGAAGAGCAAAGACTGCAACACCCTAACTTGGCTGTTCTTTGTTTGTTCCATGTACATGATGTACCTCTCCAGTCCGCTGTGCACACACAATCTGAAGCCAGTCTAGGTTTTAATCTATGATTGGCATGATACGAATAATACTGTGTGGAAAGCGATGGCAAACATTCAACTGCTTATCAGTCATGGCCAAATTAAGTCCCCTTTAAAAAGATTGTGGGTGAAACTACTAAAATCTAATTGTGTCCGTCATTAATGATGTGACGAAGGGTATCCACAAATATTCAAACTTTGGAATTTGAACCTAGGACTCGCTACAAAGCTGGATCCCTAGGTCTGGAAATTTGTGGAAGGGGGCCAAGGGGCGACACCAACATGGAAAACGAATGTCACCTCAAAATTATACATTTTACAAATATAATTTCATTTCATTCACATATCGTAGGGACATTGCAGGAACGTAACTTCTAACCGAAGGAATGTTTTTGAGGGAAAATACTTATGCGGTAAAAATATGCCTCATTTGCCCCTCCCTGGAAAAAATCATGCAGACATGCATGGTTCGAACCTCAATAGGCCCAGTGCATATTCTTCAAGCTAAGTGTTATTGTGGTAAGATGCAGACTATTGTTTCTGTTCTTCATAAAGTCGGTAATATCTCCCAAAATTGAGAATATACTCATCCAAGATTTCCTACTCAATGAACATCAAACAAATTGTTTCCTCAAATATTGGTTTAACCTATTCACTTAGAAATTTTTACCAATGATGCTTTGCACTAAGAGTTAAATGTCTTTAACTTGGCACTTTTACAGTAATTCATATGATATTTGATACAAATAAATGATACTGTGTATATTGACATGAACTTTGGATTTACCAAGAAAAGTATGTACTGCGAAAACAAAATTTTACAATGATATGTATGGTATACATCAAAACATCCCGGGAGGTGGAAAGGAACTTCACATTTCTCTTATTTCTGTCCTGTTGTCTCACCTCCTTTTACTGTTATGACACATGCAGGACACCTTTTTGCTGGGCCTCTCTTCTCAGCAGCTAGGATATGTATGGGAAGATTTATCCAATTCTTTGCCCACAACCTCGGGGAGTTTTGAAACAAAGTTTCAAAGATACATTCAACTTTTCAAACCAGACCAATGTGACATGCTGCATATGTCACTTGCCTTGCCTTCCCCAGCAACCTGTCAAAACCTAGGACTGTAGCAATTACAATGGATGGAAAGACACACACACACACACATATATATATGTTCTTATTTTAAATCTCATCACGAAAAATCAGTCTTTTCATAGATCAGTCTTTTCTTCTACCAAAATCTGGGTAAATGGGAAGATGTATGCCTGTTGGGCATCCCACTGACTGAAAATCAAAACAGAAATATACCAACATCCCTTTCATTTATTACATATAAAAACAATGTTTAGTGGACAATATACATTTCCAAGTCATTTCATAATGTATTTTAATACAATATAAGAAAAATCTGTAATGTATGTCTGAATGAAACACACAACTACATTAATGAGGTAAACATTACAAACTTACATGCAAAAATGTTATATTTAGACTGGACAACAACTGTTTGAATGAAATTAAGAAAATTTACAGACAAAACAAGTTATAAAGTTACAAAGTGTTCATAAATATAAGTTTTATAAACTATGCATAACAAACATCATTAAAAAATACACTGCAACAACTAGTTTACAGCCATAAAACAAAACATTTTCTCTAAGCAGCACTCACTCCTAACATCATCCATACTTCAATGCTCTCTCAAACACACACTCTAAATTAGTGAGTGCTTATAGGTATCTTTGATTAGTAATTTTACCTATACACCAATATACCTATATTGGCAGAAATTGAGATAATTGCCAATTTATTTGTTCCACCCCTAAAGTAAAACCTATAGTCATCATACTCAGGTTCTGGTTTGGAGGGGTGCAGTGACTGTTGTCAGGGCCTCAATTGGGAAAACTATTGTTTTCAAAGAGCCACAACATTAAAAATAAAAACATTTGAAATGTGGTAAAAATGAGGAAACTACAAACAAAGAACATGATGATTGGTAGGACTTACGAAAATCTCGCAGCCTAGTGTAACTTCTTTGAAAAAAACGACAGGCTTGAGCATTTTTCATGCACTTTGTGTTGCAAGAGCCGTTGCCTGTAAAATGTCAGTCAGTATGCCAGTATGGTGCAGAGGAGTGGGGAAGCTGAAGCTGTTTGCATTGAGAGTAAAAAATACTGCATGGGAAGGCATCCCCCTTTTCACAAAGCCACTTCCTGTTCTTTCTGCCATGTTTACAATGCTACAGCACATCTGCTCGCTCTCCAGCTCACATGTGCAAAAGAGGTGCCCTTTTACAAATCCAGCAGGTTGACCAGGTTGAGCTTCATGCCCCTGAATATGTTAAAGAAAGTAAAACACCACATGCTACAATAGCAGGTGAACAGATGCTCAAGAAATGAGCATATCCTCTGTTTTTGTATGAAACAAGTTCAGTTTTATCCATATGGCCTATTGTCAAAAGTGTGTGCACCCTAATTGAAATATGTGGTCAGTATACTAAAAGAAATATACAAAATGAAAGCAGAGTTCATTAGCTGGAAGTCTTCTTATAACTGAAAAATGGAACATCAGAAATCCATCCCACGCTGATCAAACATTCGGAATTTACTAATTCTCAGCTCTGATAGAATAAAATATGTTCTTATTGTATTCACATTTTCAAGGAATTTCAGTAGTGTTGCAATTTCCTGATCAGGTTAAAGAAAGTTCTGTACTCCTGCCATGGATTGTTAATTTTTTTAAAAAAAAATAACACCCAGAAGTGTACCATATAAAAATTCCAACTTTATCAGCTAACTTAATTTGTACAAACATACTGAACCTTATCACACAATATGGACAAATATTTAATATATTAGGAATATTTCATGGAAGTACTGATGCACAACTATTAGCAAATTGGTAAACCTTATATGACAGACGTAATCGTGCCACTTCACAAACGATGAATGGTTTGATGATCTTCAAACTTTTCCAAGTTATGTAAATTGTTCCACCACAGATGGAGTTTACTCTTTACAATTAGGCTGAACCATGGTGTAATAGGTATCCTCCTTCGTTCCAAACCTTTAAGAAAGTCATAGAAATTGTTCTGTGCAATGAAGCGAACATCGCTGACTTCATTTGGATTTGGATTTAAATCAACATCACCAAGAAGAAATAAAATATAGTCTATTTCGTGTTCACCCCATTTTCCAATCCCTGAAGCTGACTGGTAATGAATTCGCGTTATGTACTTAAATGCATCCACGGGTGCCTGACTGGGTGGAATTCCCAGTTCATACTCTAATCGTCTCTGAGCTGCTCGCTTCACACCCAATGCAGCTTTCTCTTCAAGTTCATCGGGAACATAGAGAGGATGACTACAACAGGTGTTGGTGTAGTGGGAGGGGAATGTAATTTTGTGTTCTGATCGTTGCTGCACAAGTAATTCTCCTTTGGAATTGAACAAGAAAACACTGAAAGCACGATGAAGAAGGCATGTTCCATTTTGAACCAAATGGCAGTTTTTCTTGCTTTCCTTTCCAATTGCATTGTCATTGTCATCAACTATGATACATTCTTCAGACAGTGCAGATTCTTGTAAAGGGTCTACTTTCTGTTGTCCTGCAACACTTGTGATAGACTTACACATGACTGGCTGAAATTTAGAGTTGTGTCTGGTACCATTCTGAATGAGACGTTGTAATATGGAGTACATCATTAAATGCTGCAAAACAACAAAAAAGAAATTAGTATATATATTTATCACCATTGCATATTAAAAAATATATGATCCAATGCAAAATACCTTAGATCAAAATTCTTACAGCAAAAAAATGTGGGCTCAACTAGGACTTGAACCGTGACATTACTCAACCATCATGCTGAGCTAACCCTGATATTGCCTGAATACAAGATCAGGATGTCTACAATTCTATAAAAACAAAATTTCATGACTTTTCCAGGTTTTCCAAACCAAACCATTAGCTCAATTAGTGTCTGATCATGTCTGAAAAAAAGGTCACTATTTTAGCTACAAACTCACTGCGGTTAACTAAGTATTATAGCATTAACTTTGCATGTAAAGGTAATAATGTGAGAAGGAAGTTGAAATAATTGACTGTTGAGCAAGGGAAGAGATGACACAAATAAGTATAACCTTTATTTTTTCTAAAAATTCATAATTATATTGCAAATAATACATTATAGTGAAATTTATTAACATATTACTTCAGATAACTATGTAAAAATAATGTTGCAGGCCACATGTGTTTTTAATGGCTCACTTGACCTCCCATGTACAATTGGAGAGGAAACCCGGTCATCAGAAAAGTGCGATGGACAAGGATCAGTTGCGTACATGAACCAGTCTTTTAAGTTCTTTAAATAATTTACTTCAATTTTAGTTTGGAAGCTTGTTTTAATAGTTCACATAATATATAATGAGCAATTACCCATATATTTAAGCTAAATGTATAAAAATATATGAAGAAAGTTGACTTAGAAGTGGTAAGCATGGTAACATGTAAAATATGCCACTGCTTTAGGCTTAAACAAAAATATTATTCCTTACACAATTTATTACTTGAAACAATAAAGGAAGTTGCCTCTCTTGTACTTTGTGGTTCAGATCAGAGCCTGTCACTTTCTTTTCAAGTGGTTCCCCAAATGTTATTTTGATCCTGCTTCAAAACCAAAATTTGGAGCCCCCAGGAATTACACTCAGGCTGCTCGCACCAGAGGAAAGACAACTAACCCTTCATCTGTGGAGCAGACCTTATTATGAAATACACTGCATTGGAAAGAATCAAAGTAAAGTCTGGATCATTCATCTCCCAAATTTAGGGTTTAATGCAGTGACGACGCCAGAGGGGGGGCAGTCAGACACTTTGCCCCCCCTCAAATGAAGTCATAAGAGAGTTCATTTATAAGAGTATGATGATTTTCACCCTTTCTACGTGGTGTATTCTGCATGATATCACTTTTCCTGCTTATAATACCAATTTGACTAAAAAAATTTAAATTCGTTTTAGTATATATACGTATGTGTGTGTGACTTTCGTTAAAGATTCCAGCGCCGATCTGGGCATAGGCGATTTCTCATACATTTATGTCCTGTAATCGTGGTGATTAACCTAAGTTTTAACCAGTTTTAAGAACTGGAAAAAAGAGTTGAATATGGATGGTTTTAAAACATCACGAACATTCTGAGGACCACAAAACATCATCTGTAATACGGGCAAATCATTCTAATCGTGGGTCGTTAGTGACAACGCCAATTAGTAAAAAAACATTAAAACGTGATTCAAGATTTGGTTGGTTGGTTGATTTGGTGTTTTAAGTACACTTTATGCACAGTAAGGCTAGTCGGGACTGGGCCTACAGTTTAAAGTGCCTCCACCGGGTACCAAACCTGCGACCTAAGGTGATCCAAGAAATCCGACACTATATGTCAGTTGTTGTGCATGCATCGCAGTTTCTTACTATTCAGGGACTTGATTTTCTAGAAAACACCGTACCTGAATATAATAATTAATAATATATATATATATAATATCTGTAGTGTTTTCGGGCATTTTATGTGACTGCCCCCTAAGAATATTTTGTCGCCCTGCCTCCCCCCCAGTCACTGGCACCCTCACTGGTTTTTTCATGCATTGCATATGGACCTCACAAAACCTGAGGAATGTTAGTACCTGATAACAATTTAGACAAAATACTAGATGCTATGAAGTTAAGTATGACAATTACCGTAATGTCACTAAAATAAAATTAGCCATTCAGATGATATAGAATTTTTAGAGAAGGGCCACTCAAAGGTTGCTGGTTTTTTTGTTTTTATTCTGGATGGAATTGGAACTTCAGAAGCATAAACTTAGCTACAACTTAAGATATTAACTCCCTCCACATGATGTCCAGTCAGTGGCGTGCCAAATGGGGTGCTGGTGTGTAGTCATAACCCCCCCCCCCACCTGCCGAGAATTTCTAAAAACAATAATAATAATAATAAAAAAGAATGTCAAGAGCAGGAAAAGTTAGCACAATGAGGGCTGACTAATAAAAAAGTATACGTAACACCTTCCCTTTCAAAAATCCCAGGTATGCCATGTTCAGTCACTGCAAAAGTTTTTTGCAAATATTTTATTAATTTACTGGTGTACTAAAATATGAATGTGATTCGTTGTCATATATTTTTTTCTGAAATCTTTATTGTTTGGTTAACATTGTTGTGAAATTTTAAAAAGATTGAATAATTTACAAAGATAGGCCTACATTAGGGTTGCCAGACATCCCGTATATACGGGATTGTCCCCTTTTTTAAAGAAATGTCCCGGTGTCCCGGAAAATGTTCTCGGGATGCCCTTTTGTTCAGTATTTAGCTAAAGAAATAACGAATTAAAATTTCAAAATCATTTTATACAACAAGAAATTAATACAAATTTACAACCTAATTCGATACCAATTACCATTTACCACTCAATCCTCATATTAACATTGACGCAGAACTGCTCATTGTCGATTTTTGATATGACATTTCTATGATGACTGTTCAATGGACCAAAGAACGAAATCGTCTGGACTCGAGGACAGTGGAAAGCATATTGCAAGTTCTAGTGAATGAGAATAAGTCATGTTCTGAATTTTTTAGTAATGCATTGGGAAAAAAGGTCCTCTTAAAGGACGCCAAGAGTTTGCTCAAATATTAATATATTTTGTCAAAATGTTAAAAATTAGGGATGAACAATGCTTTAAACAGCAATTACTAATGTTATAAAAAATACATTTCACAATATCCATGTCTATATAATCTGTATGTCCCGTTTTTTCATTTTAGAAATCTGGCAACCCTAGATTAGATAAAAATAAAAAAATTAAAGACTCGCACTGCAGGCTTTGAGAATTGGAGAAAAGAGCATCACAAAGTTTGAGGGGCTATAAAAATGATACCAGACAAGTTAGAGACAAAAAAGTACACCATTGAAGGATTAAATGGCCAAATTTCACCAAAATCTGAGATCAGTTTGAACATCCATAACTATGGAATTGCCTTGCCATCTTTACAAAGAAAGTGCACATAATTCAAATTTTAATTCCCCGAGCCAATATACCCATACTACACAACATTTTAATAATTCTAGAGTGGAAAATGGAGTTGAAATGCCAAGCAAATATTCCAAACCCTGTTAATTTCTGGAAGGTACATTTCCAAAACAGTACATTCTACACAATGATGTTTAGAAGCAGTTTTCTCAAATTTTTGGAATAAAAAAAATATATTTATTTCAACCAAATTAAGGGAGTGATATTGGCCCAATTAATAAAACTTTGCAGTTACATACACGTATTTTGCACTGCATCACATATGCTTATGTGGCTAAACAAGGGTGTCAACTATTGCAAATATCTAGACAATAGCGAAAGCAAGTCACATGAATGCTCTAGAAGGAATTGTAAGTAGATGTAATTTTACAGAATGTGAAATATCATAGCAGTTTTTCGAAATATAAAATCTAGAAAACAGCTTCGCTAGTGTCAGCCAAAGATCCAGCTGAGTTTTAAGCTATTTTGAGTATGGGCCACAGAAAATTAGTATCACATATGCTCTTTCTTCTACATTTTACCCTGATATAACATGCACTCCATATATACCCTGTACCAGCTAACTGTAGAGCAGGCAAAGGAGAACAAATGTCTGCGGAAGTAGTGAAGTGAGAGGAACGGGATTGCATAATAGGCAACTGGAGTTAACCATTTTTGCTGCTTCCCTCTGGCTTTCACCATTCAATGTCCCTCCTCCTTCTTTGTCACTATGCGCGGATCTGTTCCACGGTTAGCTGGGACAGAGTGTAGCTGTGAGAGCATCTGACACAAATCCCATTTAGTTCGCTTCACTTTTAACCCTCTTTGCACTCACAAGTCTAATTGATTAGAAAGTGCAACACTGACTTGTCTAATTACTTGATTTGGTGTCTGCACCATTTGCACTACATTCTGGAGTTGTGTAGTGTGTGGTGTACGATCATATGTGTTAACCAATCAAATGAACATTGAAAGCTGCATGAGATATGTTGAATCTTCTGAACACGAATGCAGCTATTCTTGCACACAGTTGAACACAATTTCCTTGCACCAGCCTTACACTGAGATGCACCTGTACTACACCTGGTGTCAAAAAGTGCAGTGAAGGAAACTGACCCACAATAAACATGGGATCAGTTCCCAGGTTGTGTGCGTCATCATGGGCGTCCGGAAGAGGGGAGTAGGGGGGGACCGTGCCCCCCTGGAAAATGAAAGTTGTACAAAAATTATATATGATCGTATTTTTCATATATAATTTCATTTCAGCCACAATAATATATGTTAATTATTGCATGAATATGATAAATTCAAATTTAAGCAATGTTTTTTGAGAGAACAACATTATTATTGGGGAAAATGTACATTGTTTGCCCTCCCCTGGAAAAAATACCTCCCTTGTCCCTCCCTGGAAAAAAATCCTGCGGACGTCCATGTGCGTCATTGAGGTTGATGCATAAGCAGCTATGGGACACCCACATCAATTGTCACCAATAATGAGAATCTAGCGTTAGGTTTGGTGCCGTGTGCACGTAATTTTCCTTTCTGTGTGTGCATACAACGGGTTTCCATGAGGCATTCTAAAAATACACACACTAGGTTGAAACAAATGTTACGTTGTACAAGATATCTACCGATTTAAAAAGTTTCAACGTAATGTTCAAAGTTCTTTTTAAATCTTGAACTTCGAATTGCTTAAAAATAAAACAGCGAAAGTAGTCATACATCCATCCGTCTCACAAAAAGCAGTTGTAATCATGCCACTATACTACGGGAAGACCTAAAGAATTTTGTCACCAGCAATGCAGCAAAATATTAAAACTAAAATGCAGTAAGTATACCACACACAGTACAAGGCCACTTCTGACATAAGTTCGAAAGTCATGAATTTTACAAGTGCGGCCGTTAATGTCATTTATTGAAAAATAAATTACTACACTTGATAGCTTTTCATTTCAAGCTTGATTCGCTCCTAGACAAAATAAATAAATAACAATCCCACCATATTTTTTTCATACCTGTCACTGCAGAACACAAGTGTTGCTCCAATGCTTTCTCTCTGCCAGCTGGCGAGTGAATCGAGCACCATAAGAGCAGAAGATTCGTTGTGTACCTACACGGCTGTTCGTAAACTCCAGCCAAGTCAGCCCAAGAAATATAGAAGTATTTTAGGAAGAGCATTCCGAGACACGGAGCTCTCCCATTGGCTAGAAGCCGCAACGAGCTCTGACGTGACCAAGGGGGATCTGTCAAGTGGCGAGGCTCGCGTATCAATGGAAGCTTACGGGAAATATTTTCATTTTTCATTGTCCATATCTTGGTTCTATTAACCATTTGCAGAAGAATAATAAGCAAAACGCAAGGAATAAGACCTAGGCAATAATGTGAAGAAGTTTACAGCACGCAATTACAATAAATGGCGTTATACAAATCAAACAAAAAGTAATCACGACTATCCTCTTATATCGCCCCTACATTGAAATCTGAAGTTGCATATGGGTAAATAAATACAATTTTACATATTAAATATTTCGCTACCACACCAATACTTATTATCCTTCACACCTCCAAATTTTCACAGATCTTTGTTATTAATAATTTGTTCATTATAATTTATATATCTAGTATACATAGGATGTTGCTGTCGCTGTTGTTATATGACATCGCTTTTCTACGTATTTAGGGTAACCGCAACAATAAAAATGAATGATGAAATGATAAATTTGATGGAAGCGTAGGCTAGATGAGTGTGGCAAGCACTGGTGTACTCAGGGGGGGCTTAAGGGGCTGCAGCCCGCCGAAATTCTAAGAAAATAAAAAAAAATCATGTGAAGACAGTAATGAAGTAAAAAAACAACTTTAAAATAACCCCCGATAACTATTTTTGTGTTTGAATAACTTTTAAAACGAAGGATTAAAATGGTAGTTGGAGCTCGTATCTAATGAAAATAGAACAGAGACAACGGGATATCAGCGAAATTGATTTCCGGCGATACATTCTATGAACCAATCTCATTTTGTTCAGTAAAGGTTAGATTCATGGCACTGAACCCGTGTACAATTTGAATTGAATTAACATAATCCTTGAGTGAGGTGGAAATGGGTTTTGGATATTTTCTTTTTGTAGATGTGAAAATCTTTAACTAGTGATGCACACATGCTTTCGCTTACATTAAAGTTTACACTATGGTAAAATTGCAGAAATATTCTACCTAAACTGATTTGTGTTTAAAATACCGTAACATCAAAATATGTTTTTTAGAAATTAATAAATAAATAATAAATGGATAAAATGCAGTGTCGTGGGAAAGCGTAATCCCTTAATAAATTCAAAGAATCTCGTGCCAGCTCGATGGCGAATCTGGTCAACCGCGTGTTCGACTTTGAATCCCATCACTGAAGTTCCCGACTTGGAGTCACGTCGTGGGCATTGATGTTCTTTGTGCCTGCCCTTTCATCAATTTTATGTGATCAACACTCATCGCCGCGATTAACCAAAAGTGGTAAAAAATCGACGTCAAATAACAAATACATAAACAATAGGCCTGGCCTCTGTCTTGGTTTAGCAATGTGATTTGTTAATCACTATACGGTGGAGGCCGAGGCGGAAATAAATATCAGTAAGAATAAAAATTCATTACAACTTACCCTTCCTGGAGACTTATGATTTTGAAGACGATGCTACCCACTGTCGTCTTTTTCTCGCTGCACTTGCTTCCATGGACTTGAGTTTCATTAGTTTATTCAAATGTCGAATTCTAATAAAAGTTCTTGTTCTGACATACAGGGAAATCATCTTTTCGTTAACTTCAGGAAATTTTGACTGAAGTACTGTCTTTAGAGTGTCCATAACTTTATGTTGCTTGGAAACAGTTGACCCATTGAAGGATGCAAACACAATCTCAAATTGAATAACTTTTTCCATATCCGAACCTCTACGTGCCTCCACCGGGTACCGAACCCAGAATCCCTCGACTATAAGGCGATGACGCCACCACTACGCCATCGGGGAGGCCCTCAAAATAGAAATAGATGTGGTGCCAGATTCCTTAAAGCCCCAATTGGTAAACTCTGCAACAGCACAAGAATGTTTACCTTTGGCACGCTTATTCATGGTACACGTAATACGACCTAAAATTACTCGCTTTAATATTCAAGACAGACAGCACAAGCACTTCTGCAAACGAATACCTGATCGCTACTACTGGACCTGCAGATTTTTCTGACATCTGGGAGAAATCTGTGCCTCGAAGTTGGCTTATACCGAACAATGAAAGCCATGTCGCTTTCGGAAACTGGAAGCAATTACTTTCCATTTGAATGTTCCCAACTGCAGGTATGAACCCCCTCGGTGTACGTCAAATCGCCTATCGTATATCCCTTACCTGGAGGAATCGCTAGCGTAACGCTCTATGGACTCAGAAGCGAACTTTGGTTGAGGCATGGGTGTGTATCATTGTGTGTCTTATCTATTTCATCTTTCATTTTATTTCATTGCTCTAGTTTGCTCTATATGTCAAAAAGCGACGTGAAATAATAAGACAGATTGATTGAATTGGCGTTTCAAGTCCAGTTTATACACATTGAGGCTAATTGGGACTGGACCTACAGTTTAAAGTGGGATCCGAGCCACTATGTGCCTCCACCGGGTATCGAACCCGGGATCCCTTGATTATAAGGCGATGACGCCACCACTACGCCATCGGGAGGCCCTCAAAATAGAAATAGATGAGAACGTTAATTGGTTCAGTAACGATCTCGCTACCCAGCGAAGGTTTAAGGCTCGAGTCCCGCCTGGACATTGTGTCCTTTGCGGGTGTCCATCTATTTCATCTATTCATTACTCATCCTCGCCTTTCAATTAGGTAAAAGTTACAGGAAAGCAACCCAAAAATAAGAAAAAAAAATATTTGCCTCGTAATAACGCAATTTGACAAGGACGCCCGCAAGATTTTTTCACAGGAGAGGCAGCAGTGCTCAAAGAGGGAAAGGTTTTGGAATGTTATCTCTCTAGTTAAGAAAATCCTCTTTAAAAAATTCCCCCACTAGGATAAATTGCATAGACATCCTCCCACTGCATTTTCTGTATGATTTTGCAATATACTCGTACTTATTATGTTATGCAGAAGTAACTTCAATTAATTCTTCTCAACAATAAGTCGCCCCTGCAAAGAAGTTGCTGAAATTCTACTGCTGGAAATTTTTAAAATACAACACTACCTGAATATATGTACAATATATTGACATAATTTGATGAATGTTTCTTCCGTATCAAAAAAAAAAACACTACGTGTTAAATAAAAATTAAATAAGAAGGATACTGCTATAGACATTCGTATTATTGAAACTGATGGCAATATTTGCATTCATACGGCTTAGACGTTTATTATTGCGTAACTGTAACTTCATAATAATAATAGTTTTATTCACACACACACAACACCGAAATTTTGGAGCTTCCCGTGGATGCAACTCGACAGGACTCATACCACTGCATTTTACATACTAGTGACTAGCGAGGCTCTGGCGTCTGGACTCTTGGCCATTATAATCCTCGGTGGGGCTCGTATTGTGTTGTCCTTACATGTATATGATTGTCCCTTCATCCGCCAAATCTTATCACGATTCATCCTCATCTTCGCGATTAGCCAGAAGTAGCAGAAAAACGAAATAATAATAAATCAATATGTATGTATGTGTCGTTCATTTAAATACGAATTTCTACTGGGTTGATCGCTACTATGAGGATGAATGTTGAACTAATGAGTGGAGAATGAGACAAACATTGCTATATGCCTTACTATGGTTCAAACTGGGGCCTCTGGCTTCCTAAAGCGTTATGCTGGCATGGAGACCGGTTATATACATGTAGAGGGACTTACTTAATCCTTTCCGTTCAATCTTACTCTCTCGATCCTGTTGAAGTTATGTCCATGGTATAATTTATTAAGTTAGTAAACTATTTGCATGAAAATATGCGCACGAGACTCTACTCCCACACCCTCCAGCACACACAGGCATTTAAAATTGTTTCACTTTACGATTTTTCGGGTGTTCTATCTATTGTGCTCGTCTCAAGGTAAGACTCTCATTGTAATCATTTAACTTCATTGCTGTGTCTCGTAATCAAGGGGTCCCGTGGTCGATACCCGGTGAAGGCACAAGGTGGTTCGGATTACACTTTAACATGTAGACCCAGTCCTGATTAGCCTTACTGTGCATAAAGTGGACTTAAACACCAAATCAACCAATCAACCAACCAACCAACTTTATTGCTGCGTGTAGAAGTGTAGACAAATAGTGTTAAAGAACCAAAGACCTTGATTCCTTTTTGCTGAATTCAGCATGAACTTGTTATTTTTCCATCCTCAGTTAACTTGAGAAGGTACGGGAAAGCAGTGAAGAAGAACTACATGTTATAAATATTGCTTCCCAAGAGTTATAATCGCCTCTGTGAGGCGATAAACTTGTATGATTTTACATATTATTAAGCGGCCCGCAGCTGAGGGATCCCCTTTTTGACGTCACTCTAGCAGAAGACCTTCACGTGCCGCCGTAGCGCGGGAAGCCGGAATAGCACGCCCTGAAGTCAGCCGAAGCTGGCTACATCTGTTCTTAAACTCAATCCAAGTACGGCTAGCTCCGCCCACTTCCGGCTCCCTGACGTCACAGTGACGTATCCGGCTTACTTGGCTCGTAAGATTCGTAAGCCGTCCTCGATGCGACTGAGTTGGCTGACTGCAGACGAAAACTAGCAGAAAGCACGAGGCGACAGCTTTCAATGGCCGGCAATCATTTATTTGATGCCTTCGTAAGTCAGAAAGGCAGCTGAAGGAAAAGATGTAATTAATATTATCTTATCATTCTTTCCGTAGATGTATATATATGGGAAAAATATGCAAAAACTGGTATCCGAAGAGAAAAAAGTATAAAACAATGAAAAAGTAGTTTTTGATCTGAACTGTAATGAAATAACTATTTTTGAAACCATTTCATTTACCATAATTCAACGTTATTAGTTGGTGTTAACACACGGTATACTAAACTAAATTCACCAACCAATAAAATACTACAAAATAATTATTCTTGATGTGTAGGCATACGTATGATAATTTTTTTTCGGTTATTTTTTGTGTCAATTTCTAAATCTTGTCAAAATATTCTATTAATTTATATTAATGTAGCCGAACTTTATATAGAAGTGAGATTTAGTGCCATTTACACCTAATACTACTTCCAAAGAAAGTCAACTGCTTTTAAACATGCTCAAGAGTCAAGCAGACGAGACGATCCACCACGCCATAATCCATGCTGTTCGTAAACTGCAGCGTGGAACAGCTTGGCTAGTGACGTCGACATGACGTTTTGTGTGACGTCTGCTTAATCCACTCGTAAGATCTGCGCTGAGTTGGCTGGAGTTTACGAACAGCCGTAATGGAAGACCTTGAAGTTAGGTCATGTGATCATAAACAACCAATCAAAGAATACGGAGCTACTGCTTTTCTGTTTTGTTATGAAACTAACTACAAGTCGTAATAATAAACTGAACTGAGTTCATCGACGTACATTAAATCTAGTCAAGATTAATAATATTCATATAATCTGTGATATGTACAGCAAGCGTTGTGTTTTCTCCCCAAGATGACTATGAATCACAATCACACCAAACTCTGGTAGGAACTGTTTATATAGGGATAAACAAATCCTTTTTTCTTATAGTCATATCACAGATTGTCATATCCCAAACTTTGGAAGAGAAGGAAAGAGAACTATTGACTTCCTTAGTTTTCAGGTATGTAGAGGAAACCGAAAATTATAAACAATTAACAGTTATATTTTATGTATTACGAATATAGTAGTGGGTAAATTTCTCGTATCGGACAAACGGATTTCTTCAAATTTGCAGGAGAAATTACGGCTGAAATTTACTAGTTCATTTAATTTGAATATTCGTACTTAGGTATTCTGCATTGAGATACATTGTTGAATGTGGCATTTCGCTTATTTCACGGAAATAAGCTCTATTTGCGACATATCGAGTAAGTTTTCTTCGTTTCTTTTTGCCTTCGGTAACACGCAAAATGGCGGTCACAGTTTCACTACCGTTTCCACCCCACTGCACCCAAAAATATCTACGTAGCCCCACGAACCATTCATACATAGCCCCACAAACTATTCCGGTAAGGTTAGGTTAGGTAGGGTCACTATAGGTTACAATAGTTAAAAATTGGTTTCGAAAAAAATATGCGTAGCCCCACACACCATTCTCGCATAGCCCCACGAACCATTGACGCATAGCCCCACGAACCACTGACACATAGCCCCATGAACCATTGACACATAGCCCCACAAACCATTTGCGGAAACGTACCTTCTTCAGTTACAAAAACGTGTGTTTGGAAACACTTACCGGGATTACGTCATCACACACAGGCTACATCCACCTGGAAGAAATGGATGCAAGAGCTTTCGTGCATCGGTCACACATTTATATCGAAAAATAGATGATTTACGGGCAAAATTCAATGAACGATGCGAGAAAACACTTCCCCGAACTTCCACAAGTCTAAAGAAACTGCATTCGGTAATTATGCGATATAGCCCGAACACCTCTCATTCGTTTATTTCCTTAATTTTAGCATTGATACTTACATATTCTGCATTGCGGAAGATTCTTTAAGGTGAAGTTATGCCTTTTTCCATAAAATAGTGTCAACTTTTCATATTACAAGTCATTATTTGTCTTCCTTGTTATGCTTGGGTAACAGACAATATGGCGTGCAGTCGTGCTTGTATTTTGTCGATTTGGAGTGGGTATGCAGTGTTTCAACCTTCTCAATCGAAAAATACCTACTTTCGTGTTTATTATGTCATCATAAAGCATTGACGGATAGCCCCAAAAACCATTCACAATAGCCCCAAAAACCATCCACGATAGCCCAACGAACCATTGACGGATAGCCCCACAAACCATTGATGGAGAGCCCCAAAAACCATCCACGATAGCCCCATGGACCATTTCCGGCAAGGTTAGGTTAGGTAAGCATAGTTAAAAAAAAAATCTCATAAAAAAAAAGACACGCTTGGAAACACTGCCGAGACCGCGTCACTTTCGACGCTCGCGCCATCTGCACGTACATAATGGAAACAACGGCCTAATGTTAATGAAGATGCAAGTTCCTTACGTAAAAACTGATTATTTTTTGTTCTGCAGCATTCTATGGTGAAGTTTTTAGTTACCTCGAAGAACGTCGACAATCATACAGAAAGTGATTTCAGTAAGTAGTTTCTCCTGTAAATTTGAAGAAATCTGTTCGAGCAATATCTGACAGTTATCCATTATGTTATCACAAACCATTGACGGATAGCCCCAAAAAACCATTCAGGATAGCCCCACAAACCATTGATGGATAGCCCCAAAAAAATATTCACGATAGCCCCACGAACCATTGACGGAAAGCCCAAAAAACCATTCACGATAGCTCCAAAAACCATTTACGATTGCCCCACGAACCATTGACGGATAACCCCAAAAACCATCCACGATAGCCCCATGGACCATTTCCGGCAAGGTTAGGTTAGGTAAGCATAGTTAAAAAAAAAAAAAAAATCTCGTAAAAAAAAGACACATTTGGAAACACTGGCGAGACCGTGTGACTTTCGACGCTCGCACCATGTGCAGGTACATAATGGAAACAACAGCATATTGTTGTCGCTTTACAGAAAATGCAAGTTCCTTATATAAAAAGTGATTATTTCATGTTCTGCAGCATTCTATGGTGAAGTTTTCAGTTTACGCGAAAGAAAATACCTCGAAGAACTTCGACAATACTACAGAAACCAATTTCAGTAAGTAGTTTCTCCTGTAAATTTGAAGAAATCTGTTCGGGCGATATCGCATATTTACCAAACGGGAGCCTCAAAAACCATACACGGGTAGCCCCACGAACCATCACGGGGAAGAGGTTAGGTTAGGTTCCATTAGCACTCATTAATTACTCGATATCTCGAAAATGGAAATTATTTTCGTTAAAAAAAGCTAAATCCCTTGTTAAACAATTTTTCGCAATGCAGAATAAGTAACAACGAATGTCAACAAGTACAAAATAAACAAGTTACAGACGTTTCCCGGCTTTGAAAATTTTACCACAAAATATTTACAGCAATTTGGGTACTGGTAAAAGGAAGATGTTCTTTATGCCTTGTTATTTTAAAGTGAGAATGGTAAAGGTTCTTAATGTTTAATGATTTTAGCAAATTTTTATAGGAGTATGAGATGCTAGATTTCTATACTGCACTATACTGGAATCAAAAGCGTTTTTACACACACTACAGAACACATTGTCCAATTCTTTGTCGTAATAAATCCAAGGAAATGTATTTTTCCATCCTTCGTGGTATGACCTGCCTGACGATTTCTTGACACTTGTTGCTAATGTACTACAGGAACTGGCAGAAGACACATTCTCGGGTTCCTTATTTTTTGACTGAACATGCTTTTCATTATGTTCAGTGTCAGTAATATCCATCTGTGATGATGACGACAAATGTATGATGAATTTATCCATAGCGACTAGCAAACCTACTACTGTTCGAATTCGAAAGTATGTAAAGAAGCAATACTCAAAATTGTGTTTCAGCTTTCCACACACGTCCCGTGCCACGTTTGAATATTGCAAAAATTTTTGCCCAGCAAAGAGCTTTTGCTCCATGCATCCGGTCAGTAGACCCTCTTCTTTGTACTAACTATTAACACGGTAACACCCATTTTTTCTGAAAATGAGAACTTCCCAGTCTACAATCTAAGCTCCCGCGTCCTTCCAAGCCATTATCTCTTGGAGAACAAACAAAATGATAACAATCCAGATTAAATGAAAACAACTTCACTGAAATCGTAAACCACGCCCCTCTTATCTGATTGAAACAAAGAAAAGAAGAGGTATTTGGTATTGAGGTAGTTGGTCACAATCTGCTTCCTTGTGTTTCGGTTTATTCTTTATTAGTGCTCAATATCGGCAAGTAGTTATTTTAAAACAATTGTTGATGAATGGAGTGGGTGTATTGTAGTGTGTCACTTGTAAGGAAACATCAAAGCAAGTCAAAAAGACGGGATTCTATTCACAATACAATATACTTCCATTGTTATTGTGGGGACTGCCTTTGACTTCGCCAGAGACAGGCAAGGAAGGGGGGGAATGTGTCGCTTGGTTGCCTTTGCACAAACACATTTGAAACAATTATGTTTTAGAAGTTAGAAATTTTAACTTCCATCTCAATGTTTTAATTGCTTATTATTTTTTGATAATGGCAAGTGAGAAATATTTATTTTATTTTGTTTTTATCAAACTAAAAATCTTGTGTGTTCGAGCCCCGGAGCACCCACATAGTCAGCGTGCATGACTGTGTTAATTAATTTTTCTAAAAGGTAATGGTTGTGAACATTTAATGATTTTTGCAAATTTTATAGGAGTAATTAAGAAGTATTTTAGAATACTTGAAACATTTGTGGAAAATTGGAGAAACTAGTTAGTGCAGTTAAAACCTTCACTAAGTATTTTTTTGCTGGAGAAAATATCATTTGAAACTAGTTTTCAGATTCCATTCTTAGTTTACAGATTCCACTTTAAATTGTAGGTCCAGTCCTGATTAGCATAAATGAGGATAAGGCAGGGTTCGCCAAGGTGGGCCCACTTGAAAAAAAAAAATCATTAACTTTGGTATTTCAATGATTTCTGAAATGAAGGAATGTCATAGAGGTGATTCTTAGAATGCGATCACGACTGTCATTATAACTCAAGATTAATTTTGCTATCTAAAATGCACAACACTTCTAATATTGAAATGAAGTAGAACATATCAGAGCTCAGTACACCAATACAAACGTTTAATCTTTATTAAGAAATTACATAGGCCTATATTAAGCTATAGATTGTGCAGGTACTTTAGACAAAAGATTCCAATAT
Source organism: Lepisma saccharinum (assembly GCF_977018435.1). Classification (NCBI taxonomy): domain Eukaryota; kingdom Metazoa; phylum Arthropoda; class Insecta; order Zygentoma; family Lepismatidae; genus Lepisma; species Lepisma saccharinum. The sequence goes on along the minus strand of NC_139229.1, from coordinate 160,924,038 downwards.
GTATGTTGAACAGCAACGTATTTATGTTTGCTCAATATTGAATACATTCGCTACTGCAGTTTGTATACAAAATAGCATAGAATTACATTATTACAATAACACAACTATTACGTTCTACGTAACAGCGTATTTCTTGAAAAAAAATTACTATCGGGGAATACTATCTATGCTATCGCTATTTTATTATGATGCTTGTGATTGAAGATAATAGTACACATCTGCAATTGATCTCTTGATGCTTCTGACATAAGTCATAATGTATCTTATATCGTAATGTATCCATTATTGCAACATTTGCTAATATCAATTCAAACATATAAACTTGCTATACAGAGACCCAGAGGTAACCAGGAAATCGTAAGAGAATAAAGGATAAAAATAAAAATTACTACGGTTTAGCAGTTTGTTCTGGTCTGCTAGTTGGTGTGCCAGGCGGTGAAGTACAGTGGGTAGGTATTCACATTTTATTTATAACAGCTCGACAAAACCCGATTATACCATGTTTTTTTTTTCTTTTTTTTTTTAAAAAAAAATGTTTTTCAAACCCTGGGATAAGGTGACTTACAACGAACTGTGCTATCTTGTGCATGTAATTCCACTGCAAAAAGCCACATGCACAATTGTATGAAAGAAAACTGGTTTCTGTGCAACCATCTGACAGTAATGGTTTGATAAATATGAAGCAACTAGTATGATTATTTAGCCGAAGTTCCAATAGGAATGCAGTAAATAATAACAATGTTGCTGTTGAAAGTCAATAAAAGATTCACAAAAATGTATGCATGTGTGCCATGCTTGTTGCCTGTGCATGTAATACAGTTTTGCGTGGTGTAAGATTAACGTTACCAGACATTCTCTATTTCCCGGACATGTCCTACATTTTGACTTTCATATAATTTGAATGGATATCAGATAATTTTCTATCCAGATAGTGGATATTCTAGTATTATCTGGATATTTGGATTACCATATCCTGAAATATCAAATGCATGCATTATCGAGACAATTTTTTCCTTTGTTTTACAGGCTCTCCATATTCTTTTATTCATCGTCATGTATTTCTAATGATGGATTCTCTGCAAATTTCTCATCCAATCTGCCTGTTTTACGGATCTCAGCATATATTTTTTTAATTGTTTGCCTTTCATTTGCAAAATCTCAAAGGAGACCTCTGCATTAATAAGTTCAGTTTAAATGCAGAAAGTTTTCCACTAACAAGAAAGCATAAAGGAGATACAGTTTTGAATGTATAACATTTTCAGTTTGATATCATGATGCTTTATTTAGTAAGTACATTTTTAATTTCAAACTCAATTCTTTGAACTTTAAAAAATAAATAGCGGTCTGCAGTGGTTGGAAGAAGCATGCTATAGTCTGACAAGTGAAGTCCCGATATGCGCAGATCGCTGCGGAGCACTTCCAATTACGTCATCCTCCCCACCACTCTTCTACGTACTGATCTGGCCTTGAGACTACGAGTGGTGCCAACTCAGCAAAATTAAGCTAAAACAAATATGACAAACTATTTTTACTGTGTAGAATGTCGGTGCTGGCTCATATCAGTGGTTCATTTGATTTATCCGGTCTTTGAAAATGCGTGCGGTGCACGGATCGTAAACTGTAGTATTACGCACACACGTTAACATTTATAACGAAGAGAAACTACTGGGTGAATTACTTCATTTTCTGAATGCGACATCGAACAGTGGCCTGATTTTTTTTAAAGCCAAGTGCAGTGGGGGTTCTTTTGTTTATCGAACAACAATCACTACGAGAAGGCAATCTGATAACATGCTTTCCTGTGTTCTTTTTTAAAGCACTGAAATATTCTTGCTCTTTACTCTTGGCTGCATATTTTTGAAATGCAAAAATCAAATCATGCCGGGTCCAACGAAATCCACAATCTGCTCTGGAAAGCCCCTTAGAGGACAGGCCAGAGAAATTATTTACAATGTTGCAACATATTTGCAAAATCAGAAGGAGTATCTAAATGGATGGTTTCTCAAGTTTTAAAAGAATTGGATTGGATTGATATGTTGTTTTAAGTCCACTTTTTGCACAGTAAGGCTATTCGGGACTGGACGTACAGTTTAAAGTGGGATCCGAACCACTATGTGCCTCCACCGGGAATCGAACCCGGGATACCTTGATTACAAAGGGACGACACTACCACTGCGCCATCGGGGAGTTCTAGTTTTAAAAGAAGGAAAATAGTAGTTGGCGAAAGGTGAGCTGAAGTTCTGTACATCGACAGGTAGAAAACAGCCCAGGAAAAAGCGAATACAAATTTTGTTGAAAATCCTCAGACCATTCCGATCCCTCCAGGTTGCAACACTGCGAACCAATGTCGCTGCGAAGAATGGATTGGGGAAATGTGGTTTGAGCTGCGCAACAGCTATTTGCAGCGTCTTGTTTTTAAACTTGTGAAGTTATAGTTGAAGCATCACTAGCCTACTATAGCTAGCTACAAAATTTGTAGCCATAGCTGTAGCGAAGCTACAAAATTCCTGTAGTTGTAGCAAAGATTTTGTTACAATGTTTCTTCTCAGCATTTTGAGGTAAATTCTAAATGTTGCAACAGCACCAAAACAAAATCGACAATAATGCTTACTTTTGCAGGAGGTTCATAAAAATATGCTCATACTATAAATACTACCACATTTTATTTGTGTATAGTTGTAATCATTAATTAGGGTAACACTCTAATTGCATTACTTATGTATCAAATTTCAATTGATATGCCACTTACATGGGACATTATTTTCAAACGCTATAGTAAAAGTAATTAACTGAAGTAACACTGCTATCAAAATTATTGAATGATGGGAATCATGATAATAAAGAACAGAATCTGTTTTCCAGAAAGTACAATGACCTAGTCATATCATTAATTCTGTTACAAAGTTTAGACAGGGATGGCAACACTGGTTGGCAAGGTAACCCTGCAATGTTCGATCAAACAACAACCAGTATCATTGTGTGTTTGCCTGTGGTAGCAGAAAGGTGAATTTCACTGCGAGTCGAATGAAGTGGTGTGTATACGAGAAACGTGTGGCAGTAATCGCACTGCACAAAGTTGTCAAATCACCATCGGACATTTTCAACACCCTGAAAAAGCTGAATATCAGCAGGATGTTCATGCATTGGACCATCAGCAGATACTGTCACACAGGTACAATTGAGGACTGCCCCAGGAAAGGTAGACCTCGCAGTGTAAGGAGCCAGAAGCTCGTGAATGCAGTGGCGGCGTGGTTTTAACGAAATCCTGTCAGGAAACAAGCAGTGAGAGCTGAACATTTCGAAAATGTCGATGTCGCTTGTGCCCCGAAGTGACCTAGGACTCCGCGCTTATCGGCGAAGTACCGGTCACTTCCTCACTCCACAGCTTAAGGTCTAGAGGGAGCAGAAAACAAAAAGACTCCTTCAGCATTATGCAAATGGTGGCCACAGGAGGATCCTTTTCATGGACGAAAAAATCTTCACGATTGAAGAGTCTTACAATCGTCAAAACGATCGTGTTTATGTCTTGACATCCCAGGAAGCTCGTGAAAACACCCCACGGATCCTTAGAGGCCATCATCCCGCCTCAGAGATAGTTTGGTGGGGGTTTGGCACGATGGCACAACTGACCTCCATTTCTGTGAACATGGTGTGAAAACATGTGCAAAAGTGTATCAAGCGACAGTGTTGGAACCACTTGTGAAATCGTTGACCCCCACCATGTTCAACAATGAGCCGTGGAGCTTCCAGCAGGACTCAGCACTGTCCCACAAGGCAAAGAACACACAGGAGTGGCTTAAGATAAATGTGCCCGATTTCATTGCTCTGGCTGATTGGCCCTCCAGCAGCCCAGATCTCAGCCCATTGGACTACAGGTTGTGGTCCGTTTTGGAGGGCATCGTCTGTAGGAAGAGGCATCCAAACCTTGCTAGTCTCAAGCGTTGTCTTGTGAAGGCAGTGGCGGACATTCCCCTCGAGACCGTGACTGGCCTCAGAGACTTCAGGCCTGTGTGAAGGCCAGAGGTGGCCATTTTGAACAGTGATTGGTGCTCTATGTTGGCAAGACCTGTAACTTTGTAACAGAATTTATGATATGACTAGGTATTATACTTGGGGCTGCTCTTGAATTTCCATATTGTTGTTTCAAGTTTTTTTATGCAGAAGTAGAGCAAAATTAGCGAAGTGGCGAGTAGCAAACAGGAGTAGCATAGCAAGTTACTTTTTGGTAAATGTAGCTGTAGCAGAGCTACATTTTTGAAAAAGTACCTGTAGCTGTAGCTACTTTCAAAATATAGCATCTGATCACTGGCGATCTGCATACACAGCTTATCTGAATATTCAGATATCAGGAATAACCATAGTGTAATATCTGGATTTTGTGGCTGTACTCTTAACTGCCACAACCTCATGGAAGGCTGCATGTTAAAAATTTGGTCACTACAAAATTCAAAATTCTATTGTCCCATCTATAAAAGGCTCACAAATAAGCTACGAATCAGTGGCAGCTGCTCCTTAAGTAGCAAAGTTGTGCAACCACCACATATTTCTGAACTTGTATATAATTATTAAACTTATTTTGTAAGGAATAATAATAATAATTACATAATGTAATGATGACGGAAATTTCTTCCTCAACATTTTCTGTTGTTGTGTGCCTATGTACAGGATGGAAATCTCCATCTCTCCTCCAGAGTTGCCAACCTCTGAACAGCAGCACATGAAATACACATGTCAAAGCGACCATATTCTTGTCTTCTGGACAGTACATCTGCATTTATCGTTTGATACAACATGAGAAAGCTAAGTAACAGCCTGCTCCATGATGGGTTGGGCAGCATCAAATGCTATGATGCTTGAGCTGCAAGCTTTGAATCCTGGTGAAGGCATGGATGTATCATTGTGTTTATCTGGTTCATCCATTTCATCTGTTCATCGTCATCATCATGACTGGACCATGAGGTAGAAAATTGACATAAAATATACACAATAGAAGTGGATGGAAATACGAGGGTCACTATTTATATTTTGAGCCTTGGCAACACTGATTGAAGTTAGGTGCGATTTGACGTTTGCATGGAATCGTCTGGCATTATTGACCATAACGTACTTCAAATGTTTTGTCAATAGCTTCATTTGTGTTGTTTATGTTGCCTTGGAGATTGCGCGACAACAATAAAATGGAATTAACTCGTGAACATTTTCGTGCGATGATTTTTTACGATTTTCAACGTGGATTATCAAGACAAGAGTGCATCGATCAACTTACTTCCACATTTGGCGATGAAGCCCCATCCTTTGCCACTGTGAAACGATGGTATAACGAATTTAATCGTGGCCGCCATTCGCTCACCGACGAGATTCGCGAAGGTCGTCCAAAATCAGTTGTTGTTCAAGAAACATTGATGCTGTGCAAAACCTAATACTGCAAGATCGTCATGTGACATACTGTGAGATTGAGGCAACCATAGGCATTAGTTCCACCAGCATATATAAAATATTACATGATCATTTAGCTGTGAGAAAGGTATGTTCTCGTTGGATCCCACACAATTTGACAAAAACTCAAAAAGATGCTCGCAATTGGTGCAAACAAATGCTCAATAAATACAATCGTGGTGCTTCAAAAGATGTATATAAGATTGTAACAGGTGACGAATCATGGATATATGCATATGAGCCGGAACGTAAACAGCAGTCGACTGTATGGGTGCTTCAAGATGAACCCAATCCAACAAAAGTTGTTCGCGCTCGAAGCACATCGAAACAAATGGTCGCCTGTTTTTTCGGGAAAACTGGTCATGTGGCAACTGTGCCTTTAGAGGGACGTAGAACGGTCAACTGAATGGTACACAACAATTTGTTTGCCAGATGTCTTCGGTCAAATACGGAAAACAAACAAACGCCGTCGGATCATTCTTCATCAAGACAATGCCAGCTGTCACACATCTCATCTAACAACCGACTTTATGAACAGTCAAAAAATCGAATTGATGGATCATCCACCGTACAGTCCTGATTTGGCACCCAATGACTTCTTGTTCCCGAATGTCAAGAATAAATTTGCGTGGACAACGATTTTCGTCGGCAGAAGACGCCGTTGATGCGTTCCAAAACCATATTATGGAGGTGTCTCAAGAAGATTGGAAAAACTGCTTTGACAAATGGTTCGAACGAATGCAAAAGTGTATTGACCATAAAGGAGAATACTTCGAAAAACAATAAAGCAGTTTTCAATGCCAAATTCCTGTTTTTTCATTGTTAGGCTCAAAATATAAATAGTGACCCTCGTAGCTAGATAAAGTATAGACTACTTTCAATGTAAAAAAAATAAAAGTTTCAAATTATGGAGCATGGTATGATATTTTCTGAATGCTTTGGTTTCTTTGCTGAATATTTTAGTGTAGTGCAGACCAACAGCTGTTTCGTAGTTTTAGATATATTTCTATCACTTTAAGTACTTTTTTATAGTGTGTGACGGAAGTTGATTATTGACATTTTTCATGTTGTCGGAATTTCTGCTGCTCATTTACAAATAATATAATCAAAACTTTCATATAGCAATTTTTTCACTTTGCATCCAGTTTACCTTTTTATTTGAGGATGAAACCCGCATCTTCCACATGACAGTTACATGCGTACAGTGGCTCAAAGATATAAACAAGTTTCTAATATATTGTAGGGAAACTGGAAAAACAGTAGTGGCGCTAAATAGGGGTCAAGGTGGCCCTCTCCCATAGAAAACCAACTAGCCACCAGTTTCTAGAAATAAATATTTTGCTCGTCGATATACAGTGCCTTTCACCGCCGAGAAGCTATTGCACTGGAAAGAGCGCATTTGCCAGCAAACTGGATGCAACATCTGCGTAACTGGAACCTCTAACTATGCAATGAAATAAGCTTGCACAATTACATTGACAGTTACAATTAAAATTATCACTTATCTTGTTACAAGAGGTGTTGGAAATGTTGTCCTACTTGTAAACATTTACAACATTATTTAAGGAAAGTTTCACTGACACATATCAGTTTCTCTTCCAAAATTTCTTCAATTTGTCTCCTGATATTTCCTTTCAATTCTTCTAATGAATGACTTCAGGTTTAGAAGCTTGATAGCTCACCACGCAGATATCATGGTCATGTTTCTTTCTTGTGCAAGGCACTGGGGGGATTTTTGAGGAGTATGTTCCAATCGTGCTTCAGCATCGTCTACTTTCTTCTCAATAAGCACATGCTGATTTACCCTTCACTTCTTTTTCAACTAAGTTTGTTCACAAGTTTTCGAACACTGTCTCTTTGTGAAACAGGAACATCTGTGAATTCTGCTGCAAAGTGCATTCTAACTTCCCTAGAACAGGGGTGATTCCTCCATGTAGGAAGTGAGAAACTTCCTGCAGTTCATTTACACTTATTTCCAGTTTTCTACTTTTTTAGGAATTTAATGCATGTTATAAAATTCTGAGTGCAATGTGCATACATTTTACTAGGTTCGCTACTGTTTGCTATCACTCGCTTGTTCCAGCTGCCGCCCAAAAGGGGACAGTCATCCTGCTGCTGAGGAAGCTCTAAGTTCCACCTTCAGCAGGATGGACAAGGGGTGTGGAAGGGAGGGGGTTACTCAGTTAAATGGCCAGCGAGGAAGCATCGAGTGTTTCCTCATTCAGTGATGCCAACCCTAGCATAATGGTTCTAAACCTAGCATAATTTGAACTTCGCTGGCACCTAGCACTCTGTGTTTGGCAAAGTGCTCTAAACGCGCATGCCTGGGAGAAAGATAAATCAAATTCAATGGAAGATACTTCGAGGGAATATATTTTTTAAAGTTATATCTAATTTGTACTTCTTCAACAGACTTGTTTTGAACAAAAGGAAGTATGCCGACCGAAGGAGAAGTGTTTACAATCAGATCCCAGTATATCTTCTTGTTTTCATCTTTCCTTTATCCTCCCCGATTTAGCAAGTGAACATCGTAGAAGGTTGGAGGTCACAAATGAAACACAAGCTGCCGCTACCAATCGTCGAATTTGCTCCACTTTTTCAAGCACTATACCGAATCCATTCAATTGGTTGCTTGAACCATTGTAATTGATTTGATGGGCGAAATTTAAGATAATTTAGCATAATTTAAGAGTTGAAGAAGCAATATTCTTACCACGGGATTGGCAAAACACACACCGACATGCTTGGAAGGACTCCACAAACGTCGAACCACAGATAAGCATATATACATAATACGTTTATCTGTATTCGAACCAATATAGTCTACTCAAAATGGGTACAGTGGCAGCTAAATGCAAGTGATACAAGTGCCCGTTTAATTGAATGTCTTCCCTTGGTCTGTTTAACATAACTCCCTACATCTAAAAAAAAGCCATGAGTCGCCACTGCCCTACAAGAATTCGTATTGACATAAGACGTACATAAAAATGTGTTGTTTTAAATTGTATGTATATCAGGACATTATTAGACTACAGAAAAGCACCAGTAATACGTAAACTAAAACAAAACAATTGTTAACACCTTAACACTTAACAAACACGTGCAAATTGAACACCAGCTATCTGGATACTGAAGCACTCATGCATCTAGTGACAAGGTCAGTGTACAGCTATCTGTCTAAATGCTGGCAGATACACTCTTACTTCCTGGTGCACTAGCCACTGCTTCACAATCACCTCAGCCGTAAAAGGCACTGTATAATGGCATCATAACCAGGGTGGGATTTGAATGGGGAATTTCCCATTCTGGTTTCTATGTGCTAGGCAATGGGATTTGAGACCTGGTGTCATTAGAAGGGGAGAATTTGTTTCTGCTAAATTCTTGTATGAATAATAATAATAATACTAGTCTCTGTGGTGGAGTGGTTAGCGTAGCATGCTACAATGCCAGGGTTCGAATTCCGGACTTGGCATGGACATTCTTTGCGAGTGTCCCTTCATATCATATCACCAGTCATCTTCATCTTTGCAATTAGCTAAAAGTGGCAGAAAAGCGAAGAAAAATAATACAAACCAATCAATCAATCTTGTATGCTCATACAATATACAATCACACATACACACTATGTGTATAAAATTTTAATTTTTTCACTGCACCCACCAACCTTCCGAACCATGAGCTGCCTGCCATTGCTATGAATAGTGTTTCTCATATATATATTCTCTGTATAAATGCTATAGATTTAGTTTTTGTTGGCTGGAAAAAAAAGGCTGTATATTAAAAACAAAAATTATAAAGATTACAAGTTTAAACATGATTTTGTACATATTTTGGAATTTGAACATTTTGTCTTTTACTTTGTTTTGTTTACTTGTCTTTTTTAACTTCTCTCTCTCCCTAGATATTTCTTAAACTTCAAGTTAATTCAATTATTCTTGTATTAATTATTCATTCTTTTAATCTCTTTCACATCTGTAGAATCTTTCTTGATAAGAGGAAAAGAACATAATGTTTATAACACTTTTGTGATACTGGTTTATGTGCGTCAGTGGAATAAATCCTGGTTTAATGCTATGCCTGTGTTTCTGTAAGATAGATATGGAGCTCTAACATTCATAAACTTCTAAATCACCACTTGCATTTTTTACAGCTGGCTTTAAGGAAAGATGCCATACAAAAAGAGAAGGCACTCAAGTAGGAATGCATCTGTTCCTTTGATGGAAAGCATTGAGCATGAGGAGTTCCATGACAAGACTAATAGAAAGGGACCAGAGGAATGTGTTAACAAAGATGTACAGAATGAAGGAGATGGTATGAAAGACGTGGACACATACAGTAATGATGGCTCAGATATTTCTGAAGCAAGTACTGTTATCTTCACCTCGCCTAGAAATGACAGCAATTTCTCTGCCCATAGTGAGGCATCTGCAATGAGCAATGCTATTACAGTTGAACATGAAAGTGTTTCAACTGTCAGCAAAGAATCCAACCATATGTTAGAAGTGTACGTAGATAATTTTATTGCCTCTCTCTCAGCTACCTCTGGAGGCCAGAATTGTGAGAGTGTCCCCCAAGACGTTACTGTGAATGGATGTAACAATCTACTGGAAGAGGAAATAGGTGAGGCACCAGAACAAAATCCATCACCTCTTTCGGATGACTTGATTCCTGCTATTGCCATGCTGCAGGATTTTGTTAGCAAGTTTTCAGCACCTGGTGTCCCCAAGGCTCTGCCTAGTAACATTGTTATAAATGACAAATTTGCTGTAAATCTGATCAGTCAAATGAATAATTTCTCAGATAATCTGAAATTAGCACAAAACTATATAGATGCTCATCAAGAGGAGGATGCTTTAAATACACTGGCAACAACATCTGTTGGTTTAAGACAAAGTGCTTTTTCGGTGAACTTAATAATTGATAAACTATTGTCTCACTGCTAAGCAAATTGATGTATTAGCAAGGTCATAATTTGTCTGCAAGGAATTGTAAAAATCTGCTTGTAGGGCTAGCTACTTGAAGCAATATAAGCTGTTTTTTTTAAAAGGAATCAGTATTATTTATTCTCTTGTCATACACATTTATGTATTCAACCATGATATGCAAATGTGGGATAGATTTAAGGATAATTAAAAAGAGTACAGTTTTGGTAGGTTTGCTTGAACCTTGAACAGAGTTGAATATGTGAATGAGTGGGGGGAGGAGGAAGTATGTTTCTTTCCATGGAGGTTTACTACTACTGTGCATTTGATTTCTAATACTTGGTAGCACATGTCTCCTAAGAGTGTAATTTTAGATTGTGATTCAATAGTCTTGTAAATCTTCAGTAGCCTAGTCTTTTGTATGATTGAATTGATTTTGCTACTACACTAATTGCTAACTGCTACATTTAACTATTACGTTCATGATTAAATGTTGAATAAACCATCTAAAACTCTGATGTTTATTTCAGTTCTAATTGTTAGGAAGCAATCACACTAATCATGTCTACACTACATTTATGCTTCTATATTTAAAGGTAACAGCTAATTTTGTAGTTTGGGTCCTTGTTTTCAGTATGGTAAATCATGCAGAATTATTAAGTTGTTAATGATTGGGTGGCCACCAGGTAGGGGCCACTTAATTTTAATTTTTTTGTGTCTAAACCAAGTATATAACACACACACATGCATATATAGAAGGACAGTGATTGAAATGGGAGAAGCAGGGGGATGGCATCGAACCATGTTAAACCATAGGAGCATCCTCCTAGCTAACCCCAAGCCTCCACCAAACATCCCCCCCCACCTACATTTTCGACTTCAAGTGCTGAGGTTAGATATATGCAGGCACGTCACCTGATAATGTTCGTAGGAGCACGTGAACACACATGTATATGTTTAAAATTACGTACATACGAGGGTTGCTGGAAAAGTTTCTGCAAACTACCTCCAACAGTAGCACTAGTGTTCCGCTATTATAAAAATCGGAAGAATAGACCTTTTTTATGTTTAAATTATCTTTGATTGTTTGTTTAAGCCTATTCGTTTATTTCTCACAGCAGTTTGAAGAAGTAGTTTCGTGTGAGAAATGGAAATGTCTTGTGAACACTTTTGGGCAATGATTTTTTTATTATTTCAAATGTATACTGCTGGACAAGAAAAACCGGACACTTGCATTTTTTGTGATAACGCAATGGGTCGATAAAAGCTCTGGTACAAGGGCTAACTAAATGTTGCAGAAACTGAATTAAGTACGAATGCATAAACAAAGTCCGAGCCTATGAATGGTGCATATGGTACTACATGATCTGCCGAACATTCTGGAATATACCTGCGAGCTGTTATTGCAATTCAGATGTCAAATATTAAAGTGTCCGGTTTTCATTGTCCAGCAGTATAGTTTAACACAGAAACAATGCATCGAATGACTTCATTTGGCTTTTGGGGATGAAGCACCATCCAAAAAGACTATGTACAATTGGTTTTTCGAATTCCAGCATGGTTGCACATTTCTCAGTGATGAATTTCGTGAAGGTCATCCATCCACGTCTGTTGCTGCCAGTAATGTTGATGCTGTGCGTGAAAGGATTGAGAGAGATCAGCATGTGACATACCGTGAGATTCAGGCATCCTTGAACATTGACATGAAAGCAATACATACGATTTTTCATGGTCATCTGAACGTAAGGAAACTTTGAAGCTGTTGGATCCCACACAACTTGACTGAAGCTCAAAAACCGGCTTGTGTAAATTTGTGTAAAGATATGCTCAAAAAATTCAATCAAGGCAAGTCAAATTATGTGTACTACATCATTACAGGGGACGAAACTTGGATCTATTCATACGAACCCAAAACTAAACAGCAATTTACTGTTTGGGTGTTTCAATGTGAGCCGATACCAACAAAAGTTGTTCGTTCGAGGAGTGCTGCCAAGCAAATGATTGTTTGTTTTTTCGGTTATACCGGACATGTGGCAACAATAGCTTTAGAAAATCGAAGGACTGTAAATGCTGAGTGGTATACAACAATTTGTTTGCCAAAGGTCATCAATGACTTGCATAAAACACAGTGACGTGCGGTGATGTCGACACTTGGGGTAGCAATCAGTGGCTTGCCCAAGGGAGGTTGGTGTGGGTCATAATCCCCCCCTCCCCTTTACGGCTAAGAATTCCTAAAAATAGAACGTCAAAGAAAGGAAAGGATTGCAAAATGAGGAAGAAGTAGTGAAAAGAAGCATGTGTTAATCCCATCCTCTTTCGAAAATCCAAAACATGTTGATTTGACTATTAAGCCAGAGATCCCGGGTTCGAACCCCGACCTGGGCATGGGTGTTATTTGTGTTTGTCCCTTCATCAATTTTATCGTACCATCTGCACGATTAGCCAAAAGTGTAGGAAAAGCGAAGTAAAACACACCAAAATAAACAATCAATTAATGATTTGATTTATGCTACTTAGCGTCGCTGTCACATTTGGTTAATCGCGAAGATGGTACAATACAATTAATTAAGAGACAAACACATGCCGAGGTAGGGGTTCGAACCCGGAACTCCTGGTGTCATAGCATGCAGTGATAACCACTACCCTGCGGTTGGTTGATTTATGTACATAAAAGCTAATCGAGACCGGACCCACAGTTTAAAGTGGGATCCAAACCACTATGTGCGTCCACCTGGTACCGATCCGGGGCCCTTGCACTCCCCCACGGAGGTCGGTCGACAACAAGGATGAGTGGAAAGCTCTAACTATTCGGATACTTGGGTATCGGTAAAGCAAACTGCGTATTTACTCAGTGGTACGTAAAATTCAATTGGATTTTTGAAACACCATATTTGCATATGATTAACGTTTTTCCAAAAAAAATTGCATTGCTTGATTTCCCTAATTTCTTCATCTCACGATCTCATTACTGAAGGATCCGGGCTCGAGCCCTGGCCTGTGCATGAGTGTTCTTTGTAACCACTTTTCATCCGTTTAAAGTAATCAACGTTCATCGTCATGGCAGAAGTTAGGTAAAGGGATGGAAAAGCAACGTTAAAGAAAGGAAAAAGAAAACACAAATAATTTCCTCCCGTGCATCTGCAGGGCACTGTGAAATCAGGAGTCCAGAGTTCTCTGTTTATGATTGTCCCTCGTGACTTCCATAAGCTCATTAGCTACTTATCGCGATTAAATCTATACAGCTAGAAAAAGTGATGGAAGGTGGCAAAAATTAAATATATTAGAGGGGATGAACAGGTAACAAAACACACTTTTTTGTAGTTTCTTCAACAATATTCATTTGGCTTTTTGTAGTTCTGGGATACACTTTACATTCCAAATTATTTCATTATTCACTGCAGAGTACAACACATAGGAACAAGAATGCGCGCTCGTCACGGGTTCGAATCCCGGCCTGATTTGTTCTTTGTGAGGTCCCTTCATCAATTTCATTATATCATCACTCATCCTCATTTTCGCGATAACCAAATGTGGCAGAAAGGTGAAGTAAAATAAACCAAACCAACAACAACAATTAGAATGCACGTTTTCTAGCCCAAATTAATACATCCGTATTCATGACTGTTTAACTTACCCATTTTTTTTATTGGAGGCCAAATTATTAGAATATTTAAATAAAACACTACTAGAGCGAGAGAGAGCGTGAGCAAATATTTGTTATTTAATCATTATATATTCCATATTTGAAAAAAAAGAAAAGAAACCATAACATTTTTGTCTGCACATAATACAAGTACGTTCCCATTCATATACAAATAAAACTACATCCCATATTATACATACATATTGTACAACGTTTAAAAGGTTGTGTAAATACAGAGAACATAAGTACTGCAGAAAATTTTCCCCTGAGTTCTTTAGAGGATTTACAAAGGAATCGAAGGGAAACCAATCCCCTATCTGTCCTATAGGAGATAGACTGGACGACCTGAAACCAGGGGCTTTCAACCATGGGAGCGGGGGGTGAGAGGGCAAGGGAGTTACAGGCAGAAATCTTCCCTTTCGCTTCAGGCAGTTGTCTATACCTGGAACTGGTAAGGCGGAAGAAGAGCCAGCTAGGGTATTCAGCCTTGCCAGCTGATCACATCGAGGGACGAGAAGCGCGTGGAAAGAAATGTTGCATATGAACTGAGGCTTCAAGATAATAAATATTGTGATTTGAAAATAATTAGAGATGTGACATTGATTGATCTATCTCTGCTAGACTAGCTACTCCTCAGTGCACGTCACTGATAAAACACACCCAAATTGTCACATTATTCTTCACCACGACAACTCCAATTCCCACTCAGCACACCAAACTGTTGATTTTTTGTCCAGTAAAAATGTTGAATTAATGACTCATTGTCATTAATTCGTACTCACCTGATTTATCACCTAATGACTTCTTTTTGTTCCCACACATGAAAAATTAGATGCGTGGTGAGCGATTTGTCACATGAAGCAGCTGTTGACTCATTCTGAACAGCGGTTTCTGAGGTATCAGCTTCAGAGTGGAAAAAATGCTTTCAAAATTGGTTTGAGCGTATGTAAGGGTGTATCGAACTTAAGGGTGAATACTTTGAAAAACAATAAAGCCATTCCCAGAATTTCTCATGTTTTTTTTTTTTTCATATTAATTGCAGAAACGTTTCCAGCAGCCCTCGTATTAAATGCACACTCACATATATTTATTCGAAAAAATACTTTGATGTGCGAGTATATATACACACAATTTACTCTGACACGACTTCTTTCATGTCTGATAACTTTTCTAGATAGTTGGTAACATTGACTCCCACGGTGTTCAAGGGATGGATTTGAACACAATTGCTGTGTGTGTTGCATAAAACTAACAGCTAAGGGGCTGCTGGCTACTATACTCCGAAGATGTTCACTTTGCTGTGTGAACAGTGATGCAAGCGGCAATACTACTTTCATTCGGCACCAGAGTGCAGCATATACAAGGCATGTCTAGGGGGACTCGAAAAGGTCTGCGCTACATAGTTGCAAACTTTAGCGAGAAGTAAGCTAAACCTGACAAATTTTAAGCAAATGAAAGTGCATGTCTAGTGTGTGTTCTTTAGCCACTAGTTTGGGCAAATCAGCAAGCAGTCTTCTTCGCAATAGATACATTAAAAATATATATCTAAATATATCTAAAAGAGAATTATTACAGTTAATCTTCTTTCATCCCACAGTACATGTAATTTATCAATTCATCCAAATGCATGGATGGGCAAACGACACATCCTGGGCGTTTGTTACCATTTGCACATATACAAGCTATTCGCTTCCAAAAGACTGCCTCTTGAACAATTCATTTCTTGCAATGCATAAGTTCAAGGATAGTAAATATGTTAATGATGATTATGAATAGATGTTATTGTACGCTTTAAATTAATTGTTTCTCGAAGTGTGCACCACAGGAAGAAGGAATATGAACAATGTCACATTGACTAATACTTCAATCATAAGCTGGCAACAGAGTTATCATTCTGTATAATACCCAAATATCTTACATACACATAATAAATTCTTTCTGTCCCACGTGCTTTCTGATGCACATGCTTTCAATGCTGAATGCAGGTCGTTGGTTAACATTATGGTCCTTGTAATTAAGGAAGATTGCGAAGTGTGGTAGTCTTCCGTTGTACATACCTGAGATTGCTTGTTATACTAGCATCTTTGGACTAGACATTACTAATTATAAATATCTTAATTAAAACGGCGTTAGTTGTATAAAAAAATAGTGTATTACTTCAAATATAGCGTGATTTTTGGGGGAAATTGTTGAGAAAAAGTTGAACTGTTATTCTCATTTTTTCAATTGAAGACGAAGTTAAAAGGGAGAGTAGTAAATCTGCATTCAGTATAAACATTTTATTGCACGCACCCGTATGTGAACCTCACGCAACGCCATGAGATAGATGCTGCAATGCAACTGTGCCTTGAATTAGGACAAGAGAAACACTCAAACTCATGAAACTGAGAAGTCTGATTTTTGTTCTCTTCTTGCACCTGAAGCAAAATATGTAATGAAATTTGCACAAAAAACAACTACTTACAAATAAACTAAAGCAAAATTTGTGATATTGTATGCATGGAAAACCTATATATATGTGTGCATGTGGGGAGGGGGGGGGGTGTAATTTTTTACAGAAAGAGCAGAGTTTCACATGTTAAAGATATAGCTCCTATAAATTAAAAGATACCACATTGCTTTAATCTCACCATATGTAATTATTAGGCACATTATCATACCTTTAAATTATACGTATAGGGAAAGTGAAGAACTCAACTTATTTATGCACATAAAATTTGTGAAATAATATATCAAAATATATAATATAAATAAAAGTATGGGTAAATATATAGCCAATTTTGCACATCTTAGAAATCATTTGATGAATAGGATCTATCAGTTTCTTTTGAAAAACATATTCCCCAGGGATCCTGGGTTTGAGTCCTAGCCTGGGCATGGTTCTTTGTGAGTGCTCCCTCATCAAATTCATCATATCATCACTCATCATCTTTGCAACTAGTCAAAATGGCACAAAAGCGACATAAAATAAACCAAATCAATAAACACTTTACAAAATTGATTGGAATTCATTGTAATTGGGCTCGCCTATCCATTGCTTCTTCAAAAGATGGAAATCATACACCAACTGCTTCACACATTTCCTCGTTTTCCTTGGCTGCTGTCAGTCATTCCAGGTAGACTAGCTAACATGATAGAGGGATGGAAATTAGTGAAAATTATTGCAAGGCCTAGAATTTCAGATTTCTTCTATTAAGGCGTCATTTAATGAAATTATAAGTAATAAAATAATCCGTAATAGCAAAATATATTAGGGTAGGCCCGGCCTCCAGGCCTCTTATGAGGCTTCGCTACTGCACTTTTCTTGATTAAAGTTGTACAACAAAGTTGTCGCTATCCAATATCCACATGCTGCAGAGCAAGAGAATAGTCAGGTGAAGGGCATACATTTAGTGGCTGAAGGTGGGAGAATAAGTAAAGGAAAAAACAAGAGAAACATACAAGTGAATGAAATGTACAGATTAGAGGAAATTCTAGAGAAATTGAGAGAATGCAAAACAAAAATCAATTTAGAGGAAGATTTAATGATTTTTAAACATTTTACTCACTATCAATACAGATTAAAATATATATAAATTTCTTACGGGAGAGAGTAAGAATGGTTCAACACAACGTTTCGGAAGTCTGTACTACTTAAAAACGAAACATTTGAAATAGAGGAATTCATCATAGCCTCCGAAAAGATTGTGGGAGGGCTGGATGAAAGAGAAGATAAGGTTAATGCTATTCAAAATATACGTGATATCATAGATGAACACTTGCATTCCAACCTTAAGGATCGAGAGATATATAAGAACCATAGTAAGGACCAAAGGGAGAAAGAAGACAGAAAATGTAGGGGATGCATGCGAGAAGTGAAAAAATGGGTCAATGACAATAAACTATACCTGATTAGATCGGATAAGGAAAATAAAATGGTGATAATGAAACAAGACGTGTATCATAAGAAATTAGAGAATAGTTTTAAGAATAAGGATTTCGAAGAAATTAAAAGGAATCCAATCAATAAGATTAGAAACGAGACAAAGAAAGGCATCGAAACTAGCATCACCCTAGGAACAGCCGAAAAAAAGAAACTTATGAAAGGAGTCGAAGGGAAGATTCCAACATCCTTCGGTATCCCAGAAACAGATAGACCCGAAGTACTGCTTAGACCTATTATCCCAATGTATGATCATCCGGGTTATGGTTTGGCCAAAGAAATGGTTAAGAGACTGGCGAAGATCAAGGATAATCCTCAGTTTAGTGTAAAAAAACTCTGTTCAGGTCAAAAAGTCCATTGAACGACTGGTTTTGGGGGATAATGACACCATTAGTAGTTTTGATGTTGTTAATTTACTCCCGAGCGTACCCTGAGAAAAAGCTGGTGACTGTCTCCAGAGATGGCTTTTAGATAATGGGGTGGAGATTATGTCGCATGGGAGTATGTCCGTTGGTTTTTCTTGTTACTGAATATAATTACTTTTCTGTAAACAGTAAGATTTTTCGGCAAAAAGTGGGACTGGCCATGGGTAACCCAATTTCGGGTTTCATCGTCAACGTTTTCATGCATTATGTTGGAAAAGCGGCTTTAGATCAAGTGGGGGTAGGCTTAATGTATTATGGCAGATACGTTGACGACATCCTCATTATAGGGGATAGCAATGCATTTGGACACAGTTTTTGTTGAACTAGGAAAACAAGATGAAAGAATCAGCTTCACCAGAGAAAATATAAAAGGCGGGAGTATTAATATTTTGGATTTAAGCATTACCAAAACTGAAAAAGGGCTACAACCTGTGTTTTTCATAAACCACTGACAGGTGAACTGTACCTCAACAAAAAATCAGAACACACCAATGGGGTTAAACTGAACATTTTTCTTAATTTCTTTATCCGAGCCGAAAGACTGTGTAATAATGGCAATGAAAAAGAGAGAGAAATCGCCTGGATTAAAAGAGTAGGTCAGAAGAGTGGATATAATATCCGAGAATTAGATAGGATGGCTAGGAAAGCGAGAAAGATTATTGTGAATGAAAGTAATAATCCAAAAGAAAAAGATGATAATGAAAAGATCGCAAAAACAATGAGGAAATACGGCGTAAAATGCGGGATGAAGGCGCCTAGAAATATCGAAAAGAATTTCACCGGGTATAAAGGGAAGGGGGAACAAGGATAACCCGGAAGAACAAAAAGGGGTATACCAGATAGAATGTGAATGCGGGAATGAATATGTTGGGCAGGTGGGGAGAAACATGTGCACTAGATGGGATGAACATGATAAAGATATTAAGGAAGGGGTACCCAAAACAGGCCTATCCGAACATATCATAATGAGCAGACATAGGATTATGAGAAGTGAAGTAATTAGGAAAGAGGAGAAAAAATGAAACAGGGACGTTTATGAAGCTGCACTTATATGCATCGGAAAAAGGAACAAGCTTAACAGAGATGATGGTAATCTTAAGGAAGGGTGGATCGCTTTTCTTAAAAAGTGGTATAAAGCGGTAAATACCGACACTAAAATGGGGTTTTCATGTCACTCCCGAGGTTGTGAGGGCCGTCGAAGAAGAGAGGGAGTTCACCTTGGAATGGTGACGTAAACTATCTTAGAGGGGCATGCCGGAGGGAAAATTTCCCCTTCAGCACAGCACAGGAGCTCTCCCAGTCCATGTGTTCTACCTAACACTGACGGAAGTCACTAGGGGGCTATAATAGGTCGTCAATTTTTATTTGTTTTAGTTGTGTGGTTTTTGTTTTAACTCTTTTTTTTTTCTTTGGAGTTTTTTATGCCGCCACAGTAAGTTTTTTTCCCTTTTTATCCTCAACCTGAATCCTCAACTTACGATTTGACAATGCGGTACCATGTTTGGCACCTAAAGTTTTTCATTTTATTTACCTGAAGAAGGAAGTAGTACAGACTTCCGAAGTGTCATGTTGAACCATTCTTACTCACTCACGTAAGTCATTTATATATAGATTTAATGAATGGAATGAGAGAGTGGGGGGATACCACATGAAAAGAAAGAATGCTACAAATAAATAAATAAATAATAATTAAATGGAAAGTAGAGAGAGAGAGAGAGAGAGAGAGAGAGAGAGGGGGAGATGCATGTTTTTGAGACTCATAATTTCTACTATACCTGAACCCACCATAATTTATCAATACGTGGGTCCTGTCCACCTGGTCAAAACTTCGTGACTCTTCTTCTGTCTCCAACATAAATCAAAGCCAAGAGTTCTTGAGTACATAATGATAACCATAATATTACATGGAGGAAGCCCTGATAGAATAGTGTCATGAAAGAGATTGTAAATTTGCACTGAGGGGAAATATTCTAGAAATTTAAATTATTGCAATGTTTGTAACAATTTTACTTAAGGAAGTGATTTATCAATATTATTATTATTTAATGATGTTGGTAGAAGTACTGTAAAATTTCATCTTTTCAAAAAGTTATTTTTAATCAGAGGTTCCCAGCACAGGCGACATTGCACCATGGTTTGAATTCCGCTTTATACTGAAGGTGGTCTTGAATAGCCTGTCTGAGCATAATAAATCAAATCTTGCAAAAGTGTTTTCACAAAAAAAAAAACAGATGCAATACTCGATGTTAAGAGAGCAGTTAGTTTTATCCTTGTAAATGTCTGGATGTGTATGTATGCACTTGGGTATTATCCTGTCTCTGTGTGTTGCCACACAAAACTGACTAATTTTTCACAGCAAGTATGTAAAGGACATCAACTTTTGACCTTACTGTTTGGCACACACCAGAGATGTACCAGGTGTATAAGCTTAAATCTGCTGTTTTGTAGTCAGAAAAACACATGGTTTGTTCATAGAAAGCAACAAGAAATTTATTCAAAGTACTTGCCCTCGCGAGCTACACATTTTGCCCACCTCTCGGGCAATTTGTGGATACCACGCCAAAAACAGTCCTCCTCTTTCGAGGCAAACCACTCATCAAGCCATGTTCGGACGTCTGCATACGAATCGAAGTGCTGCTCAGCGAGGGCGTGGCCCATCGACGAAAACAGATGGTAGTCGGAAGGGGCCAGGTCTGGTGAATAGGCGGGATGGGGTAGCACCTCCCAGTTGCGTGTCCCCAAACAGTTTTGGACCAGTCTTGACGTGTGCGATGGGGCGTTGTCGTGGAGGAAAATCAGCTTTTCATGTCTTTGTTGATAATCCGGCCTTTTGTCACACAGAGCAAGGTGCAATTTGATCAGTTGTTGGTGGTAGCTGTGGGCAGTGACAGTTTCACCAGGTTACAACAGCTCAAAGTAGACAATACCCTGTTGATCCCACCAAACACACAGCATCGTCTTCCAGCCGAAGCAATTTGGTCTCGAGGAAGATGTTGATGGTTGGCCGGTATCAACCCACGATTTCTTGCGTTTAGGATTCTCGAAATATATCCACTTTTCATCGCCAGTCACAATCCGATGCAGGAAAGACTTTCTTTTTTGTCTGGCAAGCAAGATTTCGCATGTGTTTTGGCGTCTCTCCAGCTGCCGATCGGTCAATTCATGCGGCACCCATTTTTCGATCTTTTGAACCTTTCCCATGGCACGTAGATGCATGGAAATAGCTGCTTGGGTAACACCCAATTGCTCGGCAAGCATCTTTTGCGTTTGGGTATCGTCCTCGTCCAAAAGAGCCTGCAATTGATTGTCCTCAACCTTCCTGGGCCGATTTTCACGCTTCTTGTCGCTCAGGTCAAAATTGCCGTCTTTGAACCGACGAAACCAATCGCTGCACGTTGTTTCCGATACAGCACTGTCACCGTAGGCCTCCACAAGCATTTGATGCGATTCGGCAGCCGATTTCTTCAAATGGAAGCAGAAAAGCAGAGCTTCCCGCATATGCTCTTTTTCTGGCACAAAACTAGACATGCTTACCACAGGAACACTGTCTGTTGTTGTCTGCACGTGCTGACGATGTGCACTGATTCGTGTTGACAGATGTCCAACTCATACAAACACCAGGTATGGTGTGCCCATGGTAGCTTCATACGCTCACTAACGCCATCTATGAGCAAACAGCAGATTTAAGCTTATACACCTGGTACTACGTAGAAATTTCAGCGAATATTCCTCTACCAACTGAGCTGCCAAGATGGACCTAGTTTCTCCTGACCTTACGCTCAAGCTGTTTTACCTGTGTGAAATTGTCTCTCTCATTGCAACTGCAATGGTACCTTTGAAACACTGTTGACGTCCATGGTGCCTGCTTCTACCAGCGTAGAGATGTAAATTACCTTATTCTTTGACACACACAGGAGATGTACTACCTGTGCTCAAGGTGATAGGGGATGTGGGGATTGCATCACCCAGCTAGCAATTTTTTCACAAATCATCCCCTCAGCTGTTCACTGTTGCCATGTTAAACCACAGGAGCCTCCCCAGAGCTAACAATTTTTACTTCAAGCATTGCATACTATGTGGAATTTCTGTGGAAAAATGCATTTAAATGACATTTAACTCATGGTATTTATGGTACCCTTCAGTGGTGCAGGAACAGGGGGGTACAGGGGTACATTGTACCCCCTAAATTTTTGAAGGGGGATACTGTACCCCCTAAATCCGTAAATCGAGTTGTACCCCCTGTACCCCCCCACCATTGGTAATTTACAGCAGATGCAAGGTGCCACTGTTAAAAGAACCTATTTGTGTATATTGTTTATATAAACATTATCTTCCTTACCACAGAAATTCAAACCATTCTAAACTTATTCTACTTTTGAGCAACAACAAGGAAAAAACCTTGGATGAAAAGTCCCCACGCAGCTTTCCCTTCTTCCGTTCAGCTCGGGCCATAAGGAAGCATGGTCTACTCTCCTCCTCCCCTCCTCGCGGGAGTAGGGTGCACAGGAGTCGCGGGTGTGCACAGGTTGTTTTGCTTGTGGTTCCACTATACATTGTGGTTGCTATTAGTTCATAGACCTAAGTTCTTGGAAACCTCCTTAAGGAGATGAAAATTGTTTAAAATGTGTGTGGAACGATGGAATCAGATTTGCTCTCAGAAAATCATGCTGCAGAAGAATGCTCCTTTGCGTAAGGGGGGAAATACACTTTTCTAAAGAGATGGTCGCATCGATTCGAAGATAAGATACAAATCTTCATCAGAAGGATATATGACTGATCCCATTTTCTTTTGAATATTTAAAATGGAATTTCCAAAACGAAATACTTACACGAACGAGACGAGACACTACAGACCAACTTGGGAGTACAATGTACTGCTGTACCTCACCCATATTTTTCATAACTTGGTAAGCCTATCTGAACATGAAGTGAATCTAGAATAAGTTTTAATGACTTCCGAGTGGAAACTGAAACAAAAATTAACACAAACAAGAACGAGAAGGACCTCGCCACACAGGACACGAGATGAGGCTGTGACAATTTTCGACTCATCGCATCGCTATATCATTCCTAGGTGAAATGAAATTTTTCCTAGGCATTTAAACAAGGTGCAATTTGCGATATTATCCGAGGGGGCAGGGAATTATTTTTACCTTTGTATTAGATATACTTATAATTATACATCAATTGCTTAAAATCTAATTTTGGTATCGAATGCAACACAAACACAACGTCATTTTAAGTTAAACCCTAAAGTCAATCTGTAAGAAAATTACATTAGTCAGATGAATGCACGAGATAAATGAAACTCACTGCAGGTTCTATTGGTAGATTTTGGATTGGATTCGCAAGGTCTTTGAGTGAGATGAGAATGTTTGATTGATTTATTTGATTTATTTTACTTCGCATTTCTGCCACTGTTGGCTAATCGCAAAGATGAGGATGGGCGATGATATCATGAAATTGATGAACTCTCACATGCCCAACCTGGGACCTCTGGCGTCATAGCATGCTAAGCTAACCCCTCCGCCACGGAGGCCGGCGAGGTGAGAATGTGTTTTGGATTTTCTTTGTAGATGCGAAAATCTTTAAATGTGACACGCACAAGCTTTTGCTTACATTAAAGTTTACCTTTTCACATAAACGAGAAATTGACATGTCACCCTAAAACACACGCATGTATCTGCATTTAATACTACCACATACGAAAGGAAATCTTGAGCAGTTGTTCATATTGTTCACCAAAGATTGAAAAAAAAAAAAAAAAAATAAATAAATAAAAAACTTGAGCATATGCCTTTCCTTGCTTCCTCTGACATCTGAAGGATTTCGGTTTTGTATATGTAATGATAGTACTTTCGCTTGAAGAGTGTCATTAGGTACAGCTAATTATATAACAAATAAATGCTTTGTCAAATATTTCAAAGTAAGACTTCTTACGAGTTGATCGGGAACCATCTCAACTCAGTTTTTATGTTTTTTTTAATACAATGCCCTACAAATGTCTGAGTAAATACCAAATACATGGCTTCTAAAATACATTGCATGTGGTACACATCTGCCATAAATTGTTTAAAGATATTTTTATGCGTAGCTATAGGAATTTAAAATTAGAATGAACTCGACTAAAGTGGAACTCTATAAGTATGATATATTCAATAATGTGGTTTCTATATCCAGTGGGTGGAAGATGATTATTCCTGGTTGGGGTCATGGACGTCCACAGGATTTTTTCCAGGGAGGGGCAAGGAAGGTATTTTTTCCAGGGGGGGCAAACAAGGCACATTTTCCCCAAAAATAGTGTTGTTCCCTAAAAAAACATTGCTTAAATTTGAATTTATGGTGTTCATGCAATAATTAACACATTATTGTGGCTAAAATGAAATTATATGTGTGAAATACATAATTTTTGGTTGACTTTCATTTTCCACACACAAGCTAGATAATGAATGTATGATTTTATATCTCTATTCTTTTACTATCTTCTACCTATTCATGTAATAACAACAATACAATATTAATTAACTTACGTATTTAATTAAATATAATTATTTATTATTATTATTATTGCAACACTTGGTTGGACCCCCGAAATGTATTTCTATGCTGTAGTATGTGTGTTTATATATATGGGAGGCTGAATGTTGTACCCCCCCCCCCAAATGAAGAACATTCCTGCGCCACTGGTACCAGGGGTGGGCACGGGTGGGCAAGCGCCCACCCAAAAATTCCTGTGCCCACCCAATCAAATTCACTAAGTACACATACTTAGAAATATGTGAATGTTGCAATAAATAAGTGTATGCTGGTGTTCATTACATGTATATTTTACTAACGAATATTATCTATACTAGAATATTATCTATACTTTGTCATTAGAAAGCAATAAGGAATTACTAGAGATCTTGAAACAAGAAAACTGTGACCAATTGAATACTTCTATGATTAGAAGCAGCTAGTGGGCTTAGGAGGCGCAAGATTATGCAGGGTATGGTCAAAATGAGAACAGAATTTAGGGTGAGCTTGAAGGCTGCAGCTCCCCTGTCGCCATCTTCACTGGGTAAAAAAACTGCTTTGAAAAGTAGGCTACCGCATATAGAAAAAATTAGGTACACTGGATGTGATGAAAAATGTAGATAAACGTATAACTAACCACCTCATGTAGCTTGGCGAAAAGATATAACTGAATCTGTGGAGGGGATTGGGGCGGGGTCTTTGTGTTGTAAGCTCCGGGTCTTCACATATATAAATCCCGGCCTACGTATGATTAAAATAATCTCTAAATAAACAAATAAAAACCTCAGCATTGCTTCCTCCAGCAACACAATTAATTATTTCGACTTTTGAACTAGGTCTACATTGAAATTCGTTCTACTAATAAGAAGCAATCACAATAACCACTATAATACCGATGTATATTATTTTTGATGTAACAGTTATGGGTTTGGAAAAAGCAACAGAATTATTGAATTGATAATGGGTGGCTAATTCGGTTTAGAAATTCTAGTTCCACACATAAATTTTGCCTATCAGTTACGTAATCATGCGATTTTTCTTGTGATTAACTTACGTAGAATTAAGAGAAAAAGGAAAGCTTTGTTTTGAGGGCGTCAGAGAACTAATCAGTCACGATGAGAATGGTTTAAACTTTAGAAGCATCAGAGGTTTAGCCGAAAAGATCTACAGAATCTTTAGTTGCAGATGAAGTAAAGAAGAAAAGGTATGTCACGAAGTATCCATAAGAAAATTTTGTCTATTTGTTTTAAGTCGACTTTTATGCTCAGATAGGCTAATCGGGACTAAACGTACAGTTTAAAGTGGAGTCTGAACCAGTGTGCATTGTGCTTCCACCAAGAGAGGGGGCAGTAGATGAACTTCTTCATTATAAGGCGACAACGTTATGCCATTGGAGAAAAAAAATATACAGATGGAATTCGCGGGGAACGTGTTATATTATGACAATAGAAGATGAGTTCATTTAAGAGGGTGTATTACTAGAGACAATATTTGAGACTTTCGGAAAACAACGTTATTTTTCACGGAGTTAGCTGCCTTGGTGCAACAATGAAACACTGTGAAATTGAAACTACCACCTCAACTTTCGAAGTGGTATGAACTAATGAAACTCCACTTTTGGAAGAGTAAGTTGTTGCTGATTCGACTGATTTGTTCTATGTGAAGTCACTTTTCTGCTAATTTTGGCTAATGGCGACAATGAGGTTCAATGGTGATTAGATGAAAGTGACGAAGGGGAGAAAACAAATACATGCAGACATTGAAAATACAACCCCCCAAAAATTATGATTTTGGCTGTGGTTACAGGCACCAGAGACTTGTTCGCCTGCAAGATTATAGTTTCCAGGTATACTGCTCAGGATAGAGGTTGACATTTGAGCGCTTTCGAAAAGTTACCAGTATAGTGACCAATTTCGATGAATTCCTTGTGTCCAAAATCACATTCTACAAAATGTAAACTATTTGTTACCTCAGTGTATGTGTTCATTTAACCCTACGTGTCTCACTTCTCCCGCATGATTAACGAAGATTACTTCAGAAACAGAATAACTACTTAGCTAACAGATTTTTCAATGTTACTTGATTATTACTTTTGGGCGATCATTTGTCAAAATAGCCTTTCATAAGCCTGGGGATACTTTATGCAGAATGAACAAAGAATTGGTTTTTCCGTGTGTGTGTGTTTACATTCCCAAAAAGAAAAATTTTAATCCAAATATCCGATGACGCCGATTAGGAGGAGCAAGGGGGGAAGTTCCCCCACCACATTTTTCTACTTGTTGCACCCGCAGTATGGCCTCTTAATGCTACCAAAGAAGTAAACTGTCCTTGCCCAGAGGTTTTGGCACCCGATAGCTGGTATTGCAAACATTCAGATACATTTGTCAGTTGTAATAACCCTGTAAGCCAAGAAGAGTGGTCATTAACCCCCACGTTTCAGTCAAAATCTCATATGATGAAAATAATATGATCAGGAATATGGATTTAAACACAATTTCTATCAGTGTCGCCTAGTATATAAAGTGGAGTAGGTATGAGCCTTGTATTTTTGCACTTGAAGGACAAAATGTGATTAGAATGTATGGCTGTGCACACACAAACACTTCCTTGAAGTAATTGTGTTCATTGGAGACAAAGAAGTAGAACAAGATGCGAGAATAGATTAGAAAAGGAAGAGGGAAGATACCAAACACACACACACATACATTTGATGTGTTGTGCATGGCAGTTAAGAGAAACATTTGAAGAATGGAACGAGAGAAAGTGAAAGGGAGAAAGATGTAACAAGCTGAGAAAGAAAGATATAAGAAGGCATTAGGGAGTAAAACAAAATATGAAAAGGAAAGGGAAAACAGAAGGGAACTCGGGAGTGTAAGAGAGAAGGGGATACATATGCATGCATGTCGTACATATATGTGTCTTACATGCATATATATATTTACATTTATACCTGCCCACCCTAATCTATCAATATACAGCTTCTGCCCACCCTGTCGAAAATTTCTGGCGCCGCCCCTGACTGGTACCCTTTGCAACACTGGAGGCGGAGAGATGTGGAATACATGACTTATCATCATGGGCGTGTGTGCTGGGCCCCACCTCCTACAGAGTTTTTGGGTCCTTTTGAGGTGTTGAACAGTTACAATAAAAATCATCTCCATTTTCACAGTATAGTAAAAATTGGAGAAAAATATGCATGGACAATATGAGAAATTTAACTCTTTTCTATGAAAAGGCTTGGAACCCATTGAAAATATTTCGTGGGAACATAAATACCACATACAAAATTAGTAATAACATAAAAGTTCATGAATTACCTAGTTTGATTGTTTATTGTATGTTAATAAGAGAAACTGTCTGAGCAACTGAATCTTCCTACTGGATTCATAACGACAATTTACACTAATTCAATGACAAATGGTGTACCGTGCCATGAAGGCATATGTAGGAGGGATGTGGAAGTATAGCTCCACACCTTCTCTATCTCTACCTTTTGAGGGGGTCTCCACCATGCACCAGTCACATTTACCCCCCCCCCCCCAGTACCAATTTATTTGAGCTTGGGCAAACTCCAGAGCCACTTTATGAAAAATTCTGACCTTAGACCACTCACACCAGGAATCGTACCTTGGTCTCCTATGTAGCAGTCAAGTGCCCTCTGAGTAGACCATCACAGACTCGTTATCAGTGACGTGCGGTGATGTCGACACTTGGGGTAGCAATCAGTGGCCTTCCCAAGGGAGGTTGGTGTGGGTCATAATCCCCCTCCCCCTTTAGGGCTCAGTATTCCTAAAAATAGAACGTCAAAGAAAGGAAAGGATTGCAAAATGAGGAAGGACTACTGAAAAGAAGCATGTGTTAATCCCACCCTCTTTCGAAAATCCAAAACATGTTGATTTGACTATTAAGCCAGAGATCCCGGGTTCGAACCCCGACCTGGGCATGGGTGTTATTTGTGTTTGTCCCTTCATCAATTTTATCGTATCATCTTGACGATTAGCCAAAAGTGTAGGAAAAGCGAAGTAAAACAAACCAAATGAAACAATCAATCAATGATTTGATTTATGCTACTTAGCGTCGCTATCACATTTGGTTAATCGCGAAGATGGTACAATACAATTAATGAAGGGAAACACAAAAAACACCCATGCCGAGGTCGGGGTTCGAACTCGGAACTCCTGGTGTCATAGCGTGCAGCGATAACCACTCCCCCGCGGTTGGTTGATTTGGTGTTTAAGTCCACTTTATGTACAGTGTCTCTCAAAAGTTTTAGGACAACGACATTTTAAACTAGGCAACCCAATTTACACAAGCCGTTGGTGAGTTGCGTGCAGAGTTAGGCTCAATTTCAGGGTTGCCACATGCACAATAGATATTTATAAAATACGCGGAAGAAATAAAAACAATTATTATTGTATAAAATTATTAAAAATATCACTATTATATCGCAGATGACAAAATTCTTTCTGAAAGAAAAAAAATAGGTTTTCTAGTATTTCATCGCTGATGAGTCTACAATAAGGAAAAGAGGTGAGAGGAAACGAAGGAGAGGAGAAAGAGAAAGCGAAAGGAGAAGAGGAAAAGTAGAGGAGAGAAGAAAGAGAGGATAGACGAGGAGAGGAGATGTAGTGAGGAGAATGGAAAAAGATTCGAGGAGAGATGAGGAAATAAGAACAAAGAAGAGAAAAGAGGAGGAAAACGAGAGGAGAGGAGGAGACGAGAAGAGGGAAGTGGGGAGTAGAGTAAAGGAGTGAAAAAAGAGAAGAACGAAAAAAGAGAGTGCAGTGGAGTCGGAAATCTAAGACAGGAAAGGAGATAAGATAAGATAAGGAGAGGAGTGGAGAAGAGTGGGATGGAGATAAGATGCGAGAAAAGTAGGGAAGGCGATATGAGATAAAAGCAGAACAGAAAGAGGGGAGAGAAGAAGGAGAAGGAACTGGAGAGAAGAGGTAGTTGCAGAAAATATCGTCTGAGCGTCAAGAATGGATGCATTGGTCAAATTATCGACATGAAACATTCAATAACATTTTGAAATGTATTGGAGAATATATTAGATCGGTGCGAAATGCCTTTCGGCTGAGTTCAGAGCAAATTAAAATCTTCCATGTAAGATCTTTGATTTTACCTGCGATTACACCACTAAAAAAATGAACGTAATTTTTAATATTTATAAGAATTATTCAATTTTTCTCTACTTCTCGGTTCGTTGAAATTGAGATTTTGTAATTCAATATTTCCCCTCCCCCCATCGTTAATTCCAAACTGATTCATTCAGTTTCACACGGCGTGGACAATGAACACAATGGGATATGTCTAAAACTTACGAAAATTTTCTGCCACCGGAAGGGTTTGAACCTACGACCATCAGATTGACAATCCTTAACTTTTTTTTTTTTTTTTTAAATATCTTTATTGAAATTAGCTACTTCTTACACAGATTTTACATTTGGACGTCAATTTCAAAGGATCACATGTAGGAAATTTGCATACAAGGCTTTACAGGTTATCTGATCATTGTGATAATATTGTTCACTGGCATAGAATTTGAATGACAGTTTTTGTACATGAGGTTGGTTGCCAAGCACATAATAGACATAATGTCCTATGAGAAATTGCACTGCACGTGTTCTTGTGAGAGGAAAATACTGAAACTCTGGAGTTAATAAATGGTCCACCGTGAAGTCATTCGGAGAGCGGCGGCATATGATTCCAAGTAACTTCTTAAGGTGTTTCCAATGTTCCACGACTGTCACACATGTCGTCAGTCGATGCACTAAGGTGTCGTCCTGTGCACATTTGGTACAATGGGAGTTGTCTGCCATAAGGTATCTCTGCAATCGTACTCTAGTGACGATAGCATCGTGTACAGTTAAGTACCATATGGAGCGCACTCGATTGGGGAGGTGGGTTGCCGATATGTTTCTCCACACGATGTTCCAGCGCACACTGGGGAATAATGGGACAATACGCGGAATATGTTTCATCCGGTTTTGCAGCATTTTTGATAGAGATTTGACTGTTATATCAGAAGGATCCACACTTGGAAGGAGCATCAACATGTAACAAATTTCCACTATGGTTGTTCGTAAATAGAGAAATTTAGTGGGTATAACACCTGGGTAAATTGGGGCACATAGTTCCACTTCATCCAGCATGGAGCGTAGCACACGAGCCGTAATGCTATCTTGATGCTGGACTATCATGGTGATATGGCGGTGCAAAATTAAGGCTTGCGCTTGTCGGTCGATCCTCAGCAGGTTTAGTCCTCCAAGGCGAGTTGGTAAGAATAGTGTGTTATGAGCTACATGGGATTCTCGCAGCCGTTTGGGTAGGCACGGGTAGTATTTGCGCCACATACCATAGTTTCGAGAGTGCATAAGTGTTGGCATATTTGATTCTAGCGCTTAGTGACAGTTGGCGGAGTCTGTTGAAATGTAATACTGCTTGTATTTTGGGCACTATGGTTTGAAATGTGTTGTTGGAAGTCTCGACCAGGTTTCTCGAGAAATAGATCCCGAGTACTTTCAATACGTCCGTCACGTTCATTGCGACAGATTCTGTCCAGTTCCTTGCCATTCTCCCCAAGGGTAGTATTTTTGATTTTCTCAGGTTGAGACACAAACCTGTATTTACTCGTAATTGTTCCAACATTTCCATTAGGTTAATATAATCCTGATGATCACGCACCGCCACTGTGACATCGTCGGCGTATGCAAAAACTCGGTAGGTCATGCCATACGCTTGTATTCCTTGTAGTCGTTGATTTATTTGGTGTAGGAAGGGGCTAAGAGCTGTACAGAAGGCGAGGAGTGAAAAGGGGCAACCTTGCCTAACAGAGCGCTGAAGAACAAACGGCGAGGATAATGTTCCATTTACACACAAATGTACCCGAGCCTGGGTGTATAGGCTCTTTATCGCTTCTACGAAGGATTCTCCGCATCCAACCTGAGTTAAATGCCGAAATAGATAATGATGGTACAATGAGTCAAATGCTCCTTTGAAGTCCAGGGCTACTAGAGCTGCTTCCGAGTCAGGGGCTTCA
This sequence comes from Lepisma saccharinum, assembly GCF_977018435.1. NCBI lineage: Eukaryota > Metazoa > Arthropoda > Insecta > Zygentoma > Lepismatidae > Lepisma > Lepisma saccharinum. The sequence goes on along the minus strand of NC_139229.1, from coordinate 160,892,132 downwards.
TTCATTACAGTAACGATGTCTCGTATGCTAGTGAGAACGGTTGTTATATTCCCATTAGTTCCGTGCACAAATTGATGAGGGCCTAGTAGAGTAGCTGCATAGTGTTGTAGTCGGCGCGTTAATATTCGTGCCAATATTTTATAATCGGCACATAACAAAGTGATGGGGCGATAATGTTCAGGTGTTAAGGGATGTATCACTTTCGGGATTAAGACCATGACCCCTGTCGAGCTTGTACAGTGGGATCCATTAGTATTACACTGCAAATTGTCCATGACTATTTTCATTATTTTTTTTCGTACATCCTGTGTGTTTTTAAGCGATGGATTTCTATGTATGCTGGTGAAGAAGTTATCAACAGCTTGTTTTGAGTTTTCTTTTAATTCTTGAAGCTCTTAGTGGGTCAAATAAAGTGCACGAACATGGTGATGGACAATTTGCACGGTAATTCTCATGGATCCCACTGTACAACCTAACTTCTTCTGCGCAAAACAGGCTTTGAGCCACCGCATAAGCAGGTCTGCCATGGTAGGCCAAAATGTTTGAAATAATTCAATCGGTAGTCCGTCTATGCCCGGGGTTTTTCCTTTTTGAGCTTGTTGGATGGCCGCTTCCACTTCTTCCTTAGTGAACGGTTGGTTTAAGATGGCTTCATCTTCCCCTGATAGCGTGGGGATATCGGGGTATGTCACGTGTTCTTCTTCCGGGTGCCTTAAATTGTGCTGCATAGTGTTCATATAGGCATGCACGAATGTCTGAGGGTTGTGTGAGGCATTCGTTCCCTTGTTGCAATCTCGTTATGAGTTTCCTTTTCCCCACTTCGCTGTTCTGCGCTTACATGGGCAATACTGGCTTGTTCTTGAGGGTCAATTGTTGGGAGACGATATCTCACCACGAAACCTGCCATTCGCTCGTGGTGCATCCTCAGTATGACCGATTGTATACGTTTGAGTTCCTGCAGGACTGGCTCGCCCCGTATGAGTTGTTTCGTCAACTCGTGGAGTACGCGATAATAGAAGTTGTATTTCTTATCGAAATCCGTGTGCATCATACGTGTGTATGCTATACAAAAATGCTTGATTGATGGCTTCAGGAACGTGTCCCACCATGTGATGATATCAGTTTGGCGCCTGCTCATATTTTCCCATTCTTTCCACTTTTGTTTCAAGGCTGTTCGAAATTGTTCATCTTGAAGAATCCGACTATTAAGTTTCCAGTATCCCCGTCCCCGAACTGCAGTTTTGGTGTCGATTGCCATGTCTAGTTGCACACTGAGGTGGTCGGTGAAACAAGTGGGAAAAATCTTTATAGATGACACTTTGGGTAATAAGTTTGCACTTACATAGAAACGGTCTAATCGACTGGCCGAGTCTGGACGTATGAAGGTGAATCCTTCCAGTTGTGGGTGCTTGGTTTCCCAGACATCTTTTAGGTGAAAGGCCTCGACCAGGGTAGAGAGACTAAGGGATGAGTTAAACCCTGGATATTGATCTTGTCGTCGTAACACACAGTTAAAATCCCCAGCAAGGACAATATGTTGGTGGCTGCCCCCTAAAGCTGTCGCCACTTCTGTTGCATAGAAAGTGTTTCGTGCCTCGCGGGCCACTGATCCTGAAGGCGCATTGATATTACAAAACCAGATTTTACCTATTTCGACGCACGTAATTCGCCCAGGGGGATGCAGGAAAGTTTTGTTAACAGGTATACCTTGTCGTACCAAAATGGCAGTACCTGTGGCGTTGTATGTGAAATTATTATATATAGTGTTGTCGTGGCCACATGTAAAATCGTCTGTACCGACCTCTTGAAGGAAAAGAAGATCGAGAGCACTTTGCTTTATATAATCGGTCAAGGCATGGTGTTTGACTGTAGAGGATAGTTTGTTCAGATTTAGTGTGGCAAAATGATACACGGGAGCCGTCGTATAACACACTAATGATATAAACAACCAAAACATTGCATATACTTACAGGTTTCCTGAAGAATCGGTATTTAGAGTGGTCGTCATCGTGGGGTTGGGGGGTGTTTTCAAAGGGTTGGGCACAATTGGGGTCAGGGTATACTTCACTGGCGATGGTGAACGCTGTTCGTTCGTTTTCTTCGCCGGGTGGGTGTGATTCTGGTCTGTGCTACGTTGCTTCTTCCTCTTCTTCTTTCCCAGTATGTGTGAAACTGGGGTCGGCAATGATGGGGGTTCTAGAGTCAGGTCCATGTTTGTCGTCTGCGAAGAATCTGCATCTACTGGTGGTGAGTTCCCGATGGTTTCCTCAGGGGTCATCTGCGTAGTATGGATACTTAGCGGCATGATTGTAGTCTCGTCATTGGCAGATACTGGAACCTCCATGTAATCGACACTAGGCAGGGTGCAGTTTTTTTCGGTCGGCGTTATAGGGACATCCTGTATTATATCGGAACTGGCATCTACAGTTGATTCAGTTTGCGTCTTGGTTATTGGAGCTGGAAGTACTGTCCGATCATTGTGTATCACTTCTTCAGCGCTGTTGAGGTTGAATGGGGCGGGTCGCACTCTCCCTGGGTACGAGTTATCACTTGTGCGTGCTGTTAGCCTCTGGCGACTAGGGCATTGGTTAAAGAAATGATCGACCGCGTCACAGTAGGAACACGTACGCTCTTGACCATTGTACGTGACCCAATATCGGCCGCCACTGATCGTAACATATGAAGGTATCGCACGGGACAAGTTCATCTTTACTAATTTTCTTCCGGTTCTCACTGGGTATATGTGGTCTTTCGAATACGTTTCGTCATCAAGGAATATCACCTGTCCGTAGTTAGTTAGTACAGAATAAATTGCTTCATCTGACATTTCACTCGGCACGACGTGCAGCCGCACTATCACATAATTTTCATCTGCCCACGTCATTATCACTTCATGTTCGCCGTCATCGTCATTATACATATACACTCCTTTCGACTCGCGTAATAACTGTTCACCCGTTACTTTAGACAATAATTTCACAAAAACACATTTTCTATAATAGTCTACTTCTATACTTACAACCTGTTCTGGTTTCAGTTTCAATTTCGTACTTATCCAGCGATGTAGTTCATTTGACGTTGGCTTATATCTCACTTCTCTAAAGTTCAATTTCAACGTGTTCACTCGCTTGATGGCCATTTCCAAGACTTCAGTTTTGTTCGACTGGACGATTACGTAATACACGCGCGCAGTCTCAACTACACGCTACGGGAGAGAGCACCGATCCAACTTCCTCCTTCCGCGGTTCGCGCGAGACTGTGAACGGTAGCCACTACCCTCCAAGCTTTCGCTCCTTAAGCAAGGTAAAAGGAGCTGACCAATGTGAAATGTAGATGTAACTCTCCTGCATGTAACGTGCAAACAAGTTTTGTTTGTAACAAAGAAAACGAAAATAGTAAGACTCGGCGAAAACTTTTAATGGAGAATTGCACATGGTGAGAACTTTTCATTCTATATTTGCGGAGGTATCCTTGCATTGAACTCAAGTGGGAAAAGGGGTAAAATTAGCATGTCCTGAATTGCCACACATATAAATAGTTATTTCATTAATATTTGTCAATGTCTTTGAAGCAGTACACAATTATCGTTGGAGTATCATAATTCACGATCTTATATATAAAAATATCCCGTTGAACGTGTGTCAATTCATTTATTTGTTCATTTTTTTAAAATAAATTTCATATGCAGAACAATGAAGCGACTATATACTGCTATTACAAATAATGTTACCATGCTCTTGTTTAATGGAAGGGATTCTTTTTTAAGGAACATCTAGTATGGAGGATCGAATGTGGGACCGCAATGCTTTCAAGAACTCTAACCAATACACTACGCCCTTTGTTTTCTTGGAGCTACAGTTCCTAATTATTCTGTCGCCTCAATATTGTAACGTTATCTGCAAAAAAGAAGTTAAATACTCAGATATAGCTCTGTACTTCTAGAATTACTTTATACACATGCATTTGAAATTTAAATCTGAATTTCTTTCTTCGTATTAGTATATCTAAGCTTGTGAATATATTTTATTTGTAATTTTATAACGGTTTCATGAACATCTACGAAATAGTTCCTTATAACTTGGAATATGGTGAATAGATATGAAATGTCTTGAAATTAATTTTCGACCACTAGATTTTGGCAAGGGAATTATGTGTGATCCGTTTCCAGTCATTCATTGCTTAAACAAACGTTTTAAAACTACGTGGAATTTTCATTCTGGGATAAGTTTCTTTACTTGCTACATGTATGCGAACTACACTCTGTCCCACTTATCTCTGGAGCAGGTGAACGAAAAAAAGTATCTGAGCAGCGATGAACACGTGAGAGGAATGGAGTTGCGTGGAGGGAGGAAAACCACTGCAGTTACCAGCCTTCCCAGCAGCGTGCACTGATTCGCTCTGTCCACTCGATCCCCTCTCCCCACTTCTCTTCCGCTATGCGTGGCTTTGCTCCAGAGATGCTGGGACAGGGTACAGTTAATTGTTTCTCAAAAGGTATCATCTTTGTCTGTATGCCACACATTGAATTCTTACTCACATGGAAAAAAAATGTCAATTTGTATTCAGGGGTAGTTTCACAGTTACAAACTATTTTGGCCTTGATGAGAAGTTTAGTGTAAGTAGGCATTTTGTTTATAATTTTGAAATTGAGGTCGTCTAAGGTTGAAATCCTCATATTTAGGGCTTGAACTCGTCATCCCAAGAGGTTGAAGATCGTCCTCTACTTTGTGCGTGACCTTCTTTATTTTTCTATTCATAATTCATCCTCATCGTCGCGATTAGCCAAAGGTAAGATAAGAAAAGGCCTCCTCCGTGACCGTGCGGTCAAAGGAGCTGTGCTTTGGACTCCGACTGCAGGACGGCATGGATTCGAGTCCGCCTATGCTCACTCTCTAGGTTCTCGGCCTGTGTATGGGACCGGTAGATACCCACCATCGTGAAGAAATTGGGGAGCTACGAGTAAGTAGCGTAACCCGGTCTCGGAAATCTCCTATGGGGCATGTTCCTGGGTAAACAAAAAATAATCGATCAGACAATTCGATCATCGAAGGCGATAAAATAACCTCCGGTTGACCAAGTTGCCAATATAAATAAATAGAATACAGATTGTCTTCGAGATTGCATTGTTAAAAAGGAGCGGATACACGTATTACTATCCCAATAATTATTCAATACGGTTTTTTGTTTGTCAGGAATTATCACTTAAACTATTGCATGTTGAGCTGGTGCCTACCTAGCCGCCTCTGATAAAATCTACCATTCTTCTGATTCTCTTTAAAATTCGACTTTGGTCACTTGTAACGTGCTGGGTGCAGACACTGTGCATCGAACCACAGTGTTTTGCGATAAGAAGCGGCCTTGAATAGCGTGAGTGAGTCACTTTGATCGCGAGCAAGCTAGACTACCAAGCTTGTCTGCCTTTGAAAACCAAGTCATTTTTTTCACGGTTTCCGAACGCGATTGCTATTGTAGAAGTATATATTCTCTCAAAAGAGCAAGAAAGGAAATTCTACCAATGTTCTCCCGTAGTCTAAAACCAAATAGTATCTATTAAACGAAAAGGTCACGATTGTCAATAAACGGTTTAATCTATCTGAGCATAAGGTGAATGTAAATACTAAATTTAATAGAAAGATTCTCCAAAATTTCTCTTCCACTGTGTACGTAAGGTCAGTACCCAGGGGAGTGGCCATGTGGGCCATGCTACCCCCTCGAACCCTAAAATATTTAAATGTGAACCTATAAATAAATAAATACGAAAATAACATCGTCGATTTTTGAAATGTGTAAAAATTTCAATTTTGCTCTTGCATAAATGAATCTGTTTCTTGCGCAAAAGTCTTCAAGCTGCAATATTGGGTGGTTTTAGATTTATAATCATTGATGCAAGGCTAGCAGACGTCCGATTCACCGATTTAGTCAGGACAGTGCGTTACTTTCAATCCCGGTCCCGACTTTTTCGAACTGCAATCGTGATGCGAAAATGTCTCTTTATTATTGTTTTTTTGTTAACTCATAATTAGACATGTTCTTTATTGTATGAATAATTCTAAGTACGCAACATAGAATTATCATGACTTTTTAATGGCGCTTGCACTATTTGAACTATTTTGTAATATCTGTATGTCTGTCTCTCTCTCTGGTCTACGTCAATGACAGAAATACAAGCAATATTCTTATTAACCCAATTAAAGGAAAGTGTAAGCATTTAAAAGAAATAAGAAAGATCATCACTGTTGATCTTCCTTAGAAATTGTTGTTCTTCGAGGAAGAAAAATTAGAAGGATGTAGTCCAGCACCTTAACACAGTGTCCCACGAGTCTCTCTTGACTAATACTGTCAAATGTGACATGATTTTATGAATAAAATTTTCCGCCTGTTTACGTATAACGTTGCACAGATTTGGTAGTTCGCACACGGTGTAATTATTTCGTGTTACCTTACGCAACAGCAAATAAATTTCATAAGACTGTTCTGGACACAAGACTTGCATCAGTAAACAAGCATCTTGTATGTTACAGTATCACAGGAAAAGAACATCGTCCTGTAATGTTCAAGCCTCTAGATATTTTCCATTAGTAATGTCTAATCACAATAATAAGTTAGAAGAAATAACTGGCATTTTCACAACTACCAATATTCTCGCTTTAATCACTTCGAAAATTATTTCTCGAAGATATCGGTTATACTACAAGAAAGGAAATCAAAATTAAAGTGAAAGTTCAACTACACGTATACCAAACGACATTTACAATATTAAAGGGACAGAATACTTAAAAAAAATTGTTGTTTCATTCGAAGGTAAAGGCGTGGTGTAGCGGTTCTTCTACCTGGTTTAAGGAACGAAAGCTTGTAGGGTAGTGGCTACCGTTCAGGTTTGTCAGTTTGATGGTCGTAGGTTCGAACCCTTCCGTTGGCAGAAAATTTTCGTAAGTTTTAGACAGATCCCATTGTGTTCATTGTCCACGCCGTGTGAAACGGAATGATTCAGTTTGGAATTAACGATGGGGGGGAGGGTTCAATTTCAACGAACCGAGAAGTAGAGAAAAATTGAATAATTCTTATAAATATTAAAAATTACGTTCATTTTTTTAGTGGTGTAATCGCAGGTAAAATCAAAGATCTTACATGGAAGATTTTAATTTGCTCTGAACTCAGCCGAAAGGCATTTCGCACCGATCTAATATATTCTCCAATACATTTCAAAATGTTATTGAATGTTTCATGTCGATAATTTGACCAATGCATCCATTCTTGACGCTCAGACGATATTTTCTGCAACTACCTCTTCTCTCCAGTTCCTTCTCCTTCTTCTCTCCCCTCTTTCTGTTCTGCTTTTATCTCATATCGCCTTCCCTACTTTTCTCGCATCTTATCTCCATCCCACTCTTCTCCACTCCTCTCCTTATCTTATCTTATCTCCTTTCCTGTCTTAGATTTCCGACTCCACTGCACTCTCTTTTTTCGTTCTTCTCTTTTTTCACTCCTTTACTCTACTCCCCACTTCCCTCTTCTCGTCTCCTCCTCTCCTCTCGTTTTCCTCCTCTTTTCTCTTCTTTGTTCTTATTTCCTCATCTCTCCTCGAATCTTTTTCCATTCTCCTCACTACATCTCCTCTCCTCGTCTATCCTCTCTTTCTTCTCTCCTCTACTTTTCCTCTTCTCCTTTCGCTTTCTCTTTCTCCTCTCCTTCGTTTCCTCTCACCTCTTTTCCTTATTGTAGACTCATCAGCGATGAAATACTAGAAAACCTATTTTTTTTCTTTCAGAAAGAATTTTGTCATCTGCGATATAATAGTGATATTTTTAATAATTTTATACAATAATAATTGTTTATATTTCTTTCGCGTATTTTATAAATATCTATTGTGCATGTGGCAACCCTGAAATTGAGCCTAACTCTGCACGCAACCCACCAACGGCTTCTGTAAATTGGGTTGCCTAGTTTAAAATGTCGTTGTCCTAAAACTTTTGAGAGACACTGTACATAAAAGCTAATCGGGACTGGACAAACAGTTTAAATTGGGATCCGAACCAGTATATGTGCCTCCACCTGGTACCGATCCGGGGCCACTTGCACTCCTCCCACGAATGTCGGCTGACAACAAAGATGAGTGGAAAGCTCTAACTATTCGGATACGTGGGTATCGGTAAAGCAAACTGCGTATTTACTCAGTGGTACGAAAAATTTCCTGAGCCCTGGCCTGTGCATGAGTGTTCCTTTGTAACCACTTTTCATCCGTTTAATTTAATCAACGTTCATCGTCATGGCAGAAGTTAGGTAAAGTGATGGAAAAGCAACGCTAAAGAAAGGAAAAAGAAAATACAAATAATTTCCTCCCAGTGCATCTGCAGAGCACTTTGAAATCAGGAGTCCAGAGTTCTCTGTTTATGATTGTCCCTAGGTGAAATCCATAAGCTCATTAGCTACTTATCGCGATTAAATCTATACAGCTAGAAAAAGTGATGGAAGGTGGCAAAAATTAAATATATTAGAAGGGATGAACAGATAACAAAACACACTTTTTTGTAGTTTCTTCAACAAATATTCATTTGGCTTTTTTAGTTCTGGGATACATTTTTCATTCCAAATTATTTCATTATTCACTTCAGAGTACAACACATAGGAACAAGAATGCGCGCTCGTCACGGGTTCGAATCCCCGGCCTGAATTATTCTTTGTGAGGTCCCTTCATCAATTTCATTATATCATCACTCATCCTCATTTTCGCGCTAACCAAATGTGGCAGAAAGGTTTTGTAAAATAAACCAAACCAACAACAACAATTAGAACGCGCGTTTTCTTGCCCAAATGAATACATCCGTATTTATGACTGTTTAGCTTACCCATTTTTTATTGGAGGCCAAATTATTAGTATATTTAAATAAAACACTACTAAAACGAGAGCTAGATATTTGTTATTTAATAATTATATATTCCATATTTGAAAAAAGAGAAAAGAAAGCATAACATTTTTGTCTGCACATAATACAAGTACGTTCCCATTCTTATACAAATAAAACTACATCCCATATTATACATACATATTGTACAACGTTTAAAAGGTTGTGTAAATACAGAGAACATTAATACTACAGAAAATTTCCCCTGAATTCTTTAGAGGATTTACAAAGGAATCGAAGGGAAACCAATCCCCTATCTGTCCTATAGGAGAAAGACTGGAGGACCTGAAACCACGGGCTTTCAACCATGGGAGCGGGGGGCGAGGCGGCAAGGGAAGTAAAGGGAGAAATCTTCCCTTTCGCTTCGGGCGGTTGTCTATACCTGGATCTTGTAAGGCAGAAGAAGAGCCAGCTATATTCCTTTCCCGGATTCTCTGGAGTAAGAAAACGCGAACGCGTTCTGTGCGCATGTTGAAGGGTGTGCGCCTCGTCCAATGAACGCGCGGAGGGGAGAGGGCTCATTCGCGGTCCAGTAGTTCCGTAGTACACATGTCAGCTCGCAAGTCTAGTGGAACTCTGCATTCAGGAGAGCGCCTCATAGTGTTGAATGTGTTCGAGAACAACTTGTTTGAAAAGTTTAAAACACATGGCTTTGTTTTTGTTACAAATGTTTAAAACAAAGTGTTTGAAACATGTTTTTCAGACTTGTTTAAAACAAATTTTGATACATGATGTTTCATAGTTTGTGGTTATTTGCATGTTCTTTGATAATGTATGTTTAATTTGTTTTAATTTTTTTCTGTTCTTCGTAGCATCAAAAGACAAATAAACGTGCAATATTATTTGTTATTTGTGTAAAACAATACACTGGCCATTGTTAAGAATAAAAGAAGAAATTGGCAGCAGAAAGCGTTTTGCTTTACGGCCGTTACACCGTGCAGCACTTCGTTGCTTTCATCCCGCACCCTTCCCCACTCAGTCTGGCCCCGCCCACAAGCCTTCCCCTCTGCGCGTCGCTACTCCAGAGAATCCGGAAAAGCAGTATAGGGTATCCAGACTTGCCAGCTGATCACATCGAGGGACGAGAAGCGCGTGGAAAGAAGTGTTGCCTATGAACTGAGACTTCAAGATAATAAATATTGTGATTTGAAAATAATTAGAGATGTGAGATTGATTGATCTATCTCTGCTAGACTAGCTACTCCTCAGTGCACGTCACTGCTCGTTATCAATGGCTACCAGCGAGCAAATAAGTTGAATTTGGCATTTTGGAGGGGAGGGTTCTTCATATAATGTTGCCCAGGTCCCCTCTGGCTGAGCCAGCATGCCCTTGTATATTATTCTACACATATTCTTTTATGATATGTTACTGCTGCCCACACATAGAAAAACAATAATGAACACTGCGTAGTGTTGCTCTGTTAACTAATACAATACAGCTAACTCTGACTGTTGATACATATTGTAATTTAACAAGAGTGTTTCTGGCTTGCCCAAATCGACCCCCCTTTCCATATTAGCGACACTTGAATTTCTGGAATTGTGCAAAAATACAGGAGCACATAGAGAACATTGAGTGGTTGCAGCTTCACCACTGATTTAAAAATAAAAAATACACAAACAAGCAACGCCACTTTTCGAGAATATGTAGGAGTCTTGAGATAGGTAGCCTACTTTAAAATTTTCAAGTGGTCAAGAGGTTTGAGTTGACAACTTGTCTGACAGGTTTCATTAATCGCAAACGACTCTCTTTAGGAAAGAGCTCTTGGTTTGGTCAACGGTTTTTGAATGTGTGAAAAAACTACTTTTCTTCATTCACATTATTGTGATTTTGTGACAGGAAAAAGAAACCCTGTACATGGTATTTGAAGTCGTGAAAGCACAATTGGTTGGTTACAGGTGCAAAATACCACTTTGTTCTGATTTACCATGAATAAAATTAACTCAAGAAAGCTAATAGTATTAATTGTCGAGCTTTGTGACTTTTAGCTTTATTGCTTGCTTTTAGCTCTTTTTCCAGTAATCGGGTTTGGTCGCACTCCTTGCATGGAAATCAGACACCTTTTTGGTCAAGCCTCTCCCTTCGTATTCTGACAATGCCTGCCCAGTATTTTCGACGGGGGAGTACGTATACTATTTAGTAGTCAGTCCTTATTTTTCGATCCTTTCCCGCCTATGACGTTCCTTTTTATAGGAATACTGGGTCAAGAGGGTATGAACCCCACCAACTCCCCATTGGGCACACTACTGATGCCTTCGTTGTTAAATTAGGATTACTTCTAAATAATACAAGCCCCGAAAAATTGCAATGTATTTACTATTTATGCTAGGAGATCTAAACATAACAGCAACAAAGGCATTCCGCCCTTGTTACCACAAGGTGATGTGAAATTACGGCAATGTTTAATGGTTGGCCGAGTCTGCTGCCACGCACGTGTCAAGAGTAAGAATAAGCGTCAAATTTGCTCCTGCCACGTAATTCGTCTGCTAAGAGGATGTTACAAATCTTAAGAACAGATTAAGATGAGAGAAATGCGAGTTTATGAATAGTTTTCTTTAGAAAGCATTTAGCGATATTATTTTAATCCTAACAGAACCTAACCTAACTACCAGACCATTTAGGTTTATTATTAGCAGAATGCTGAGGGACCTAATCTTAAATCATTTTTGTGAAAGTAATCGCTACAACTTCACAGCATGTGTTACAGACATAATTGCATACATAGCATGATGAAATCACGATAAAACAAAGACCGAGTCTACTGCCACGCGCATCTTTTTTGAGGTTCCAGCAGAAAAAGAACGTGGCAGCAGACACTACCATGTTTAATCCAATCGGGGTGGACAACTCTTGAGATTAGACTTTCATTGGAAATGGCCTATGTAATTATCCCACCCGGCACAGTAAATTCCTACGTGGAAAAAAAGTAAATATTTTAGATTTGACAAGAAGATTCAACTCAGCCGTTGCATACAGACATATATATCTTCAATGATAATATAACTCAGTTTAATCAAAATTATACAGACTTGTTGTCCGTGGTTCAGCTTCGGCCTGTGACTAATTGTGACATCGTTTTTCTCTTTTTGGGAAACATGTTTTGTGTACATCTGTACAGGTATTAAGAAGAACTGTACTATTATTTTAAAAATATATATATTTCTTAAAATATTCATGAAATCACCGGAATTACTACCGTAGATTAGAAGTTCAAGAGTTGTAAGTGTCTGTGAATATATTCCGCGCGATTGTTTTTTCTAATCGACAGATTTCCATGTTTTACTTAATATTGTTTCTAGCGCATGGAAAATTCAAATAAACGAGATATTTGAACCCAAAGTATGGCCCGCGTAAGTAAAAACCTGCCATTTTGGCTTACTTTCGCAGCTTTTTATTAGTAAGAACCATTTGTACGCACACGAATAACGAAAGAACACATCGAAAATAGCTATCGGCTCAAGTTCCTTTTGTTTTATTGCGATTTAATCCTGCTACGAATGCAATTTTAACATAGTTCGATTTTTATTTACTTCTGTTAACACATACTGAGGAGTTTTAGCGATTACTTAAGATTGTGTTCAATAGCCTATATACTTTGGTAGTTAGGTTAGGCAGGCCAGGTTTGGTTCTCAGCATTAAAATAAAGTCCCTAAATGCATTCTTCTAAGGTTCCGATTTACTTCTACATTAATTCCCACTAGTCTACGATACTTACAGTCGCTTGTGAACGGAAAATACATGGAGGCCATGGAGGTACTATTATAGTATAAGGGAAACACCTATAAATCATATTTTTTACATTGCTAACGTACTGTTTTGGAATGCGGAACATTTCCTAAGGTGAAATATGCATTTCTAACTAAGATAATGTCGGTACTATTATCGTATGAGGGAAACACCTACGAATCATATATTTCGGACTTCTTTACATTGCTAACGTGTTATTTTCGAATGTGGAACATTTCCTAAAGTAAAATAATACATATCAATGTCTATTTCTTAGATTTACGAGTACTTACTGTTACTTGGTGTTTCGAATCTGTAACACATTATGGCTGTGATAGCGTACTGGTTTAGGGGGCGTTCTGAGAGTGTTTTGTCGATTTATGCAGTGTTGCAACCTCGTTAACCGGAAAATATCTACTTTCGTGCCCAGATTTGAAATTATGCTAATACGTCGCAAACCATTGACGTTAGCCTCACAAATCATTGACGTTAGCCCCACAAGTTATTGACGTTAGCCCCAAAAACCATTCACGTTAGCCCCAAAAACCATTCACATTAGCCCCAAAAACCATTTTCCGTAAGGTTAAGTTAGGTTAGGCAAGCATAGTTAAAAAAAAAAAAAATACCTGACATGTCATGTTCTAGTGAAAACACGGCGAGGCTGCACAAAAGCTCTTGCCTCCATTACCTTCAACTACGTGAACCAAATGTTCCATACGTTTGATGACGTAAGCCCCTGTCAGTGTTTCCAACCCCCCTTTTTTTACTATGCTTGCCAAACCAAACCTAACCTAACCTTATCGGAAATGGTTCGTGGGGCTATCCGTCAGCTACCCATGCATAATGTACAATTTTCACACGTGACGAACACAATAGTAGGTATTTTTCGGTGAACAAGGTTGGAAACACTGCATACCCACAACATGAGTCAAGATGTGCCCGCCATATTGTGTGTTACGGAAGCGAAGAAAGGAATAAAAAAAATCACTATGTATGTGAAAAATTGTGTTTGTTTTCGTGTATAAAGCATAATGGCACCTTGAACTATGTTCCGCAATACACAATTGGTAGGTACAAACCATGCAAAACACAAAATATTTGATTTTAATGTGTCTCCGATGTACTAAACTGTTACCTTTGATCAACATTGCTGTGTAAATATTCCTCTCCAATTATATACATCAATTTACCAGGAAATTTGCTTTAGAATATTCAAGAATGGCATCAGAATATTAAAATAGATATAATGTAATCAAAAAATGTAGTTTTTGTGCAAAATTGGTGCAAAATTTAAAGGAAAGTTTGAATTTTGCATAATTTCCAGGATAATTAGACTGAAAAAATGTTGCATGAAAATTTTGGGGACCCCTTGAAAAACCAAAATGCCGGAAAAGTATCAGTAGATGAATTTCAACCAATACCAATACCACTGGTATCGATCGATACCAATACATTGGTATGGTATCAGCCCTAAAGAACACCCATTTTTTACGGTAAAAGAAACTCTATGATCCCTATATACTTGGTAAGTCTAGTCCATACCGATTGATATTTTGGTGGTATTCTTGACCCTATGTACCCACTTGAAAAAGTAAAATATTTTGCATGGAATATGAAGATTTTGTTGTTTATAAATGTTTTCACTTATTTTTAGCTTGCAGAAATGTGTTATTGTGAAGTAAATGTTTTACCTTACTGTGAAGCAAAACAGTCTGAAGGCTTCGCACAAGTGAATATAACACCCAACATGACATTCCACAACAGCAGCTATAATTTTACGTCATTGGATTAGGTTTGGGACTGATAGTTATTTTCAATGTGTTCTTTTGCTATTTGAATGTGCATACAAATGGTTTTTACTAATAAAAAATGGTGAAAGTATCCCGGAATGGCAGGTATTTACTGATGCGGGGCATACTTTGGGATCACAAATCTTTGTTATTTATGTTTTTCGCATGCTGGAAATATTACGTAAAACATCGAAATTTGTCGATTAATGGTCAACATAATTCTCGAGGAGGTATAGTAGGTCAACGGCCGCAAAACATTGATACTTTAGTGAGGAAAGTCTGAATTTGTATGCTGGATGATTTTTGCAATGTTTGGGCAGGCACGGAATTATAAATATATTTCAGGGGAGATTCCAATCCTAGTGTGTCGGGAATAATAATAATGTTTAGATGAGAATAACTATATTTAATTAAAATATATAAATTAATTAATATATTCTTGAAATTACATGAATATGTAAAAAGACCGGGTAAGAATATGGATAAAATATCATGTATTCATTATCTAGCATACCTGAAGTTAAGATCATCAAAATTTGCATAAACACAAGTGTCCTGATAAATAAAGTAATGTCAAATAAATGAAGAATTAAATAACAAAAAGCATGTTAGGTGCAGTTGACAAAAAGTAGAGTTCCTGATCAATATTTTATACTTTTATCATTAATAGTAGTATGCAAGTATAAATCTTTGGTACTGTCCTTTAAATCGTATGATTCATATATTATCCTTGCCTTCCAATAAATTTAGAGGGTATTAAAACCATCGATTATAGCTACAATAAATGCTAAACAAGTATATTTAATTTTAATACAGTAGAGCGTCGATTATCTGAAGTAATTGGGGGACATGGGTGTTCGGAAAACTGGTTTGTTCGGATAATCGAACTGTACATGTTTATTTGCCAAAAAGAAGTACTGTACAGTAAATTTATTCATAAAAACAGGCATCTCTTTAAGTATTACAAAGTAACGTACAAAGGCAACTTTAGTAGGAATATATAGTATGTGGTACAGTTTATTAAACAAAAATATGTACATATTACATACGCATTTTGCATGAACAATACATACACCGACAGAAGTGTGCTGATTGTTGAAACACAGCGACTGGTGGCTTGGCCGGTCAGCAGCGCCTTATGAAGGCCCCATTAGAAGCAATGTTCCGCCAGCGGTGGCTCAGTGCGGCGACTACTGTGGGAAACTTGGTTTGGGAGTGAGGGGGATGATGGACGGTAGGGTGGGAGAGTAACAGGTGCGAGCGAGTACACAGTTCGGTTAAGCGGTCGTTCGGTTGACCGACGTTCGGATAATCGACGCTCTACTGTACTTGGTCTTTTTTTTTGGGGGGGGGGGTCTGGACCCCATTTATCTCCCTAAATATGTGTGATGGGGATGGATCTGTGTGTTTTAAGTATGACATTCAGTAATTGTGAAATTTCATACCAAAGAAGTAGGTTGTGAAAATTGTCATGTTTGTAAGAAGAAAGTGGTCAAAGACAATGTAACCAAACAAACCTAAGATATGTTTGTAAGCATTTTAATAGGGCCGATGATTTATTTTGAAAGGGAGGCACTCATGTGTAATGCCTGTTATAAGATTTAGGGCTCGCATTAGTGTGCATATTTTGTATCCAAACATTTCACCCAGATAAAGTTCATCATCGACATCACTTTATGTTTTATTAGGCTTTCAGATGCTTAAAAGAATCTTATGATGCCCTAAAAAAAATCTACATCAAAACACTTCAGAATTTATGTTAATCTGGTCGGAGAGCTGAACAATAGTAAATGAACAAAATAGCATAATTAAAAATAATTGTATGATATTAAACAGTTGCAACCAATATTAGCAATCTATATCAAATTCTTTTGAAGATTGTGAGTTATATTGTCCTACTAGAAAATACTGCACAACATGTGGTTCTTTCTCCTTTTCTCAGGATTCAGGAAATTTGAAATTAGCATTCTTTTGTTATATATTATTCCAAAGAGAAAAGCCACATAAATCTGCTATACTGTCAACCAGAAGGACATTATTTGTTGACAGTTTTCATGGCAATAAATAAATAAATAAATAAATATAAATATATATATAAATAAGTTAATACTTTATCCTCTTAGATTTGTGTGTAAACTCGTATACAAAATGTTTTATCTTGCTCACGTTTACTTGATGGTATCTATTTCAACTTCCAGATCATAATGTTAAACTTGGTGAGCCAGTTTGGCAAGCTTGGACTGTCACCTTTGTGCCAGCGTGTAACATGTCTACCACATAAAATAGTTGGTGAACAAGTTAGGGTAAGTAAAAAAGCCATTTTGAGTTTCTTTTTTTGTGGCTGATTGTAATTTTAATATCATTATGTACTTATATTATGATTAATTAACTAACCCTCTGCCCTCAGCATCCTCATAACAGTACAAGCATCCCAAGCATGGCACTCAGTGCCACTCTATCAAAACCAACATTGTTTAGATGAATTGTTAATGCAAATCAATGTTGAATTACACTACCACTTACTGGATATCAGGCGAAATATATATGAACCAAAACATGTCCATTTCGAAAATTTTTATTAGCTATTAAAGGAAATGAACTAAAAAAAATGAGAGAATGTATCTTATAGAATAACAAACTAAGACTCTTGAAGCAAATGCACTGAAACATTTTTCTAAAAATAATTAAAACTCTGCCTTAACCCTCCGTCATCCGCGTCTTCATTGCAGCACAAATGTCACGCACACGGCACTCAGTGCTGCCTCATCAAGACCAATGCTGTATACGTCAATTATTGATGCAAATCGAGGTTGAATTACACTAGCACTTACTGGAAATCAGGTGAAGTATACATGAACGCAAACATGTCCATTTCGAACATTTTTATCAGCTAATAAAAGAAAAGTAAAAAATATGAAAGTGTCTCATAGAATTACAAGTTTAGACTCTTGAAGCAAATGCACCAAAATATTCTAAAAGTAATTAAAACTTTGCCATATAATGCAGACACCAAAAAATTAACTCACCATTCACAAAATTATCAAAGTATTTTCCAAAAATGTTCAACGTATTTTTCAAATTGAATTGAAATTATACAACTTATATGGGCATGAAAAGGAACTATTTCTTCCAAAACTCTCTGTCAAAATCTTGCTGACTCGCAGAAATAGCAATCAAATGTAGAAAACACACCTCGAAGAAACTTACAAAATATTTTTAAAATGTTCAAATCTCAATTTGTTTCTTGTTCTCTTACAAGGTATATGCAGGAAAAGACATACTGACTCATATAAGGAACTAAATGGTGTCACTTTTCAATATCGTTATTTTGACAACTCCGACATTTCGTATGAGTACTGCAATGGTTTCTGCATACAAATAATTTCCAAACATTGTACCGTGGTTTTATTCTTCTTATTTCCCCCAAATTCATGACTGGCTTACTGTGATTTAAGATATGAAACGTTCCCGCACGCGGTCCTGAGTGCCACCAAAGGGGGACCGGTCACTTCAGAGGTGTGTAAGCAAATGAAAGAATGACAGAAAAAAAGGTGCCAACGCCTGTATGTTTTTGGCGGAATAGTGAAGGTAAGTTACCTAGTCCTTTCCCAAGCATTATTGCGCTGGTAAGGAAAATAATTCAAAATTTAAAAAAAGGCGGCACTCGCACAGTTTACAGAGGGTTAAAATAAAGGAACTAAAAAAACGAGCTCGTCATTTACAAAATTTTCAAAGTATTTTTCAAACGAATTGGAATAGTACAACTTATATGGAGTTAGAAATGAAATATTTGTTCCAAAATTCTCAGTCAAAATCTTACTGAGTCGCAGAAAAAGTTAAACAAAACTCGAAGAAACTTACAAAATATTTTTGAAATGTTCAAATCTTAATATTTGTCTCCTACTTTTACGAGATCTACGTAAAAAAGACATCCTGACTCAAGTAAAAGGAACTGAATGTTGTCATTTTTCAATAACATTACTTTGACAACTCTGATATTTCATATGAGTACTGCAATGATTTCTGCATAGAAATAATTTGTATTCCGAACAACGCACCGTCATTTTATTGTTTTTTTCCCCTCCACATCCATGTCTGGCATGTAGCGATTTAGGATAGGAAATGTTCCTGCGGATGGTACCGAGTGCTGCCTAAGGGAGATTGATCACTTCAGAGGCATGTAAGCAACTGAAAGAATGCCAGAAAAAGGTGCAAACGCCTCTATGCTTTCGTGGGAATAATGTAGATAGGTTACTTACTCCTTTCCCGGTCATTATTGCATGGGTAAGGAAAATAATTCAAAATTTTGAAAAGTGCTGCATGGCACTCACCCTTGCCTTTTAGGCATATTTCACAACATTTTTGTATTTTTAGCAGTGGCGCCTCGTCCCTTGGGGCTTCCGGGGCTTAGCCCCTAAAGAAAAACGGACGTATTCACGTAATTATCAATCACCATAACGCATAACTATCACACAGTCTTTTAAAAGACAATTTTTACCCACGTAAATTCATAGTCTGTTGCAATGGATACAACAGCGCTCCTAGCGGCATTGATGTCAATTATCGCTTTCTGGGGCCTACACCCACCTACGCTACAGTGAAGGTCACGTGCTAGCAGAGAGAGGAGGGGAGAGGGCAATGGATTTGAGTGCTGATTCGGGGCTACTTCCATTGCGTTGCGTTCGTGTTGTTCTGTAGTGTTTTGGTGGCTTTCATTCGCTATGTTTGAGTGAGTTAGGCAGGGTTCATGTTCGAACACAAATTGATGAAGGACATAGGCTGTCAATTACAAGACACAATGAATTTGTCCGGAAAAATAGGCCTATATTAAATAGAATTATCGATTGCTTAAAATTCTGTGGTCGACATGAACTTGCTCTATGAGGACATAATGAAAGAGAACAGTCTTTATACAGAGGCATCTTCCCAGATTTATTATCCCTTCATAGAAGAGGTAACTTCGTGTTCTTTATTGTAGTGAAGAGTTGAAAAACATAAACTCTATCAGTAGATTGCATTCATTTTTTATTTAAAATTATTTAGTGTAAGCCCCTTTTCAAAAACAGTAAAAATGACAAACATAGTTTTAATAACTCCAGTGGCAACAGCTGAATCTGAAGGATGTTTCAGCACATTGAAGCGTATTAAAACCTGCTTAAGAAATGCAATGGGACAAGACAGACCAAATGCCTTGGCACTTGCTTACAATAGAGAGAGAATACATTTCAAACATAGAGGGCTTCAACAAAAAAGTAATAACAAAATTTGCTGAGCAGAAGAACAGGAGTCAACGTTCGTAGAAAGGTATGTTTCAGAACAATACCTGTTTCTTTTGTAATCATGTGAATTGTCATTATATTTTAAATTCTCTAAAAAAATAAGTCCAGTTTTGTAGTTTAGAAGATAAATACCCATTTTTTGTAATTCATGTAATTTGTCATTACATTTTAAATTATTTCAAAAAAGTAAGTCCAGTTTTGTAGTCTAGAAGAAAAAATACCTATTTTTTGTAATTCATGTGAATTGTCATTATATTTTAAATTCTTTAAAAAATAAGCCCCGGCAAAATTTGAGGCCACGAGACGCCACTGATTTTTAGTGATATTTTTATTATTTCTCTTCTTGTAACCCACGGTGCAACAGCCCATGAGGGGTTTTACCTACCGACTGCCGGCCTCACTCCCACCTGCGAAAGTGTAAAATTATCCAACCTGTTACGGGGTGACGTGGGATCAGCATGACGAACCCCCAGTCATTGTTGTAGGTTTCCAAGACTGAGTTACACTACTCATTTGTAGCTCCCCAATTTCCCCATGATGATGGGTGGCCACAGGTCCCATACACAGGCTGAAATCTTAGGAGAAAAGTTGTTACGCTTCCTCCAGGAGACTCGAACGTCCCGGAGCCCAAAGCCTTAGACTGCACTGCCATGGTGTGGGACATTATTTCCCTTCTTATTTTTTACATTTCTGTTTCAAAATGATTTGCTGGTGGTGAGAATCGAACCTACGACTAGCCTGTGATTTTTATTACAAATCCATTGCTCTAACCAACTACTCCATGATGCCCCCAGAATTCTGTATGTGCTTGAATTTTACATTGGGGTGACTTGCAGGGTTTTGGACCATTTCTATGAAGACTGCTTCTTTGATTTTCCTTAGTTTCCAATTTGGTTCTTTGTGTAGTACTGTTATGTTGCTCCACTGAATTCCATGTGTGTTCGGCTCTTTTTGACCTGTCTGTTTCGCCTCTGTGTGTGTACTGCTTGTGTTCATCTACTCTTTTCTGTGGAGGGTGTCCTGATTTTTCTATGTAAGCTCACCCAAATTCACATGGTATGTTGTATATGCAGTTTTTGCTAGCTTGTATGGGGTTCTCTGGTTTGGTGTTTGATAGTATGCTTCTTAGTGTCTTCTTTCTGATGAATGATGTCTTAAGTTGGAATTTTGAAGAAAAGAAAAGAGGTGTTCTCTCGAAGTGTAGTGTTAGAATTAGCGTAGTACAGTAAAGCACCAGACAATGGATAACATCCAATTAACATTGCATGCTACTGAATTATCTCTTGATCAGGGATGTAAGTTAGAAAATTTTGTGGATAATTTTTATATCTTCTGCAAAAGGACCTTCTGTTGGATGAATATTTAAATTTTGCTTTCTCCATCAATGCAGTGGTGGGGAATCTACATCATATTTTTTTCTTTTCCAAGATAATGTAT